>NC_137469.1:5000-605000 GCF_964235325.1 Thermobia domestica
TATGAGCATAAATCCCCTTCTCATTCCTCACAACATTTGTACATGTCCCTTTACAGACACAAGTGAAAGAAGTATTGATTTAAAAAAAGCCAAGGGGTATCATAAATGGGAGACTATTTTCGATTATTTTTTCTCAATATCTCGCACCGATTGCAAGATTTGAGCCATACGTACGGTTGGAGTTTCTAATTCTATATCATACGTATTTACATATTTTCTGAGTAAGTAATGGGGAATTCGAACATTAAAAAAGTGCTGTCTTTGGTCTTTCCCTTTTATGTGTTCAATTTTCACTTTTTTTAACAGGAAAGTTTATATGCCAAGTTTCATTTTACTAGCTTTAGAAACTTGCGAGATACACTGCCCTTTTAAAAATCTTGCCCCACCCTTTTTACGATACTTATTTCCAAAAATTCTTTATGTCCTGCTTTCATTAGAAAATTATATTTTATAATTAAAATTTAACGACTCTACTTGTAGTAGTATGCCCAAAAATCACTCATCTTTACTCTTTTATATAAGAGTACAGAAGATAAATACCGTCAAACAAATGGACTTGCATGAACAGTTTCCGATTTCTTATAACTAACTTTTTCGTATATTTCCCACAAGCTGTGGTTTTAAATTTACGCTCTGTCAAGGTCCAGGTTTCAAAAAGGAACTAACTGGAAATATAATAATATTATGTATTTATATATATAAAAATCATGCTTCCCTAGAAAAATTTGCAGGCTACACCCCTAAATGACTATGTAGTAATTTCTGCAAAAATGGCACAGGACCTAAAATTTAGGTCTAGTGCCTATATTTTTAGGACTTGTGCCGTTTAAGACTTATTAATGTCACCCACTGTATTGCATAATAAATGTTATTTGTTCAGCTTTAAATTTACTGCGTTCTTTATGTACACAGTTGGAATTTAATGTTCACTCGTGAAATGTCTAGTGAGCTTTTGTTCTAATTAAATAAACTTTGGTGGATTTTTGTTCTACTCTTAATAAAATACGCTCCGCACAGTACATATTGCAATTCTGAATATTTGCTTGGTTTCAGAAGGCTGGTAAAATATGCTTTTTAAGCATTTTTTAAAATTTTTAATTTATTTATTTTTGTTTTAGGAATTTGTCTTGGGATTCTCGTATCTCCATTCGAAAGAAATGAATTTCTTAACTAATTATGTAATTAATTCTTAGAATGAAATAGGTTGTATTATGTAATTCCTGTATAAGTGCAGAACAGATAGTGATAATAATAATCTTAGTAGTACAAATATAGCTGTTATTGTTGGAATTAGCTACGTTCGTAACATTATTGCCAACTAGTTGCTACCTAACCTAACCTAACCTAACCTAACCTAACCTAACCTAACCTAACCAAACCTAACCTAACCTAACCTAACCTAACCTAACCTAACCTAACCTCACCTCACCTAACCTAACCTAACCTCACCTAACCTCACCTAACCTAACCTAACCTAACCTCACCTAACCTAACCTCACCTAACCTAACCTAACCTAACCTAACCTAACCTAACCTAACCTAACCTTAACCAAAAAGGGGATCGAATCAGGGACTCTCCGCACTACAGGCCAGTGCTCTATCTCTGAGTCAAGTGACTGATGATGGAATTGGTGGAATGAGAATGTCGGTGAACGCACCCGAAGTCGCGTGGTAGAGGATCGATCGAAGGACCTTCGCAATAGAGACGAAAATTCTACCACTAAATTAAGTGAATGGAGATGCAATTAGTCGAAGAGACACATAGGGAAACCTATTGTAACTTAGGTATTTCATGAACAGTAACTTAGGTATTTCGTAGAATTGGCGCCAATTTTAACGTATTGTCAAAAACTGTGAAACTGGAGCAAGAGTCTAGTATCCAGTATTTCCGTCTCACCTTCCAGGAAACCAGGAAAGGTAAAATACAGTAGCATCCACAAGGAAACGAATTCAGGGGCGGACAAAGGCTAAATTTTCACCCGGGAAAATCGACTTTTTGGCGCCCCCCAATTCGTAGCCTATAAGCCTATATTTTACATTTTATTACAGTGATTTTAATATTTTACACCCAGTTTTCAAAAAGAAAAATTAATACTCAAATATGTGATATAGGTATATTTAGTACTTAAAATTATACATATAGTATCAACTACATTGTATTATTATTATTATTATTATTATTATTATTATTATTATTATTATTATTATTATTATTATTATTATTATTATTATTATTATTATTATTATTATTATTAATGTACCAATATATATGAAACAGCATTCATTAAGTACTACTATTGGTGACATGATTACTGCTATATTTTAAATTGTTTTATTGTATCAATAACATCAGGAGCCATTCTATCATATATCCAACTATGTAACAATTTTTATGCTAATAACATGAAATACCAATTAATACCTTTCACGTATGTTCAACGTGTTTTACGCACAGCAATATAAACAGCCCTTTTTATGTAATCCTAATAGTTGAAGTTCATAGCATTCATAAAATGTATCTCGTGAATTTGTACAGAAGCTAGAACACTCTTCAAACAGGTTTTATCAAGTATTAGAAATCTAACTTTTGTAGGTTTGATAAGTAACAATACAATATCAAAGACAATTTAGAGAACTTCCATTCGAATGCGTCCAAGCGTATATTCGATCTCACAAGCATTCTCGAAATGAATGATTTGGTAAGAACTGTACACAGCGAAACAATAACATCTCCTAAACACTACTTTCAACAAAGGCCGACAATTTGGCTCGGCGATGTTATTTCTAAGAAAACAAAAGTAAGTGCTGCATATAGGCCTACTGTTCCCCCTCCACTACCACCTTAAAAGAGTAACATACATAAAATTAAACAACACTCATTGCGTGGGAAAGTACGAAAAGAACATGGCCCGCTATAAACAATACCAACTTCCCCTCCACTCTTTCTTCCGCATGCCATGTCTCCATTTGTCGATACAGTCCCCCTAATACTATGATACTTTCTTCTTCCATGGTGGAAAATGAAAATGAAGTGAAATCTTTGATTTTTACGTCCCACGACTATGCCGGTTAGGCTAAAGGAGACGATGATGCTGAGTAATGAATGAAATGGTCGAATGAAGAAAGTGGGAAAAAACGGGAGAACCTCGAGGAAACCCACGCACACGGTGTTTGTACACCACTAGGTTCACTTGGCGGGGGCTGGCATTAAACTTGAAACCCCAAGCACCAGAGGTGAACGTTCTAGCACTGAGCCACCGCGGCTCCACTTCCATGGTGGAATGGAAATACATGATGCTATTGACTCTACTTTACAAGAATATAAACCAGAGAAAGTCAGTAGAAAGCACGTTACAAATTTTACTTTTCGAAACTTGTTTTGGCGCCCGTCTACCTCTGGTGCCCCGGGCACTTGCCCGGTCCTTGGTCCGCCCCTGATTGAACGAACGACATCATGTAGCAAAGCATCTCCGAAAGCATCTAGAAAACCACTCACACCAGAGTCGTGCACTCTACCACAGAGCTAAGTGACTGTAAATGGAAGTGGTTGAATGACAATGTCGGAGAATGCACTAACAAAATGAAAAACGTAAGACATTTATAACCTAGGTATTTCATGACTATATATGTGCCATTCTTGCGCTTGGGACCAATTTTAATTTATCATGAGGCTCTAACATTCACAATTGCTGTTAGGGCTGCAATAAATAGAAATGAATCGTTGAAAAGAGAAAAACAGCAATAGTAATATCAGGGGTGTAGCCAGCAGGTTTGTGTAGGAGGGGCCCGTCGTTTTTGAGGTGGGGCAGCTACAATGGACAAAGCCAAAAATGTGTTGCTGCTAGTGTTTCTGAGGCCTGAAAGAAAGGAAAATTTTGGTTTCCTTCTGGAAAACTAAAAGCATTATTTTAGCTTATTATTATTATTATTATTATTATTATTATTATTATTATTATTATTATTATTATTATTATTATTATTATTATTATTATTTGTTTTTTTCTCCATAAATTATATTCAAGATAGTTTTTATTATGCTTAATCAAGAACTACTGTCCGAGACCAAACGCTATACTTTTGTGCATAAAAAAGGTAACCAAGAAAGTTATGTCCCTTTTCGTGGAAGTCTGTGTTCAATTGGACCTCACACCGTGAGTTGAATGCGAATGGAGATAAGGCGAACGTCAGTTGTTGGTGTGGGTATATCCAACATACTATCTGGTTCTGGCAATTCATATACACCGTGAACTTGCGTAAAGACAGAGGGAACATGGGACATCCACACAGCGTCATAAGAGCATGTATGCTGAACGAGTTCAAATGGAGGTCAAACAACGCTGTAGCGGGACACAAGATATGCCAGGCCTTTGGTGAGGGTGTCCTGACGACGCGGACAGTGCAGCGATGGTTTAACAAGTTTAAGGACGATGATGAAACACCCGAAAACACCACGTGCTGAAGACCAACAAATATACAAAGAGGAACTGGGTTTCAGTGTGAGTAGAGAAACCATTCGGCAGCACATCCATCAACTTGGAAAGCACTACAAGTTGGGTCGATGGGTCTCACAGGTTTTGATTCCGGGCCAGAAGGCAACGGGGCAGTCGCCTGTATTTATTTACTGTTTCGGAGCCATTTCTGGACAGGATGTTGACATGTGATAAAAAGTGGGTTCTATACGAAGCTTCACGGCGCCGTCATCATTGGTTAGCATCCCATGAACCGATTTCAAAACAGCAGAAACCAGCACTGTACCAGAAGGTCCTTCTGTGTGTTTGGTGCATTGTGCATCGGGAACTGCTACCAGCTGGTCAGAGTATCAATGCAACTGTGTCGTGTCAGCAGTTGAGCTGTGCTCAAGAAAAACTCAAAACTCTGGAGCCATCACTTCTGAATTGCAAATGGATCCTCGTTTACGGAACAACGCTAACTCAAACGTGGCTAGGATGACTCAGGACACCATTCTCCGCCTTGGATGGGAAACAATATTGCACCCACTATATTCCCCGGGTATGTCACCGTCCGATTATCACCTGTTCCATTCTTTGGACAATCACCTTAAAGGACGCCAGTTCAAATCCCTAGTAAAAGTCCAAAATGCACCTGATACCTTCTTCGTTTCACGGCCCACCCAAGTTCTACCGCGATGGATTCAATGGTCTTCCAGAACGTTTTCAGAAGGTCGTCGATGCTAATGGGAACTATTTTTGATCTTCCAGGTTAGGTGACATATCGATGTTCGAAGGTGGTGGGTGAAAAAGCAACAAAACTTTTCTTGGTTACCTTTATATTTAAATTTAAGACTTTGTATACAGAACCTATCAACACAAGATTGATTTTCTTTGAAACTTCACTTAATTTCTTTACGGTTTCCTGACAAAAGTATTTATTTATTATTCGTGACTTTAAAAAAAAAACATAATTATTTTATTACATTGACTAGAAATAAAAGAGAGAGCGGATGAAATCCAACTTGAATAAAAACATTGTTTCTCAACAAATTTTCCATTCTCTATGTCTTTTAAAACACTTGCTAAAGCATATAAAAATATACTGTACTTACAAATACTGTCAAATATAAATCGCAGTAAATTGTGTAATCTGCTGTCACAAAAAACTATCCTATTTTTCGATCAGTATAAGGAAGAGAAAAGGTACCATACTATTTTCGATCGGTATGGAAAAACAATATTTCTCCATACTATTTTACCGTAAATTATTAATTGTCAATAAACTTTGCTACTTTTAAATGAATGAAGCGAGATAATTTTACTATGATGTTTTAAAAGCTGGTCATTTGGGAGGCCAGGAAACCATTTGGGGGGGCCTGGCCCCGATGGGCCCCCCTTGGCTGCACCCTTGAGTAATATCTAGGATTGTTCTTCCAGGAAACTATAGTAGCTGCTACAGGGAATCGAAACCCAGACATCACAGGTGGTGTGGTGTGGTGTTTGCTTAGAAAGCGAGAACCAAGAAAAACCATGAAGAAACAGCGCAAATGATGATATGCACACTGACGTAAACGAGTACAATTACATTCAAGATTTCAACGAATTTATACGTACGTTTGATGGCGACGACATGATAAGATATAGAGCTTTGAATGACTGTCTGTTTATCTGTCCGTTCTTCCGTACTATTTATAAACTTCATGCGTAGAGTTTGACCAAATGAACACTGCATACCGGTATCTCAAAAAACTACTCGATCATTACTTCTGCTTAGCAGTAGAGTCATTAGGGCAGTTAGGAAAACTGGCATATGCTTATACTTTAATAAGATCAGTCAGTTCGAAAAGCAGGAGATTCGAAGACAAAAGAGACACAGGAGAAAGTAGTAGACACACATAGTGGTGGCGTTTGAATGTAAATCCGGGGGGCAATAAAATTTGTCATTATTAAGTGGGCAGTAGTCAAACCAAGCAGTCCAGAATCCATTTCCGATGAATTACGTTGAGCAAATGAACGGAAAAAGTCCCGATTTATATTAATTTTACTTTATACACACGTGTGTGAAGTAAAACGTAGTGAAAGAGCGAAGTAAAGTGGGAAAATGTCTTTTCATGCGCGTAGCGATAACGTAGCTATATGGTACAGTCAAACGTGATCATGGCGTAAGACGATTTCTTGCAGACGATACTGATCTGGAGTGAAATCTGAATTAAGAAAAATGATCTAAAAAAAAAAAAAAGCAAAGGATTGAATGTTCGTGTTAAATCAAAACCTTTACTGACTCAAGGGACTAAAAATTAGTTCGTAATTCGTGCTAACCGAAATTCGTGTTAACCCATAAAACTTCCTATAAGATAACATACAGCGATGCCGGGACCGAAATTTTGTTCCTCCTAAGCGAGTGTTCGGCTTAAACGAGTTCGTGTTAACGAGGTTATACTGTATATTATTATGCCTTTCCCATTGACTTTCAGATACATTTCATAACGAGATGCTTAACATAATGGAAACAGTACGCAGTATTATGTAATGACAGGCATAATATTTATAATAGTTAATGTATGTTTTGGTTGTGTTACCCTCGCAGTTTTTCAGAAGGCTTGTACGAAATAAAGCCGTTCCTTCGTTGACGTAAAACAACATTTATATTGTAATTTACAATGATAGGCTTAAAAGTTGTAATTACTTATTATATTATTTGCGTTGTGTTGAAACACTTATCCAACAAATTTAGCGGAGACCGTTCTGGAATGAGCCACTAGAAATTTTGAGTGTCTTCATAATAATCTTCACAAAAATCTGCGTAAAGCAATGAAGCGCAAAATAACACTAGAACTGCTATGTCGGTTAGACCGTTGAATTGACGCAATAAACAAATAAATAACCTACTCTACACATTTGTATTCAATTTCCGCTAAGAATCATACACAACGTTTGGTAACGCTTCGCTTCCTTTTTGGGTTGTCGTATGTCAACGTAGTCGTTTGCCAAGGATTCTTGGTGAAAGGGCTGTGTTTGCAGAATTTCGAAAGTGTATTTGTAGTTTTTCTAGGTACCTAAGAAGTAAGGGTTGAACAGGTTCTGTACAACTTTTATTAGTGATATTTTGCTATTACTATTCCTTTCTCAAATAATAGATTTTATCCTTAAATTTTTATAACGGTAATAGTATACATGAGAACCCCCTGATTTGCGTTTCTTCTGTGTTCTATTATAACTTCTACATAAAATACCATAAATTTTCTACGTAGTGCAATAGTAAGAAGTATCCATGTGCACAACACATGCGATATGCGTTCAATCCCCCCCCCCTCCACACACACATAGTCATACATAAAGTATAAGGACACTGCACATGCAGATATAAAGTACAGGTACGCTTTTTTTATTTCCGTATCAGTCGATAAGTAAATAAAAGTCGCTTTGTTACCCCCTTTTTAAGTTCGTACACACTCAGTGAATAATCCCTAGAAGTGTGAGCGTCCTGCTCCTTCGCGAACTGATGCAGCTTCATGGATACTATATCCGTGGATACAAAGTGCGGAAGTTAGAACAGAATTTAACACTATCTAACGCATTTGAAATTTGTGTCAAAAATAATAGTTTATGATATATTTATTTAATATGAAATGTATATATATATATATATATATATATATCTTATATATCTATATCTATATATATATATATATATATATATATATATATATATATATATATATATATATATATATATATACCTTCATTGCACTCAAGGTGGCTTACCATATTTTGCAATACTTTTGAAAAGTTACCTCGGTATATCTCTTTACCCAAGTTCCATACTATAATAATAATAACAATACCGGTAGTAAGTATTTTAGAATCTCAGCATTACATTATACTATAAAATGTACGACAAAAAGTAATTTTGAATAAACTTCACAATGCACGCTCCAGTTGCGCATTGAAAAGTAGGGCAGCGTTAAAAGGATATGGTAAAGTAGGGTAGAGTAGAGTAAGATAGGGATAAGTAGGCTAGGAGTAGGAATGGGTTAGCTTAAGATTAGGTAGGTTTTGATCCATTTTCATAAAATTAATAGAGTGTAAGGTCCATGTTCCGTTAAGGGGGTCCAAAACTACACTGACGTCCTTAAGCTAACCTAACCTAACCTAACCCAACCTAATATAACGTTATATTATGTAATCAATAGAAAGAAGTGGTGTCAAAGACACTGGACCCCGTTAACGGAACACTGACCGAGTATAATTGGCATTACTGCTGTATCACCGGACCAATTTGAGGATCGAAAAAAGTACCAAAATATACTGCATTCGGGATTATTTGGTTGGTTTACATTAATGTACGTTAGATTATGTAATTAGCCATGAAGTTTTACGATATGAATCCATAGTATTAGTAGTAGGAACGGGTTAGAAGCCCCGCAGGGGTTGGTTAGGTTCTGTTCTCAACATGAAATGTGCAAATTAAAGACTTGCACAAATTTCTCTGTACATTTTACAATCTATGGATTCGTATAGTAAAACAAGTGTACCTCTCCGCGAAATAGTCCATCCGCCTCCACATACAGTGCCGCTTACAACATAAAAAACAACCAACAAATACACCACTTTCTTAAGTTTTATTATTCCCCTTACCTGACATTCACTCATTCTTCTCCACAAACTTAAATAAATTCTCTAATTGATCCGGTAAATTTCTGAAAATTGGTCAGGCGGTACAGCAGTTAACCCATGTTATTTCTCGTTTCTCAGTGAGTATATCTGCTGGAGGGTGCGTAGTAAAGTTAACCCATAATTTTATTGGATGCTTGAGAGGCTCCTCATAATGAAATTGTATTATTAAACCATGTTTTAAATAGTTCAGCATTTAGGCAGCTATTAATTAAAATATTAAAATGCATATTTAGAAAGACAAATACAATCCACAGCACTAAGCGTTCTAATTCCAATCTATTAAGTCCTATAGATTGCACATATCACCAACACATTTATTTGGAACAAAAATATAAATTTAAAAAAAAAAAAAAAGCCTAAGACTAAACTACTCTTTACAGAGCAAGGTAGATGTAATTTATCTATGTATGACTTACTAGAGTTGATGCAGGTAGATTAAGAAATTCAGATTTCTCTTTTCATTGAAATTAGGGTTTTGCTTTTCTCTGTAAGCAACCGCATTTAATGCGAAGTTAGGCGTCCCCTAGTTTTTAGCTAAAAGCAGAATGATTGGTTACTTTCTGTACCAAAGTTTAATATTTTTTTTTTTTTTTTTTTTTATAACAAAATCGAGGGTGTTTTTGTAAATGCATTTCAATGTAAAACTCAGCATGAAAAATCTTACTGGTGTGAGCACATCAATAGATAAGATTAATATTCTGTATTCTTGATTAGCAAACCTAAACACTACATTACTGTCAAACTTTTAAATTCACTTCTTTCGTATCTCATTGAGAGCAAGAGATCGTGTCAACCTTAGTACTTGCCGTTCAGTTTCTAAATAAATTCGTTGCAGCACCAGAACCTCGTGACACCAGCAGCGTGTTTTTCGTTAGCATTTAATCTATGTATATTTCTACGGAAAAGGATCTTTCTATATTGCTACACCCGTTTCATTGACTGATCGTAATTTTCTCCGGTGCTTAATACTGCTGCAGTTGTACGATTGTGACACTTAATTTAACTAAAATTATCTCTGGAAATATGGTTCATAACCTTTTGATAAATATTTGGAATGAAATGATTTTTAATCTAATAAAATGGCGCAAATGAACATAATTAGTTATAAAGTATGTCATACTTCCTTTAAACTTATTTTATTATGTGTACTTGTCTCTGTAATATGAAACTCCGAAGCTCTAGAACTTCTTAATTGTCTATTATTATATTATAATTATTTTAAAATTAAATAACATGTAGTTTAGTTTGCATTTAGGTCTTATTTTGTTGAGTATAATGTTTTCTAATTCTTTCAGAATTTTCTTTACTAAAACACTAAATATTGTAGATCTGAGGATGACATCGTAATTATCTGCTAAGTTAACTAAATAGCTTTTAGTTGTTACAACATTGCATCCATTGATGTTTAAATGGAAACAGAAAATGAGCCTGTTCCTTTGATTAAAGTTGAAATTGAGACAGAAACTGAAGCTCTTCCTTCCATTGATGCTGAAAAGGAAACAGAAAATGATCCTATCGAAGATCTCAAATATGAACGACATAACAGTGACGTCAAGGAATCTGAAATTATGGATCCTCTTGCTATTTGTTCTGTGTCGTTAGAATGTAAGAGAGGAGGAGGAAATGAAACAGAAGGAAATAATGCCATTGAACAGGCCATGATAGAAGAAACTCTGATACCAAAAGAGCATGGTGCAATAACAGAATCAACCAATCAGACGAAAGAGAAAGTTAAAGAAATAGATTGTGGAGAAATTGATAGTAATTCTAAGAAACTCAGGTACGTTTACTTATATACATTCCTTTAAAGTTATCCTTTATATGCTGTAATATTTTGAGCACTTCCAATACTTCCTTTGTTTGCATTAAATTAGTTTAATGAAATCGCAAATTCTTTACTAAATAGAAGAAAACAACGTAGTGTTTACCTTTAGGATAGCTTGCTGTGTACTTAATGATAGCACTACACTATCGTTCAAATGCTTTAACATGAAATGGGCTGGAGAGCAGCAAACTTTACAATAAATGTGCTATGGAGGTTGCCTGCTACATGTTTTGAATAGGAAAGTGCGTTAACTTAGTTGTTAATAAAAGGGGAGAACTGTATGATCGACTACATTCACTATTATTTCTTGCTATACTAATTATCTAAAAGATTGTTTATGAGACCAAGCTCTATACTCAATCAGATCACTATATCTCGCGAAGTAATGGTATAGCTCAAATGTCTAAATGAACTGTCATCACTTCATGTAGAGATTTGTTTTCATCGAATCATGAATATTTAAACATCGATATTTCTTTGTCTAGGCCGTCATTAAATAACAGCTTCGAGTCTAAACGGTTTATTTGGCTATGAAAGGTCACCGTGAGACAGTATAAATTGTGCCCTTGTTTTTAATCCCTGTTGCATACTGAGTGGTAATAATGATGTTGTCTCACATTTGCGGATATTATTTCTGCAATTCTTAAAGACTTTATCACTTGAAAAATGAAATATTCACGATGCTTCTTCCCTGCAAGCTGAGCTCCTTCCTGTCTAAACGGTTAGTGTAGACGCCTTTGGCGTAGTAGACTCGGGTTCGATTCCCCGCAAAGCTCATGTTTTGATTTCACGTTAATCAGTAGGTCCTCTTTCATATAGCCTTCCTACTTAAAGGGATGCTAAATTCAAAATCAATTCAACTCAATTCTTTCCAAGCTGATATAGATATGTAAATTTTGCTCTACCTGGAATCTGTCTCTAAACTCCAATAAATGTACTACAATTTCTGTCCTTGAAACAGAATGTTCTTCAACAAATATATAATGTTAGCAATGTACCTATCAAACACGTTTCATCTCAAAAAGATCTAAGTGTTGTCTTTGATGAGAATCTGTCCTTTGCGGATCGCATGAGTTCGATATTATCCAGAGCTATGAAAATACCTGGTCTACTCTTTAGATTAGTCTCCCTGCCCCTACGATGTTTTATTTCCCCGGTCATTAAATATTGTCTTTGGAACATGGCAATACCTATTAATCTATCTCGCATTGACTCTGTATTAAACTTATTTCTTACCATAGTTAGAATTCCCGAGGTGTGTAATAACTCGAAACAAGAACTAATGTATTTTATGAACTAGTGTTCCCCTGACAAACGATGCCACAGAGCTGATATACTTTATCTGTATGAGACCATCATTCGCATAATTTTCACTATCGCAGATTAAATTTTGTGTTCCTATCTCATTCTATCAATTTGCTAACGTATGTGATATCTAAATTATCGATTGTAAAACGCTCCTTGTTTCACAAACTAGTGCATGATTACAATACATTGTCAAGTGGATGTAATATTTTTACCTCTGAGAACTCAATTGATAAGGACCTTGTATATTGAGAGATGAACCTTTTATGTATTTTATTCTTTTTCTGTTTCTGTTTTCATTTGTTTTCATGTTGTACAGTTTCAGCAAAGTGGCCTAGTGCAATATGAAACTGTAAATAAGTAAATAAAATAAGCAAATCAATACCACGGACCTAATCTACCAATAGACTTCATACGTGGAAATGTCTTTCTACTGCTTTCTATGATATTTGTTGAAATTTGAGTTTAATTTTACCAATTTCACCATAAACCAAAGGATCACGTCTCATAAATTCCATACGGGAAACTGATACTGACTTGTAAGGAACAAGATAAGCACATTCAGCAAATTTGATGTAATATGAATTCAAATTTTACTACGACCTGGGTCATTTCCTTCCATTTATTAAATTGCATCACTAACGTAATTTAATTGTGATTATCTTATTTTAATAGGGGCACCTTCCTATGTATTTAGTAAACGCATATTTGACACGAAAGTCCCTGGTTTGATTCTCTGGAAGCACACTTCTTTCAGATTCCATGATTAGCTGCAGTACTATGTCTCATATAGCTTCGCTGCTCAAACGAACGATGAATCTAAATGCAAGATGTTCTATCGGATGTTAATCGAAATAGATTAGCGTTCTTGAGAATAACATTAGAAATGATTAATGTTTATACCAATTATTTATTAGAGTATTTTATATGATATTAGTAAGCTAACATCTCTACAGACTGAAAGTAAAAATAAAAACCACTGAATTTTGTAAAGATATGCTACTTAACAAAAGTAATGTTTTACAAAAATGAGACAACAGAATTATTTTTTGGGTTACTGTACCTTGGTTTAGCAATAGGTTTTTCTGGTTAGCGTTCTTGTTTCTGTTCTATTTGGATTGTATCACTTCAAATCAACTAAGGAAGAATTTACGTATTTTCGGTTTAGTAAAGCAGTCAGTATTAGTTTGTATAAAGAATTTTTCATAACAGCCAAAATAACTATTAACAAACGACAAAAATCCCTAACATCAGTGTAAAATACAAAAAGGTTTACTCTTTATATATAAGTATCATTGGAACGTCCCGGAATCATACTTTTGGCTGCCAATTAGCTAGGTCAGAAATCTACAAAATTTACTGAAAATGTGTCCCAAATGAAACCCTGAGCTCGAACTTAAATTAGAACATAATATAGTTTATTTGCTTAAACACACAAAAGTGTATATTTTAAAAGAATGTGCCCTATCTTTAACATTAAACTTATGAGCCAAGATAAACAAAAGAAAAAAATGTCGAACTTACTTAAGAGGAAGTGGTTGGATATTAACATTGCAGAAAATTAACATTGCTCGCCTGCTCTCACTTGGTACATAGTTCTAAAATTTTCCACTACATCGGGACTTGCTCATAGTATACTTTACCATTCTAAATGTAAAGATAACAAATTGAAAACACTTCCGAGGATTACTTAAAACGATAGCTAGCAAGAATGAAAATATATATTCCATGTCCACCTACTGGTAAATGACGAACTTCGTTCTGTAGAACTGAGTCCAATTGTGTTCCTCGAATCTGGATTCTTCTAGTTTCAATCCGACATAGTCTACTGCTACGTTGCATGTACCTTTACTTAGTAGCAGTAGAGGACTGTAGATCAATCACCATTACAAATTATTTCTCTCTATCATTATCTTCGAACACGTTAACCTTTCAATAAAGAAGATTCTAAAAGCAATCTCGAGGAGACCAAAGAAATCTTTGTTGATGCCTTCTAATTACATTTATGGTGGTCACTAATAAATAAATTATTGCCTTGTGCAGTAGAGAAATTGTTTTTTGATCGTAGCACAAACGCTCACGGTATAAGAATATTGGGCGCGCATCTAACATCACACATAGGTAAAGTCATGTTCTACAAATATAAAATGGTGCGAGAATGATCTAACTGCAAAGACGCATATCTGAGGGGTCGAGCAGGTTTAGCGAACATGACCAGTAAGGTGCTTTTGAATGGATAAGAACATTTGATTAGCAACAAAGTGAATATTTTAACGAATAGAAAATTAAGTAATTGGCATAAAAATAATTTGAAAAATCAAAAATAATCAAAGCTTTATCTTCCATTGTGATAAGAATCAAAATAAAAAATAATATACGTAAATGACTATTTTATTTTATGGAACATTAAGAATGTTATGAAATTCACCTAAGAGGCACCTTACTTATTCAACAAAAATGCTAATTTCTCAAATCCTTGGCCAAATAGTAAAAGAATTTAATTTCTGAAATGAGTATTAAGATATATAGAACAAAACTTATTACTAAGTATCGTTTGTCTCAAAAATTGATTAAACCACACTAAACAATTAACAGAATATTGTATACTACATGAAGGGTGTGAGGCAAGTACAGGGTAATTATCAAACTTTCAATTTCTGAGTTATGCAGCACCCAATAGACAGCAAAGCATACCGCTTCGTTTAATCTTGTCCGAGTTCAAATTGTGCTTTAGAGATCGCAGTAATATTCACTTAGGGTGAGCCTCTGTAACTTTTTGGACTGCATAACATGATAACCAAGAGTTAAGATGGCGGGCAATGAAGAGCTTTGTATCACCTTCCCATCCAGAAGGAAAATGAAAGAAAATAATTTGCACATTAGATGTTTCTTAGAGCCAATCCAATGAAGATGATTTATTGTTGAGTGACTCAAAAAGTAAGTATTATCCGGAAGACGACCCAGCTGGGTCGTCGTGGGGAAATAATGAGGTAAGTTAAATTGTGTTTTCTGTCACTATCTCATATTGCTTACCCTATTCTGTTTTCATGATTTTGCAGAATTTCATCTTTGTATTTTCTATTCGCTTTTGGCTAATCCATTATTTTTTTCGGATAAGGCTTATCATTTGATGCAATTATTTTGAGTGAATCATGCTGTCTTGAATAATAAGCGGTTAATATGGGATATCTAGTTTTGCATTGTAGTAATTGTTGTGGGATATCAATTATTGTATTTTAGTAAGTTCAGTATACCTCACCCAGATTCTTTTGCTGGATCACCAAGAATCTAACATGTATTTCCACCAGCACTGCGTGTCTTTTAAACACTTACGAGGATCCGTTGCTGGTCCAATAAAAGTCCAGGAAAACAATTTTTCGCACCAGCAAACTTCCATTAGCACATTATGTATTCGAAAATATTCTCCCGGAATCCGCACTGCGTTCCTGGAAATTCATGCCGAATTGTGGCTGGTCTAGCAAGATTTTGTAACTTGGGCAAACAAGTGAACGTGTGATCCTTGTACTTCAGACATTGAGAAAACTTACTGTTACGTCGCCTCACATGTTTTTCTTTTTAAAATAGTGTTTCCTTGTTTTAAAAAAATCACATCTTTTAGTCTCAATTCCCATGATTATGCCTGCTACGCTAAAGGAGACACAAATGGTGAGAAATGAATAAAATAGTGTAACAAAGAAAGAGGGAGGAAACGGGAAACCCTAAGAGAAATCCCATGCACGCGGTGTTTGTCCATCACAATGTTCACTTTTTCCCGAGCTGGGATCGAACCAAAGATTCGTGCATCAAATGTTTCCTTTTATGAAGTACAAGAGCCTATATCCCAGGTTTTACATCCTACGTAATTATAGTTTTCATTTAATTTAGAAAACAAATCTAATTGTAACAAACACTCAGGGCTGGCGGAGTGCAACAGGACTACTGTTAGGGTTGAGTTAGAACTAGCTCTTCGGAGAGAAAAACGGAAATAGCGCCAATATTGGTATTCTAACATGTGTGCCAAATTGATTAAAGAGAATTTGATAATACAGAGAAGGATCAACACGTCATGGAGTACACGTCAAGGTTCATTTTTGTGTAAACTACTGTTTGGATATTGTGAAAACAATTTGCTTTTATATTAGATTTTCTTCTTAAAATCGATTTGTTTAGTTAATGTTTTTCATAAAGTTTGTAATATTTGGGTTAGTTGGATTAAAACTACACTCGTTCGAGATTTCTCCAAGTCGTTAGGCACCTTTCTGTAATACGCATGCTTTGTATTAATAAGTCAACGAATACTATTTCCTCATATGAAAAACCAATACAAAATGTAAGCCATAAAGCAAGGTAAATATACATGCTTCAGGAAATAATGTTTATATGGATTATGGCTTAAATGTTAAAACATGGTAACCCACACAGCAACATACATTAGAAATTCGCTGTTTTGATTTGATAATTATTTTGATCTATCATATATAGTCTTAAGATAAAAATAAGCTTTCCGAGACTTTGAAAATGAATTGTACATCTGAAAATCTCTAATTTCTTAAACAGTAACATTGTGGGTTACCATGTTCTTGCCTCACACTCTTGATATAACAAAAATATTTAGAATTGGATCTTTAACAAAGAACCGGAATATTAAAGTAAATATAAATACAGTTATAATAACATTAAAAGCTATATTAAAACACATGAGAATATAAATACATGTTTGAATTACACTGCTCGAGGGAAATTAGTAATTGTTTTAATACATATTTGAAACGAGATAATATAAAACTCCTTAAATCAGAGATGCAAATAAAAAACAAAATTTTACTAGCCGAAGAAAAATGCTACTAGCACACATTTCACATACCAATCGTGACTTTTGTAGTCTTTGCTGTTTAAATGCTCGCCCGTACCAATGAACCACTCGCCCCGGACGAGTGGTTATTTGCATTCCTGCCTTAAATGTTTATTCATACTACCTAGCTAACACTGTAAATGACGTGATGTAACAAATTATGCCAACTAATGTCCACTCCTCATATTCACGCATTACAAGGTATCATCAATTTTTTCATTATTTGTTTAAAAATTACAAAAGCATTTCGACATCTAACATAAGTATTTTACCATACATGCACTTGACACTTACTTCTTGACGTTTCCCTACCCTTCCAACTAATTTGCGGCGGTGTGTAACTGCGGTATGGTACATTTCAGCACCCATATTGATGTTTCTATATTATATTTTCGTATAGGATAATTTTTCAAAGATTTTTGTGTTGACTTCGAATACCATGTAATGGCAATTTTTCTCTACTTGGAGAATAGAAATGATACAAATATCGGTCGATAGGTATTGGTTTAGTGTTATTACATTATGCGATTGCTGTATTGTTTGTGTCTTCGATGCATCACGAAATTAAGAAAATATAACAGTACCGGGTTCGAAACACTGGAGAGAAGAGTCTATAACAGTACGGATTTGCGCGTCTCGGAATATCCATCATATAGCAACTCCCGCATAACATGAAAACGAGAGTATCGTTCAAATTTAACGAAAATATGCTGAATCATGTTCAGCACCAACTCAAATACTACGTTTTTTAGTTTTTCAGTGCACCTCTCTCATTTTCCTCTTTTCTTTCTAAAGTTCCTTTTAGTACTACCAGGTGGCAGCACAATCGACGAAATGCACACACAAGGCGAACTTTACGAATTTAGATTATCATCACCACTGTACACTAACCAAAATTTGCGTTCGAGTGGAAAAATATATTAGATGTAGATTTAGAGCAGTTACTAAAGTATGTAAGATGCTACTAAAAAACAATAACGATCATATTCGAATTGAAGTTCATTTTACTTCCTTTTTTAGTTATGTAACATTTATGTGGTTCCGTTCTTTATGAATTTGATATTGATAATTTCTTTTCTTATATTTCTTCTTTTCCTTAGTAGCTCACATGTTCCGTAAATACATTCTTTTCAGAAAAGAAAATACGGTTATTTCAAGAAAGGAAGTAATATTTCATCAAGGTAGGAAATATCATACATGCAAGGAATGTAACAAAGGCTTTATTCGAACATCAGATCTGGACAGACACATATTAACACATACAAATGAGAGGCCTCACATCTGTCAATGGTGTAGGAAAGGGTTCAACGATAAATCTAATCTAAGGATTCATATCTTAACACATACCGGTGACAAACCTAATATGTGCCAGGTGTGTGGAAAGAGATTTACTGTAAAATCAAATTTGGCACGGCACATGCTAAGGCATACTAATGAAAAACCTCATACGTGTCATGAGTGTGGGAAGGCATTTAGTCGAAGATCATATCTAGAAAATCACATATTGACACATACAGGTGCTAAACCTCATATTTGCCAGGAATGTGGAAAGAGATTTAGTCAAGTATCAAATTTGAAAACTCATATGTTAACACATACAGGTGAGAAACTCCATACATGTCACATATGTGGAAAGAGATTTAGTCGGAAACCAGCTTTGATAAAACATATGGTAACACATACAGATGAAAAACCTCATACGTGTCAAGAGTGTGGAAAGGGATTTAATGACAATTCTAATCTCAGAAGACACATGTTAACACACAGATAGACTTTTAATGTGTTGGTCTACCGTGAAACATATTACACAAACTAAGTTTTAACTCAATGCAAAAACGCGTGTGCTTCGTGCGATGGAAAGCATTTCATAATAAATAAACTATGACAAGTTTTTTAACTTGTTTGTATTATAAAATATTGAAGAAATTGTGTTCTAGTCTGTTTAGCAAAGCAACTAGCAACACAAGTAAGAACCTCAAGTATGTATTAGTGTGACAAGATGTTTAGTGATAGATTAGTTCTAAGCGAAAAATCCACGACCTGAGCCATAGGCTTAACGAGTTTTCTGCATTAACTATTAGAGTGTGTTATTCTTTGTTAATTATTACATTAATTAACAGTTTATGCTCTTGGTTTAATAATTTAATGTTCTCTCTCCTGTCTGCAACTGGAACCACAGTATAAAATGATTTCAATGATCGTTTATTAGAGCTAGTATTTGCGGCTTTTTGCTGTTTATTTACGTCCTGTCTTTCGACCCTCAGAACGTGTTCTTGAGAAAAATCGTTCTGGATCCCACTATGCGTTTCCATGTTTATTATTCCTATAACACAGCTAGAAGAATGTCATTTTTTATATAGTACGTATCGCAACCTCTGACTGTTTCTGGTTTAGGTGTATTATTATTTTTAGAATTGATTTTCTTCCCGTTTCTATGTTGTTTGTTACGGCGACCTCGTCTAAATTGTGAATTTTTAATAGCATATTGGGCTACTAGAGAAGATAATTCGGCCATTTGATTAGCTATTTTAATAAAGTCTAATGAATTATTTGCGCTCAATGTACCAGATATGCTTGGCGAAGTGGGTCGAGTGGGAGTTGTGTATTACCAACTTGGAAAGAGGGATTTTATTGTGATTGAGTTTCTGAGGCACCCTGTGGCTGTGGTGTAGAAGGTGCAAGAAATACTGGGGCAGGTTGTTGGTATTGATGCCAATTACGTGTCGGATTGTGTAAGGGATAAGTTAATTGTTAATTTGTAGGAAATTAAGCTTTAAAACTGCCGAAGAATTTAAACTGCTGACTGGTGGACTTTGGTCGCAAAGTGAATAGATTGCTGCAATTCTACATAATTACGCTTTTTCATTAGGTCGTGTGCGTTTTACAAATTATGCTTGTGTTATAGTAAAGCTGAACTGTTGTAAATATTTAATGCGATTTTTTGCAAATATATATATATATTTATATATTTAATCCTAATGATAAATCATTTTATTTTCTGTTCCTCGGTGGTCTGAGGCATAACTTGTCCGATAACTCTTAATTTTCTTAAAAAATATGCATCAATTGGTTCATTTTTGCCGAGCTGAACCTGAAAAATTTCAAATCAATTTGGCGTACTCAAGTTGACTAATTTAGCTTTTAATTGTACATGATTGAGTGAATCCAATTTGCTCTGTGCTTTTAACTGCAACACTAAATCAAGAGCCATGTCCTGAAGGTATATAGGTAACAGTTCTTTCTTTTCTCTGCATTCCAAAAATGCAATAATGCAAGATGGTCAAATAGCAAAGAAAACTTGTCAGGATGCTCAATAACGTGCCCCAACTATTTAGTAAGGTGTGGGATATTGAAAGAAGGGGGAGAATCCTATTCCCTGTTTGCACCGTCCTCCAGGAAAGTGTTTTTCCTTGAGCTAGTATGGGGCATACATTAAAATAAAGTGAATTCCAAGTCACTAATTTCACAGATAAAAATCACATACCTGTTAATAAAAATACTGTCTGGTAGGGGAGTATTCAGATAAAAAGTGAGCCGGTCAAAGCCTCGACCATGTAAAACTCTGTTCCATATAGATAGTAGGTAGAGCATTAATAAAAAGACCGTCCGGAATTGACTCCCTCTTCCGGCTTGTATTATAAAAATTCCAATATAGACAGTATTTTACAGAAATACTTTACAGATAATTTCTCTAAGTTTGCAGGGTTAAATGTAGGTAGTCTTTGAGCGACAGGTCGAAGACAGGATATCTACAGAGCTCCGAGCAGGCTAATCAGAGTGGCATTAGGTACCCAAAGCTCCGATGCAAGCACTGGGTTGGTTAGGTAACCACAGAACCCCGAAGCAGCCTAAGCGGCTGAGGTTTTGATTCCCGACCATGCCCCGAAGCAGGCTAAACCAGGAGAAAGGAAAGGCCATAAGTCCGAAGCAGACTAGAGGCCTGGGGTTAGGTTACTCCTAATGTTCCGAAGCAAGAAATAGGATGGATACCAGAGTAGTGGTACAGCTCTGCTGTCTTCCATCAAATTTACAGAGGTCCACAGATGGTGGTGGCGCTGCTGCTTCGTGGGAGGAGCCAGAAGTCCGTCGTCTGCAGGTGATAGTGGATCCATCTGGTGTGAAGAATCCTCTTGCATAATCGTGAGGTGGTGTTTGCAAACATTAGTGTGAAGAGTTGTTTGTACACAATACCACGTGGAACATTGCAATATAATCAAAATTCCAGTGATATATGTTCAAAAAAATACCAAAAGTAAATCACAAAGAAGCAAAAAAAAAAAAATGCTTTCAATTGTGTCAACTAAAACTTCAAAAAAGTACCATGAAATAGTATAAATGTTAATATTTGATGGTTGTCCGTATTTACCAAAATTATAGCGAAACTTTGTTTGGCAATGCTGTATTCAGCAAAGTCTAGCACCCAATTTCCAGAAGACCAATTAGCATTTAATTTTATATATAACAAGAACAATACTTGGAGTAACAGAAATCCGACAGGTCCCATATTTAAAATTATATTGTTAGTATTTCATTCATGTAAATAAATTTCTTTATATTTTCCAACTGAATATGATATTGGAATCTCCAGGTTAAGGGAAAAAAACACTAACCTATAATCACATTTCAAAGAATATTTATTACTACCTGTTGACTATACATTAGATATATTTACTGTACATTTGGTATGTCCCATAGTATTTCTGTTCTGCATTCTGTACGTCTTACTGTAGCTCTGTTTGGAAGTAATTAGTTGGTTTTAATATATTGTTAAGAAGTAAGTCGTTTGTTTCTCGAACAGTTTCAGTAAAATATAGTGAATTCTTGACTGAAGCGATTGAATTAGACTTTCATTCTTGTCTTCAGTTGATTTAGTGTTGAAGTAAATGCCTTTATGTCTTTTACCTCGCTGACGTTTTTGGAGTTGTAAGCTGTTAATGTAGTTAACTGTTTCCAGATGAAGGCTATTCTTGCGGTTTACATGTAGTTTACCTTGCTCAGGTTTATGATACATTGTGCTGTCTATATTGAAAGTGGTTTGTAGTTTTCACTTTCCTACACCACACTTGCTACTGTCATAGACTCCATCAGTTTTTCATATAATTCCACTTTTACTGGACTCTATATCACATTTAAATGTAGTAACTTGCACGTGATACTTTGTATGACTCGAGTAAGTTACCTCTGGAAAGCTTCATTTCTTCAACGTAAATCAGGGACAGTGAATTCTGTGCTGTTTTCCGACAGGAAGATAGCAATGGCATTTTATCACCTTTATGTACCTTGTGTCAGACCTTCCAGGAATTCCAATAACGATATCAATAAAATTTACAAATATCGGCCAACCCCTTTTTTATATACCACGAACATGTAGTTTAGCTTTTCGACGAACAATCTCAACTAGTTGTAAACAACGGCGCTGATTTTCCAAAATTTATGTGGGTGCATATTAATGGCGAAACGAATTTTTTCATGGGAGTTGGATATTTTATAAACACGGCCATAAAGTACTGTGCTGTGATAAAGTATAATATACCGCAACTACAAGGAAAAGTTGGGCTCACCCTAGCTCAATCGGTAACACGGCTGACTTAAAAGCATGAGCAATGGGTCCAAGGTTAAGGATAAGTTACTGTAAAGAATATCCGTACAAATTAAAAAAAATCTTCATAAAAGTAAATAATTTTAATGGTATTGCAGAAAGAATTGCAAGGATTTTGTTGTGAACATAAGCTATAAAGTGACCAACTTACGTGTGTTGCTTGGTTTGCTTTTCAGAAACACATTTAAAACAATCATGTAGAGTCTATGTTTTAGAAGTTCGAAATTTTAATTTCCATCTCAACGTTTTAATTGCTTCTTATTTTTATAATATTTCAAGTGAGAAATATTTACTTTATTTTGTTTCTATCAAACTAAGTATCTTGTAAACGTGGGAGCCCCGGAGCATCCACGTAGTCGGCACGCATGTTTGTAATGCAATGTTAATATCATTGTCGTCACAGAATTATCATCCCAAACTAATCAAATTTCATTCCTCTTGTCAAATACTTATCCATAAAACGTTTTGTCCTTCTTTGCACCACATTTTAAATTGTCCAAAGGAGACCAATTTTTTTTTACACTCTCAGTTATCACAAACCTAATTTGTTTCATGTGGCACAACAGAGTGCAATGGGAAAACGATATCAAATTTTATCAGAAAAATTTGTGACCTTTTTCAATAACTGCAAAATGCTTTCACCCAGTGATTTATCATAAACTTTTTCAATTTTACCAGCATAACTACTTTATGCAAGAGAACCATGAAGTGACGCTAGACTCCAGGATGCGATAGATTCACATTTTAGACGGATATTTTCCCTTTTAAGGTTACATTTGTTCATCAATACTCAAACGTCTTTTCCGATTATTAAGCAAGCACCTGTAACGCTTTTTCAATGTAAAGTACTCCTTCCCAGGCACACATTGTAGTGAAACACAGGAAAGAAATTAACATGAACTTAATTCGTCCTTAGGAGAGTTTCCAAACCCTATTTCACTTTCGTTGAATATTGAGTACAGAAGTTTTGTCGCAAATGTGATGTCATTACTTCAATTATCCTGTGTAATAATTTTTACATTGTAAGTATTAGAATAACTGAACAGGTGAATAACATGAATCAAGTGTTGAACAAAGCAAACAGTGTTGCAAAATGTCAAATAAATAATGTTGTTAATAACAGAAATTACGAGGTTTTGCAAATTAATTTTGAGATGTGTACCCGTTTAAACTGATTTTCATAAAAGAATTAATTCGAACTTTATTTCAAGCAATGCTTCAGTATCTAGGACAAGCTTATTAGAGTTTCGTAAGATATAAAAATATTCCTACATGTTGTATATATCGAACGTCAGCAAAAAAAAAAAGAAAGAAAGAAAGAAAAAGAAAATGGTAAGGAACTATGAGTTCAAGGCATACATATAACTTATACAGGTTGTATATCGGTCACAAAAGTCACGAAATCAGAAAACGGTCATAAAAGTCACGAAATTCAGCTTTTAGGTCACGATTTTTTTAACTGTACAAATGTAAGTACAAATTGGAAAATCTTGTTCTATAAAACGTCAAATATTACCACCAAAAATGCCAAAGATCGGGTGTAGACGCTACAAAATCGCAAGCAAAGTACGTTTCCATCGCATGGATGAAAATTCTGCCTAATTCGCACCCAAATTCGCTCTTCAAGATGTTAGAAAATTTAATGATTTGGTATAGAAAAGGTCACGAAATTTCATTTTGGCATTTTAGTAGACACCCTGTTAATAATCTCATCCAGGTTTATTCAGAGTTTCACATTTACTGTTTCACAGTCAGGAAATTACAAAATGAAAGTATCCTTCAGTACTTGTGCTTCACAGAAACATGCATATCTAGAGTGTAGATGAACATATGAATACATCTTACAACCTTTAGAAGAGTACACCTGCAAAATGCTACAAGTCAAGAAAATCTATGTAACAGTTAGAAAAAAGCATCATTCAGCGTGCTTTTGACTTCAAATCTGTCATTAGTCAAAGTGCGAAATATCGTAAAGTACAAAGTGAAACGGAAAGAGAAAATGGTTCCCATTATCGACTTCTTTGTTCACGTCTAGTGTTATTGTCCTTAATGCTAAGGGAGATTGATGGTTAACACAAGGAAATAATTAAGAAAAAAAGTTGTAATGAGAATATGGGAGTAAACAGGTATCGTTAGAGAACCAACGTTATCAACCAAACTTTCCAATTTTTGTCCGATAAAAACCTTTACACATATTTTCTACAAATGTTAATATTTTATTTGCGTAATACGTTAAAAATCTCTTAATTCATAATGTTGGTATGTACACTTATGTCCAAAATTATTGTTGCATGTCCATAAATATATTGTTCTAGGAATACAATTTGATATCGAATTCGTCCGGTATTTCTTATAATATTAGTATGTGTATAATCGGCAAACACATCTATGTGGCAAATTTCATGTCAAGAGAGCAGTAAATAAGAACAATAAAACGAATATAATATTTTCTTATCTATTTAGCAAGATTTTATGTTGCTAATTATAATGTTCGTATTTATAATTCTTTTCGTATCAAATTTACTACAAATATACATTTCCCGATTATACACACAGTATCAGTATTAAAAGTACCCTGCAGAAGCATTATCAAATTCTAATCTTACAAGACAGTAGTAGATATGCGCCAATCATTTTGGACATGAGTGTACATGCTGTTCCATAAAAGGGGGCACGGTAGCTTACCGGTAGAGCGTTCACCTCAAGTGCTTGGGGTCCCTGGTTCGATTCCAGCTCCCGCCATGTGGAGGTGCAAAAACACCCTGCTCGTGTATTTTCTCGGGGTTCTCCCGTTCCTTCCCACTTTCTTCATTCCACCATTTCATTCATTTCTCATCATCGCCGTCTGTTTAGTCTAACCGGCATAAGCATAGGACGTAAAACTTAAAGATTTCATTTCATTTTGCTCTTCCATAAAAGTTGGCCGTACTTTTTATTGCTGTTTCGAAGAAAAAATTTTCTAAGTCCAACTTCGGGTACCTTCGGCAAAAAAGTAAACCAGATTCGAACCCCAAGCTAACCTTTGCAATTGGGAAAAGTTGTGCAGATGTGTTTTTCTTCCTTTAAATATAATAATACTTGTTACTAAATGTACAAAAAAGTAACATTGATTGAAATACTTTCTGATACAAATTTCAAAACCATGTATTAATATCAGCATATGCTTATTTGTCATTTAGCTTTCAATACGTAAAAGAGCATTTAATTATGTAAAGGAACCTTTCCAGTGAAAGGAAACACAAAGAACATAGTTTTCGCATCGATATTGAAGTTAAAAAGAGAAACTAGAAACAAAGCGACAGAATTTCCAACGGATAAGAATGGCATTGTTTGGAACTTCAGTTAGCTATATATCGTTAGAAGGACCGGGGCTATAGTCCTGTTAGCTCAGTGGTAAATAGCGAGATTTGAAATCATACGGTCGATTCCCGTTTGGGTCAAAAGTTTTTGTATGAAATTCTATTTTCCTGAATGTATGAAAATTATATAAAATAATAACAATCAAATAAATCATATATATATAATTATTTCAGGTTATAAGTAGTTACTATTTTTAAAATGTAACACCTCAGATGTGGAAGGTGTTGACACAATGTCGGTATATTATATGTAAATATTAAATACAAATTAAGAAAATCGTGTAATAGCAAATAAATAAGTTGTATAGTGTATTTATCTGCAGCTATTTGTCATACGGAGGTTACTTATCAATATTCTCATTACAACAAGTTATTTACGTTCTTTAAAGGTAAAGACAATATGCAGGTATAAACAGAAACTAGGGAAAAGTCGAATCTTGGTTCCAGACACAAAACTCACGTTCCCTAAAACCATGTAAACAGGAAATCTACGAACACCAAGTCATGTCTAAGAGACTTATTTATACATTAGAAAGAAAGAAGAATAGGATTTCTTTCCAAACAATTTCGGTACAAACTCTGCAATGTTCTTTTGTATATGGAAGTGGCCTCTTTCTTTCTGGGTCTGATATATATATATATATATATATATATATATGTGTGTGTGTGTCAGTGATGAAAATTTTCCGATTCATAAAAACATACTCCACTTATTCCTACATCGTTGTTTAGCCGTGATGTGAAGTGGAATATTTTCTTCTATATTTTTCCGGAAAATTTTCTATTCTTAACAAATATCAGTTATCAAGTAACAGTTCCTCAGTATTCAAAAACTTGATTTAAATCATGTATAGAAATGTTAAAAAGTGAAAGATCGTTTAAAGAATCTACAAATTTTAATGGCTCTGACAATTTTCATAACTATGTAGGAACAAGTGAAACAATTTTTCATGAATCGCAGTATTTTCTGTCTTGTATGGAAAAATTGAAGAAATTTTTATGAGTCGGAAAATTTTTTTATCATTTTCAAGGAAAACTAAAACAACTTTTTTGCGAATCGGAATGTTTTATTGCTCTGTAGAAACAAGTGAAAGGAATTTTCATGAATCGGAAGATTTTCATCACGATGTAGAAACAAGTGAAAAAAAAACTTTTCATAACCCAGACAATTTTGGATATTATGTATACTGACGTTGTGTGGAAAATTTTTCACTATATTTAACTGCACATTCAATTCCTGTAGAGGGAAGTTAGGCAGCACCAAATTATCATTTTTCTAATTAGCTTTTGGAAACCAGAAAATTTTCTAATATTTCAAGTTGGGAAGTAAAAATATACATTGTTTCTCTCTCTCTCTCTCTGTGTGTGTGTGTGGGTGTGTGTAAAGTGCAGGGAACATACATCGAGTTTGTAGAGAAAAAATATCCCATTCCAATATTTAAAATGTAACAAGAAATTGAAAAGAAACCATTGTGAATTTACGAATTTCAGAAACAGAAAATTCCACTATTTCTTCACATGTAGGACTGCCTATGTAATGAGATAACTACATCAAAGTTCCTTATCAAGATTGTTTTTGTAAGAGAAAATAAGAAAAAATGATTTTATTCCTGAAACACACGTAAATCAAATTTCAATATTGGAATTTTGTATAATCAACATCTTAGAACAGAAATTTGTATTGTAAAACTACCATTATTATGTACAAAAATGTATTAGAAATAATGACGATTTAATAGAACAAGTACTTCATGAAACTTTTTAGGACAATATTTATTACCAATAAATTTTACAGCTAAACAACGATGTAGAAATAAGTAGAATATGTTTTTATGAATCGGAAAGGTTTCCGTTTCAAAAATTTTCGGGAAATTTTCATCACTGTACAGGATAGACAATTTTTCGATTCATGAAAAATTGTTTCACTTGTTACTACATAGTACTGAATATTTTCAGATTCTTTAAACGATCTTTCAATTTTTAACATTTCTATACATGAATTCAACCAATTTTATGATTGCTGAGGAATTGTTACTTGATTACTGATATTTTTTAGAACGGAAAATTTTCCGCAAAAGCATAGCGGAAAATTTTCCGAAATGGAAAATTTTCGACCCCACATCACTAGTATATATATATATATATATATATATATATATATATATATATATATATATATATATATATATATATATATGTGTGTGTGTGTGTGTGTGTGTGTGTGTGTGTATGTATGTTTTATGATAATTGTAGAATGCCTGAAGTAAATTCAAACAAACTTTCTACATATAGTACTTACAGTCTAAAAGGGAGTACTGTCGGGGTAAACTATTGGGAGTTGGAAGGATATATATATATATATATATATATATATATATATATATATATATATATATATATATATATACAGTAAAAACGATCGCTATCAGTGTCGAATCCATAGTTCTCGTTGTCGCAGATATTAATAATTACAACCCCGGTAGCGTTAAAATCCAAATTAAACTCTCATCGTAAAGCTCATAAAAATATTGCGTACACGCTTTCAGCGTGGGAGACCCAAGTTTGGCCCCCAGTAGGAATTTATGTCTTTCGGATTCTACGTTAAGTAGTAGGTCCACATCTCTGCTTCACGGGACGTTAAACTCAATCGATTCGAACCTCACCATCATGGCAGGCGATAAAGGATAAATATAAAGTGTCAAATGACTGAGATTAGTGTCTAATCCATAGTATGGTATCGCCAAGCTAATACTATGGCACGTTTTGGCATGGCCGAGTATATCATCTGGATTTTTAATTTTCAGGGCCAGCATCGAAGGCGTTGCTCACACAGCTCTAAATATTGTAATGTATGTATAAGTGTATATTTCATCGAAACTCCAGAATGTCTGGAGCAAGTTTTACCAAGCGGGGAGACATATTACCCAAATATTTGTCGAATTCATAGTTTGGGGTCGCGAAAGCGTTTCAAATAACTTTGCAATGTAGTTTGTATCCACTTCGAGATGGGCTTTTCAATTGTATCAATTTCGTGCCTTAAGAATAAATGAACATGTCAACTAGTATATGTATTAAACCAATCTTCGCAGTCGAGAAAATATTGTGTAGACATATGTTTCGTTTTTTAAATGATGTAACACGTTTTAAAATCAGAGATGGAGTGGGTCAGCGGCTCAAATGGGTTAATATTTGTAAGTGGCTCATTGGATCGTGAGTGAAGAAGATGTGATCCACTGCCACTCACCACTCACCGTGACTCACACTGACCCATTCTGCTCACAGCCTTGTAGACTGCATCTTCTGAACACTGGTGAATTTGTCTATATTTTACTTTCAAGACCTCCATTTTTCTTCTTGTTTCGTGTGGTTCTATTGAAGAAAGAAGTTCAGGCTCATTTGGATTTTGATTTTTGCAATTATAACAATAGCAACAGATGCCAAAACTGGAAATCACGTATTTCTTAATTCCAAAGGTACCCTGTATCAACGTAAAACACTTGCGCCAAGGTCCCCCAGAGAGTCCCAGTAGGGGTCCAACTCTTAATTTGAAAATGGCAAGGGGGATGAACTAGTATATCATTTAAATGTATTGCTAAAAGAAAGAAAATTTTAAATCTCGAGTCTCTATGCTGAAGTTGTGCAAAACAGCGAGTGTTTAAGATTTTAATAAATCCTTCATTGAAAAGTCTGTGGCCACCTTTAGAAATGTGAAAGTGTGAAACCCTTATCATAAGATGTAAACACTTGTCTTATCAGCGCAAAGTATAATGAACCATAAAATGCCCCACTGTGGTTTTATTACATCACTAATGTTAAATTTACGTTCCATGGTTGTGTCCTGTAGGCTAAAGGACAAGTGGTTATGAATTATGTAATTAATATTAGAATATAGTATCACATACCCGCCAGGAAGTACGAAGAAAAAAAATCATTAAATGTTTAAAACTTTGAAAAATAGATAGTTGATGAATTAAAACTACATTTAAAAAAAAAAGATGGCAATAAACGGCGATAAACTGGTAATAAAGGAAAAGCAGAATGGAACTGAGTTTAACTGGACCCCGCATGTTAACACCCAACCTTTAGAGAAATAACTATTAATGTGATTTAACTACTAGATAAAAACTAAATAACAAGGTAAATTTTGATATTAATAAAGGTGGGTTGGAAGCACCCTGGATCATAACTTCAACTTTCTACAGTCGACCATACTAGGGTAGGTCTTACAGGTCTTGACAATCTCTGAAGGAAGGGACTGAAGGGTGTTGTGTAAGTCTTTTTTGTTCCTTTCTACCCTATTTTTGAGCTGTGGATAGGGTAGTGAAAATTGGTATCCCGTGAGGGGATAATTGTTACCACTGTACTATGTATTAATTTTGAATCAATAGATCATATTAAGTTTAGATTAAATTTCATCGTTCAATAGCTATTTTAACGACCAAAGTCAACAGTCTAGAAACATTGTATATCAGAAAAAATCAATCAATCAATTTTAAAGATCAAAACAATAGAAATGGAAGGAATTCTGGCTAAGATGAGTTTTATTTACCAATAGAATTGACAGTTCGGCATAAACTTTGACAATATCCAGAGTTTGTTTTGTTTGTTTTGCTTTTATCTTTTTCAAGCATTTGGCGACGTAAGAGCAGACCCGTACCCAGGGGAGTCGGGCTTTCCTAAACTTTTCACGGTAGGCTTGCAAATGAGCTGTAATATGGTGATAAACTATAATATGGTTGGATCGGGCCCACCGCCTACATTATTGGGCTGGCTACCGGCCTGCGTAAGGGTTAGCCTAAGCATGATTGATGCCCCAGCATTCCTTCCATTTCTGTATTCTACCATTAAGTTCATAATTTACAATCTCCCTGTCCTTTAGCCTAAAGACACAAGCAATGAACGTAAAATTTAATATTATTGATGTAATAAAACCACAATGGAGCAAATCTTGTTTTACTTTGGTGCTTATACTTTTGCAATGGTGAGACAAGTTTTCACCTCTTCTGATCTTCAAATTTCCACATTTCTAGAGGTGGCCACGGACTTTGTAGTTAACACTAAAACGACGGGATTTCCGATATACCTAGAACGACGGCTGCGGTCAATTTGACCACAATCACTTCTTGCTTTTTTTAATGCAACAAAATACACTTTATATTACTGTTTTCTTTCACTTGGATTATATTTAATTATTTAATGAATACAATTACTGAACAATATTATTTCCAATGGCAACACAATCTTTTCCATAACAGTATTTCATAAAATACACCTTCCGTAAAGGACAAATGATATTCTTACAAATCTTACAAATGTACATTTTGCATGACTATTTCAATCAACGTGACACGGTACGCAAATCTTCGTCACTTTTTTCGTATATTTGCCACAAATCGGTTGTTTACAATTGTCACAGATATCTGGAGATTTTTTGCGACACTTCGGAACGTAACATTGACGACGAGGTTTCTTTACCAGTGGACTGTTGGGAGGAGTTCCAGCTGTTGGTCGTTTTTGTCGTGATATTGTTTAGTGCAGAGTTCAACGGCCAACTCTTGAAGAAATTTCCTTCTACTTATTCTCTGTCCTGTGATTTTGTGTACAATATCCAACTATTTATCCTGGCGAAGTCCAGCATATTACAAAAAACATGAACCGGGCATCTTCGTGAACCAGATTTCACAGAGTACTTCTTAGTCATTTGGTCTAATATGTCTACACCATATTTCGTGTTATTGTAGTATACTACTGTGTCTGGTTTATTCTTTGCATCTGACCGAATTACCACATCCGGATGAAGTGAGCTGCAAATTAGTACATTTTTGTTGCGTTAACCTTTGTATAATGTTTCAGAACCTTTGTTGGAGAAAGTGGTTCCTTACTTGATTTTATTTCATCCGATACTTCCCGTCTTGATTTTCTCGTGGTACCTACAATGCTGCTTTTCTTACTCTTCAGGTTTTTTTTTTTTTTTTTTTTTTTTTTGCTAGGCTAAGTGACGTGAAAAAACTATTTGTACTCACGTTTCTCCCTTTGTTCAGAAAATAATCTAGTAATCGAAGAACCACATATTCTGATAAGGTCTCATTCTGAGGTCGGTTGTCGTCCTTTCCAAGGTATGGCCTTGCATTGAAAAAATATTTCGTATCCACATCCGCGGCTACCCAAAATTTAATCCCAAATTTATCAGGCTTATTTGCCATATATTGAGTAAACGGGCAACGTGCCTTTGTCGGAAACAACTGCTCATCAACACACAGTGTCTTTCCAGGTACATAACATAATATGCAATTTTCAGTAAATTGACCCCAAAGCTCAGATATGAGAACAAAGCGCAAGTGACGAAGAATACTCTTGAAACGATTTCTTGGCATGGCGCTTTTGAAAAAAGGAATCCGCCAGTCTTCTAACCACAGGCTGTTCAATTCAACACCTTTAGCACAATAAAACCCCCGAGCATACATCCCACCAATAAACTTACCAAGTTTTTCAACAGTAACACCAATTGTTGTCACCCGTTTGTCTAGCAATTCTGATTCTGTGCACTTTTTTATATGGTTTAGCGTATGATCACTTATCAAAAGTTTCCATGCACTCACATGGCTCCTTCACAAATATTACGTTTCGAATATGGTGCTGGTCCAGGTTTTTCACGTAGAATATTGTGCCGCGCAAGTTTCTTTGGCTGAGAAACACAAGTTGGATCATGTTCAATCCACACTGTTCCATCTCTGGCTTTCAAAGAAGTAGCACTTGAAATCAAATTGAAACTTTGAGAGGTTGAACTAGCAATGCTCTGAGGACCACCACCCCTACTGCCGGAACTAGTTCCGTCTTCAACAGAGTCGATTTCCACATCACTTTCCGAACTGTGATTGTCCATATCATGAGATTGATCTTCATCTTCACTACTTAGCTCAAAGTCCTGTGCATCGGTGTCAATTCCAGACTGGTTACTAGGAAGACTATTAAGATAGTGAACGATATCTTTATTATTCAGACCTCGAGGGCGAGACACATTTCGTCGTGCGAATACAACACTGCACTAACGCTATGTTCCTTTGTTTCCGTCATGCCACATGGCTAATGAGGGATGACGCAATACCACGTGATTACTGCTGATATTAGTTGACGAAAACACATTTAGGTGGAACAATCGTGCACGAATAGAATCACGTACAATTCTCAAAATCATTGGTGGAAATAATAATAATAATCTGAAAGTCAGTCGTGGTGTTTGAAGCTCTTATCATTAGTGAAGAAGAAACCATGCGGTCAATATGACCGCAGCCGTCGTTCTAGGTATACATGCCGCAAATAATTATATAATTTAAAAATAATAAATCTTTGTACACTCATGCTAAAAAAAGACAATGTATTCCTGACGCATTCTTAGAATCTTACATATTTCAAATGGTATTTGTGATTTTTGTAGCAAGTTCAATTTCACCAGCGGTCAAATTGATCGCTCCCGTCGTTCTAGTGTTAAGGCTTTTGAGTGGTTAGATTTTTATGAATATATTATTATATTTTTTTCCTCTTTCTCGTTTTCCCAGTTATCCGGCGCGTTAAATTGAAGGCATACAAGTGTAACCGGCATCGGTAAAAAAAAAAAAAAAACAAAATTGTAGCGCAACAAAAGTTGAATTTCGCCCAAACTTCAACTAAATCTCAAAAGAAACAAGAAATCAAAAATACCAAATTTGACTTTTTAGGATTTTAGAGAGAATAAAAAATTATTGCCTACTACCCTCGAATTCTGAAAGTTAGAAATTTGGTTTTAAGTCATAAAGCGTGTACCCACCGCCGTCAACGCGCTAGCCCAAGGAACCATCAACATTCATTCATAAATCAGGTACGTCAATTTAAATGTCACGTTTTATAATTTCTTTACAGTTTTTGGAGATATTGAATTGAACTTCAGAAAAAGAAAAAAACATCAAAAAAATTTAAACAGGTGATTGATTTAAAACGTGAATTCAAATTTGAAATTTTAATAATCCCCCACCACTTTTGAAAAGTATGAAATTCCTGTTTTAAATACGAATATTCTGTATTTAATTTGGTAAAATATTTATGCTCTGTAGGATTTATTGCTTTTCGGGTGTTTCCAGTTCTGGGGCCAGATTCCATAATAAAATTTTATCATTTAATGTTGTTCTAAGTTTTATTCATTTCCCTTCATATGTACAAACATTTAGCTGTCCCCATACAATTACATATTTAAAAAATCAGGCAATTATATATCCATGGACCTAATTAGAGAAGTACTAGTAACTACTACAATTAATTACGAAACTTAAATTTTGGGGCGATTAAAAAATTGTTCCTTGGCTAGTAAATATTTGTGTTCGGTGTTGTTACTAAATAATGATTAAAAAGAATATACTAAATTCGTAATGCGAAATTAATCTGGTGTTGAAATATTGTAAATTAAGCCTAATTTAAAGCCATACTGAAAGTAATTAATAAGTAACGTTAAATTTAGAAAAAATGTTAGTAAATTTGTTTACATACGGTGTCCACCATAAAAAGTTAATACGTATCGCTGCGATCATGATGAGACATAAAATTTAATTAAATTAAAAAAACGATATTAAAAGTCAAAAAGAATTAAAACTTAACACTTGAATTGTAATTCATGTTGCGGGCAACGCGACTGGCATTAATAATTGTGTATTAGCCATTGCTTTTAAATTTGGTTAATATAATATTTAATTTGGTTATAATTAAATAAATGAATAAATACGTAAATAAATAGTCAAACATTACTTTTAAAATTGTTTTCCTTACACAAAAAAATGGTAAATCAAACTTGTTAAAAGTAAAGTTAATTAAAAAATAAATCCATTATACTCTAATTGTGACTTATATTCCCAAATGTAACAAAGATTCACAGATATGACTTTGTATTAATATTAATAAATGCATCTGTTAATTAAGTGGCACATAAATATTGGCCAGTGCTCTTTAAAGGTTATATTTGTAAACCCAGTAATTTTGTAGGTATAAGCAGGCTTTAAAGAATACTAATGATTAAATGGTTCATAAAATTAAAATGCAGGGCTGTAGCATTAAATTTCCTCCCAGAGTATATTTCTTATCGTTCTTTTCATAATATTTATTTTCTTAAAATGCCTCCTAAAGGCGTAAATATCGACAGCCCAATTGGGGTTGGGAAATCTACTCTAATGTGTCACAGCTGAAATGCGTAAAGCATTCAGCTAGGGTGGTATATACAGGTTTTTAGTGTAAAAGCGGTTCATTTAAATCATCAAGGAATTTAACAACCTTGCACACTTCAGCTTAATAAAAATACTATAAGTTAGCGCCCGTTGATTTTCGGAACCAATTCATCAACCTACATTTTTTCTAAATAACTTACAACCTGTATTGTCAACCAATAACGCACAGGATGGCGCCTTACAAGGCTTAACCGCCGCTTAACTCGTTTATATGTATTAAAATGTTTAAAGAGTTAATAATTATGTTATATAATACAAATATATACATAAATATTTTAATCGGGTTGTGTGTAATAATACGCTCTGATGGTAAAAAGCCTGATGGCATGAAAAATGGAAAAGCACTAGTCTGGTATTTCAACATGTTCCGATACGTTTGCTCCTTCCAACTTACCCCACTCCTCAATTCAGGCAGGTCTCGTCGCCGCTCATAGAGAATCAAACAAAAGACTAAATACTCAAAGCTATTGAACAAATATTGGTTTGTAACAGTAGCAATAGAAACCAGTGGGGTCTTGGGGTCACGAAGGATCTAATTTCATTAATGAAGTTGTTATCGAATAGCAATCAAAACTGGTGACCCCCGAGCTACAGCATTCATTTTTCAACGTATCAGCATCGACATCCAGCGCGGGAATGTGTCATCGATCTCAGGCACATTACCTCCTGGTAAAGAACTGGACGAGATTTTTCTTCTATAACACACAATAAGACGAAAGTAGAGACATCCTAGGAGGCTGACAATTACTTTGACTATGTTCATGAAGAATTTTTTGAATCCAGTTTGGATAAATATAAATTCTTGGAAGTCTTAGCTAATGAGATTCTAGCGGTTGCTCATACGTGCGGTGCGAGTTTTATTTGTTTACTGACCATTTTTTATGGTTTAAAATTGTTTAGAATTAGTATGTTTCGGCCTTTTAAATTATAATATTTGTATAGAAAGAATGAATCCCAAAATCTTGTTTTCATTCAATTTTATTCTGTTTATTTTTATAACAAAAATTATTACTGTATTTTTGTAAAAATCTGTTCATGTAATTTTTGTATAAAAATTCACTTAAAGAATAGGGTTTAGTTTTGTTCGATCCATTGTCACAATATTTTCTCTAGTCGTTTGGCGATCAACCGATATTTGTAGACGTCCCCACTAACGTATTCATTCTAATAAATCAAAACTAGGCACTGAGAGATACATTTAATCAGGGCAAGAATCCTTTGCCACTTGTAGCTTCATTCTCTCAACACAATGCGAAGCAGGTTGCATTTCGATACACTAAGAAAATACAAACAAGGACCATGCGCGAGAGGCATACGTCATTACTACCTCAACATTACGTCATTCTTACCTCGCTCTATACCCCAAAGCAGAAAACTTTACTTAGTTTGAAATTCTTCGTGCAGGAACAAACTGGGCTACCGTTTTTATTATTTAGCGTTAATATAATTTTCACCAAACTAAATTTAATTTTTTTTAACACTAAACTCTTCAAAACAAAGAAGCAGTGTAATAATTTCACTACAAAATAATATGTTTCTTTCATTGCAAATGCTTGAAACAAAATTTCTCAAAAAAGAAGACGTTACAACTTAGCTGCAATCCTACCATTAATACAGTTCAAATTAAAGAAAATAACCTCAGATAGTGTTGTTCATATTTTTTTTCATAAACTTAAGAAACAATGTAACTCCAATATTGTCAGAACGACGCAAGTGATTATGATTTATCTCAAAGCAATTCGTATTTCAGTTAAACTTCTTTCAGGATGATATAATGTATCTGAGATATCGAAACCCTCATATCTACTCTTCTTTAAAAAATATTTATAACGAAATCATTTAGTTTGGTTTATTTAAGTCTTATTTGTTCGGTATAATTTTATGTAATGATCTATATTTTTACACCTTTCAGGGATATTCGTTTCTCTCAAACACTAAATGGTGAAGATCTTAAATCCGGACTTAATAAAGTGTTGACATAACTCAATGGCTTTCGATGGCTCGAATATTGCTTCGATTAAAGTTGATATGGAAAGAGAAAGCGAAGTTGTTGCTTGGATTAAAGTGGAGAAGGAAACAAAAAATGAATCTATTCAAGATTGGAAATATGAACGATATAATAGTAATCCGAATGAAGTGAAAATTGTGGATCCTCTTTCAATATCTTCTACCCCATTTTCCAAATACAAGGAACATGAAGATAATGAAAGCGAACGAGATGGTGTCATCGAACAATGCACATTAAATCCTTTGATGCCTAAGTTTACAGTCACTGTTGAAAATGAAGAGCATGATACAATAGCAGAATCAAGTATTCAAATATCTGGTATCATTGGGGATCAGACAGAAGAGAACGTGAAAGAAATAGATTCTGCAGAAACAGGTAGCAATTCTCAGAAGGTCAGGTAAGTTTACATTTTGCATTTCCAGTACGTACTTAAAGATGATACTTTACACATGCCCTAGATACAGCGTGAGTTTCATTTTTATTCAATTCCTCATGAAATCGCTTGAATTATTTTCTCTTATCTTAATTATATTTTAATTGTATGTATACCTTGGTTTGTTACTCGCGTCCGAATAAAGATTTCTCTCTCTTTCTCTCTGAGCTTCACAGATCCTCTTTTTTGTCAGCAAATGTAATATCTGCATTTTTCTTCAAAGGCACTAATACTAATAGTACAAAGGCACTACTTTGTACTCTCCATTGACTTAAAGAGGTAGGCTTGTTATGTACAGGTAGTTTCCCATCAAAGTCCAACTCCTTATAAATCACAAATTAAGATAATATTATAGAACATAATGTGAGGCCCGAAAATATTAGAGGGCACATCATTTAGTGTGTTCTGTTCTTCCTACAGTGCCCCGAGGATCACTCAAAAATTTTTTAGTGAAAACCATGACATCTGATAAATAGTTGTAGAAATCATGGGGAAAAAACATTAAATTTACATTTGAGTAGGTAAGCTGCAAAGAAATATTAATAGAAATGAAAGTGAGAAACATGCACAAAACCTGTGTATTGTAATAACTGGCCCAATGCACTCAAATTTATATCCCTCCGCCGAAGCGTCTGACATGCTCATAGTGCCCGAAGAAATGTGTAGAACCACAGCAAAGTAGTATTTTGTAACTGTGTCCCGCAGAAACAATATTTCTTGACAAATGCGTTTCTTTTTCTATGATTTTTCAATTATATAAAATGTGTTATGCCTTGCCATTGACATTTTTAGTTTACTTGAGGCCACACGATAGAGGATCCCGTTGGTGAACAAAATTATAGCATCTAAGATTTTCCTATTTCGCGTTTCATTTCATCCTCTTATTTCCAGCTGTTTTTGATTTATATGCTTTGCACGTTTTCTTATAAACAGACTACTTGTTGTATATAGAATAATCAATGTAAGTCCCGGGTTCGATATCTGGTGGAAGCTCATGTGGTTCGGATTCTACGTTAGTCAGGTCCACGTCTTATATAGTCGTGCTGCTGAAAAAACTTGTCAGTGGTCAACTTAAGCATTAAATTTTATTGAAAAATTAATTATAACCATGTGTGCCAATAAAATGATGAAGATTCATTGTTGGTATCCGAAAACAAATACAGACAAAAAATAAAACATAAGTTTTTGTTGAATAGATTTGAATATTATAGGGAACATGAATAGATTCTCTCTTTTTGATTCTGCAAATGTAATTGTGTCTAACAAACAAATTTTAATCTTTCATTCTAATTTACAATATTTTATCATGTACGTAAATAGGTTGTCAAAAACTGTAGTGTTACTTTAAAATGGTAGTATAGATTTTAAACTAAGTAGTTAATATTAATACGAGAATAGTATTGTATTTAACTTTACAAGAAGTATCGAGATCGGTTGAAAATTTTAATTACTAATTACTTCTTCAATATTCTTCTTACTATCCGCCTTTTGCTATCCTTATATGGGGACGCCGTTCCTGTGTTTAATCATCTTCATCCACACACATCTAACTTGGACTGAAAGCTATACTAATTTAGTAGTGTTATAAAATACTAAACGATAATGATAGTGTTGAATAATTTTAGAAAAATAAGCATTTTCAGTAATGGAATCTACTTTTAAATCACGACAAAATCCAAATTGATACATTTCATATTTCCCTTTAGCTCAACTCACAAACAGATATAGATAGAATTAGATTTTGGTAAAAGTTGAACCCTAATTCCTTTCCTGTAAGATCATTTCATTATCCTTTATTCAGTAATTTCTTCTTGTTTTCAGTAGCGTATTTAAAGTTAGTGACGTCAGTGATCTTAGTAGTCATATCGTCTTATAGTAGACTAAAACTCTGGAGGGTTCAAGTGGTTTGATTATCACAGACAAAAAAGAAAGTAGTTTTAGTTTCCTAGTTTCGTTGTCACTAAATGAAATTTCTATATTTTTCGCTTAAGTTTGTTAGCCAGAACTTGCTATGAACAAGAACAGTTTTCAAATAGGGAAATTCTATTTTAGCTTCTAGATTTCTTTACGACGGTTAGCTTTGACTATTTCCTTATTCCTAGTCTACTTTTACACGGACAATGTACACGAAAGGTAATATGAAATGCATATTAGTATAAAAATAATATTCCTAGGTATAATGAGAATATTTAGTGCACAGAATCCTGTAAATGTTGCAGCAATGACTTCAGAATGTTAGACTCTCGTATAATTATGTAGCCTAATATATGGTTAGTTTTTTAACATGAGAATACGATGTGTCTCATAATATTGATACATAGGTCATCTTCGTAACCAATGAACATATTAAAAATATCACTATTAGTAAGAAGTACAGGTTTTAATCTAGAATCTTTATATTTTTAAAATTGGTTCAGCCGTGTGGACTCTATATTGTTGAAATGCCAATTGTAAGAAATTGCTGCATGTTATGGTTGGCCGACAATGAATCTAAGATTGTGTTATTTGCTGTATTGTTTACCACTGAAAATGGAATAGGATGAGCACAATGCAAATTTAAAAAAAAAATCATGCTACGCAATATCTAGGAAAATGATGTCACAAACATCGAGATAGTTACTGTTCCAAAAACGTTGTAAAGTCCTAATTTTCTTGAGAAATGAATGGTATCGCGAAAAAGTACTAGAACCGTCACATAATAGATATTAGTACAAGGGATTACCTGTCAAATAAAAAAAACACTTTAAATTCAATAACTAAGGAAATAAAATACATGAACAAACTGAAAGAAATTGCCTGTTTCATGACAAAATAACTTTTCAAGTGTGCATGTAAATAATAATATACGTAGATTTGTTGAGAATAGAGGCAACAATCACTAGAAAGTGATGCATCGTGACCTAGTGGCTGAAAACTTATCTCTGATGCGTGGGCTCCCTGTTTGTATCCCTGGTTAAGTAAGTTTGTGGTGGACATCAATTTTTCCGTAGGTTTCCTTGGGATATTCTACATTCTCATTCCGCCCATTATTCCATCATCATTCACTTGCCATAAACATCCGTCTCCCTTAGTCGAGACAGCATAATCTTTGGATTTTACAGTGAAAGATTTAATTTCATTTTTAGCAAAAAAAAAAAATCTTTCACTTATGAGTAGTGTTGTAAAGGCCTGGAAAAAAAACTGAAATTTTGGGTAAAAAAAAGTTTTTCCCGAGTTTGGAAAAAAATGAATAATTGGGATAATTGAAACATTTCGATTTTTACTGCGTTATGCTTTTAAAATGACAACTATTTTATATTTATTAGTTTACAATTATGATCAGTGAGTAGTCATATTTCTTGTATTGGAATAGGGAAATATTGTGGCAACAAACATATTTGCACCACCCCTTTAAAGTAAGCTCGGTGATAGAATGGAGTTATGGCTACAAAAGATACTAAAATATCCTAGTTAGATTAATTAATATAGACGTCTTTAAATTATCTTAAGTAATATTATAAAGTTACTGTTTTACGGCAGGGAAGTGTTAAAGTAACAGGGCCAGAATCATTTTAGTTATAACCTGTATATTCAAATCACATATATATTTTATGGACATACGTATCTTCCTTGTACTGTGTAAAATTTCGGGAAATCCATTACAAAAATCTTGTTCGGAAATATTAGCAAAACCTGAAAAATATAATTTCAAAACTATTTCTTCGCCTGATGCTAATCTTATTTGCTGTAACGTGTCTGCAGAATGTATACAATGTATTTCGCTAGCAAGAAAAATATTTAAAGCAACAGCTTTTAATTTTACTTTTTAGTTTTCTGATTTGTGATAAAAATCCCTCTTTATTATTTGTATAGTTTTCGAACAACTCAAAAAGAGAGATTATCTTATTTACATATACACACATACTCCGTCCAAGTAATCCAAGCGTTGCAATACTGACAGACTCACATGCTTGAGGAATGGTAACCACAGTATGTTTGCTGTTGAGATGAATGAAGTTTATGCCAAGTTTTGTCTCTGCATGCAATGGTCAGGCAACGTTCGAGAATATCCATTTGAGAATGTTGGAAACACTGACAACATGGATGCTTGTAAGTTAACACTAACATACTACAAACCTAACATGGACCACAGTCTAATTATGTCCCGCAATGCTCTAAAGTTCATGCAAAAATCTTTAATCTTCGCATTGGTTGCAACACTGCCAAACTGCTGTTCTTGTAAGACGGGGACACTCACACTGTGTTTTCGTTGTCTAATGCTGCTTCTGTCACATTTTTTATATAGCCGTTCAAATGGCACACACGCCATTTTCAACATTCTGATATTTACACTTGGTTGGCAACAGTGACAGCCTAGAATGGTTGGGAGACGATCACACTCACCGTTTCTTTGCCATTGTGTCGTGTGATGTTTCTGCCAAGATTGGTGTATAACCATCTCATCATACGGAACCTGTTTTACAACTACTCATTTTTATACTTGGTTAGCAACACTGACATATTATCAAACCTTTGCCCGACTCACGATCTTCCGATGAGCCAAAAAGGAACATGTTGAGCTCAAGCGCTTACGCGTGATGCATTGTAACATTCACATTTACTTGAATCGAATATGCCATACATAGGGTCACAAACACCAACAAACTGGCCCCTTATAGTGTCAGGTTAGTGTTTGCTCGCTGTTTGGAAACGGTTTCGTACTTCTCATGGCAAGAGGTCGCAGACAATATATAGATTTTACCCAGGTATTTGGTCCCAGTCTGAAATCATCCCGGGAAGCTGTAGATTAGGTCACGAATCTCTGCCGAGATTCTAATTCTTCATTGGCGTCAATCGCTGCAGGGATTTGTGAGCTAAGCTCTTAAGTGAATAACACTCGGACTTTAAACAAAAAAAATCATTACTAATTCAACGTACCACGGTTATGCCCTGTGCGCTAAACCACAAATTTAATAAATAAGAATTAATACAAATGTGATCGTAGAAACCTACAAACACATTTATTCGACAAACTTGTTAGATTTTATTCGAATTAAAGATATTTATCATCAGGTAAGTGCCATATCACTCGGCCACCGAGGATTTTTTATATACATTTCATGAATTGGCTCATAACACTAATTGATTTCCTGTTCCGAGAAATCCTTTGTCTTGAAATAAAAAAAATCTAGGGAATTAGTCTTTGATTTACACAATGTCAAGTTTGATCCTTAGATGGATGTGAATGTGATTATAAACCACTTACTTTGCCAACTAAACCAAATATATTTACATTCATTTGCTGAACATCTTAACATTCGATCCATATGAAATCTGCATTTATACCACATTCGCATTAATAAGACACATAGGTTAATAATCATATTAGTTTGAAAGTTTTATATTATACTGAATATTGTCATTGGGACAAGTTGCATATTCAGTGGAGGACACCATCCGCCAGTTGGTCTTAAGTTGACAAATGACAGTGATGACAGTTCATAGTCATATGCAATCGTTTTGCAGGTACAGTATTCGTGCAAGTACAATTAATTGAAAACTGCCAATCTCGTTTTAATCTATTCCACCTACGTCGTTCCATCTACTTGATTACACAACGAGATCTATCTTTCTTTCGTGTGATTGTAATAACCCGCTTATACCTTACACATTCTCGAGCTAGATTTAACTCATGTTGGTCTTCTTAATTTATTTTCATTCCAAACGTCACATGTACCACTTCGAAAAAACTTGAGTTGGATGCGATACGCTATTCATATAGGGTATTCGGAAACAACACCTCAAAGTTTGATCCATAAATGCTTACTACGAATATAAGAAATATAACCAAGCACGGATAGAGAAATACTTCAAATATTCGTTAAAGTCCTGATGAAAATTAGTAGGAAATTAAAATGAAAGGTGGTAACTCAAATTCCTAGATCAATGTAGCAGAAACAATAGGCTAATTTTGATTCCACTTTTCTACCAGCAAATGTAGGACAGCTACGACAGATGCATTAGTCTCGAACCAAAGACGGAAATTCATACAGTATTTTATAGAAAAATAATAATGTAGTGCATGCTTAATTTATAATGCACATCTTTACAACATTGGTACTAATTTCTCACAGTCGTAAGTCCGGAATTATGTATACACAGTGCCCCAAAACTACTAATACAGTCCCGTACTGATAAGCTCACTGAATTCCATATTTCTTATTGTTATCAAAAAGGTAGAACTAGTTTCTTTATTATTAATGTCTTCTTTATTATTAATGTCTTTATTATTATGTCTTTTTACTTATAGCTTAACCTCGGAACAGCAGAAGCAAATGAACCCATAAACTTGAATGTTATACTTGATCAATGCAAGGATGTATACCTACTTTTGGGGCACCTTGTATATGAACCTATTTGAGGTTCCTTAATATATATATATATATATATATATATATATATATATATATATATATATATATATATAAAATATTTCATATCTTAAGACATTCAAATGTCCATGAATACGACCTCAATTGAGAGAAAAGAAAAAAAGTAAAACAGAAATGCAGTTTGGTGTTTTATGTACATTCAATGCAATTAATTGAATATGTTGTGTATTAGATACAAGTAGTGTTAATTTCAGTTGCCGTATTTACGTTCCATTTAAAAGTTCTTACTCGCTAAATAAATATTCTTGCAGAGACAAAAATATGTTTCTTTCACGAAAGAAGATATTTTCCCATGAAGACCATAAATCTCATACTTGCAAGGTGTGTCACAAAGGATTTACACGAAGACCAAATTTGACAAAACATATGCTTACACATACACGTGATAAATCATTTATTTGCCACGAGTGTGGCGAAGGATTTAACCTTAAAAGAAATTTGATGAGCCACGTGATCACACATAGAGGAAAAGTACTTCACACCTGCTGGAAATGTGGGAAGGAATTTCATCAGGTATCAAATCTAAAGAGGCACATACTAACACATACCGGTGAAAAACCTTTTAAATGTGACGTCTGTTTGGAAGCATTCAGTCTAAAACAAATTTTGAAAGACCACATTTTGACACATACAGGGGAAAAACCCTATACTTGTCACGAATGTGTAGCAGCGTTCCGTACAAAATCACAGTTACTGAGACACAATGTAATTCATACAGGGGAAAAACCTCATGAATGTCAAATGTGTGGTAAAAAATTTAGACGAAGATCACATATGATGAGACATACGTCAACACATACAGTTAAGAAACATACTACATGTAACTTGTGTGAGAAAGAATTTCGCAGTAAATCTTGCCTAGAGGTCCATATGTCAGCACATTCGGGTCAGAAACCTTATGCGTGTCAAGGGTGTGGAAAGGGATTTATTCACAAATTACACTTAATTAACCACATGCTAACACATAAGAGATCTACTCCATGTAAGTGGTGTAAGAAGGAATATAACAGTGCATACAAGCTAAAGATACATATGGTGACACATTGCGGTGAGAAAACTCATTCATGTCAATTATGTGAAAAGTCATTCAAGCTTGAATCAAATTTGGCAAGACACAAAATGATACATACAGGTGAGACACCTCATATTTGTCAGCTATGTTCGAAAGGATTTAAGCAAAAACAAACTTTAAAAGTACACATGCTTACACATACAGGGGAGAAACATCATAACTGTGTGCTGTGTGAAAAACTGTTCCGCACAAAATCACAATTGGTAAAACACAAGGTAATACATACAGGTCAAAAGCCTCATACCTGTCAAATCTGTGGAAGAGCATTCAGGCAAAAGTCGCATTTGATGAGACACAAAGTAACACATACAGATAAAAAAAATTAATTGTTGTGCGTAGTATGGGAATGGATATAAAATTAAATCTAACATGAGAATCCACGTTATCACGTACTTCCTACACATCATAACATACCAGTAGTGCTAGAAGACATGTGTGAAATGAAATTACCCAAAACGCAAGTTGATACGTAGAGAAAAAACCTCAGATATCTGAGGATATGGAAATTTATTTATGTAGAGAATAACTTTGGCAAACCATGGATCAACACTTGAGAAATTAGCTATACATGTTAACTGCATAATTGTATGTAACCGAAAATTAGCTTTTATGCACATGAAATCAGAATATTTCGAGAACCTCATATCTAAAAATACTGAAAAAGATCTAAACATTTATTTAAGTTGAAGATATGCATGTAAACACACAGATGATAATTGTTACTCAATACCTGTATATTGTAGGAATCCCCATATTTCAACGTGAGAACATGTTTAGAAGCGACACGTGGTATTATCTACAAGGAGCAGACGATACACTAAACGGAAGAGAAACTAAGAACAACATGATGAAAACCGAAAAAGAACGAGCCACTTGAAGGGCGTCTATAAAAGTGGAGTGGAGCTATAGAAGACCACTGATCACTAACCCATAACGGCTCTGGAAATCGCCTTGGACGAAGGAGCTCTCAATCTACCCTGCCTAGAATCCCTGGAGCCTGCCTTAATAAAGGAAAAAGGATTCCTAATCATAAACCATAGCTCGCCAGGCTGCCATGAGCCGAGAATACCTAAGCACCATAATCTAAAATATGTTACAAAGCACCCTGGTGGCTGCTCTTAGCGAACGGGTTTCCGTATAAATAATTTTTTCCTTCACCTCTGATCATAAGGAAGACTTTAGATGTATTACCTTTGTAGAAACAGGCTACATTGTATCTTTGTAAAATGAAAATATGGAGGGCTACAATCAAGGAATATCATTCTTTCCACTAACAAACTACTGCAGCATGCAAAAGGTCTGACTGATAAATTAAGTGCGGCAAACCGTGTTTTAACATCTAAGTTGGGAATATTCATATTTCCCATGATTCTGGCAAGGTATTTGATTTTAAATCTTCTTCCTTTGTTATTAAATTTTAACCGTCACCAAGTTATGTTAGTATATTTTAGAAAAACAAATCATTCTTGAATCTATACTTGATTTTTGCGACGCAAATAATTTCCTTTCTTCGGTGGAAATTGATAACTCAATTCCTTTCTCACGAATCAAGAACAAAAGAGTTTTCAATCGTTCAATGACACATATGTGAAAAGTTGTTTTGCGGTGTGAAGGTTTTAGTGAGTAACAAAGACCACATTCATTATCTAAACTGTATGTATGATAGTTGTATTTATATTATTTGGATCCACAGTGCTTCTTTCTGCCTCACTAATATGCAAAGACTACGTTCAGTAGTTATTTGGAACTAAATTAAGTGCTTTCATATTTATGGAAATACTGGCAGGCAAGAGCAGACAGACCGTCGACAAGCCAGTTTTATCAAGATGTTCTCTCGATTCAAACTACTCACCCCCCTCCTACATTGTGGCCAGTGAACTGTGAATTTACGCAAATTCTTTTAACATTTAATTTGCATATTCATACAGGTGGCTTAACCTAACTACATTTTAAAATGAACTGCCAACATTGACCAGTTGGTCAATCCAGCTTACACTCGGAAAACCTCAACTGTGAGATTTTTTTCCGCGTATCAAGATCGCGAACACGTTCGTTTAAGTCGCTACATAATTAAGTAAAGAGCACACGTCTCATAGCCGACTAAAGACTTGTGCAACGGCTCGCCCCTCTTTAGTGAAGTCTCGGGTTCGCAGACATCGTGCCTATAAGTAGTAAACGGGCCCCCAATGTGCTAATTCTACATTGTCAACCTGTATTTGTTCTGCTGCATACGGATTCTTCTCGCAGCAGCCAGGAACTTCCGTCGTGAGATTACATTAGTATTACACCACAGTGTTAACCCCACATGCAATAGTGAGACTGTAACTGCATTTCTGCATTTGTAACTGGATGCAGATACATTGTATTGTTGCAAGTTTTTGAGAATATTTTCGTGGGCATTGCTAGCTCACTATTGTACGTTTTTGATAAGTTGCTGTAATTATTAAATAGGTCAGCTATTGTACGAGGATCTTTAATTACGTTGCCATTTTTAATTACCTCTAAATTACTGTCATCATTACGAGTGTTTACACTTAACTCGCTTTGCACTAGTTTCCACAACGCCTTCGACTTATTATCGGATTTTTTAATGATTTTGTCATTCTGTAACTGTTTTGCTGCTTTCAGAACTCCTTTATATATGTTATTATATCTTTTGTAATATGTCTCTGTATAAGGTGATAGATTTCCTTGTGTTTTAGTCTTGTTAAGAAGTCTCATTTTTTTACTTGCTATTCTGATCCCTTGTGTTACCCAGGGTTTAGCTGTAAATTAATATTACTAATTGTAAATTATGGATTTTAATTGTAAATTAATTACATAATTAGGATTGGTGAGAAATTATAAAGAAACACTATTTTTAAATGACATTTGTTTGTTTTGCTTTAATTGTTATTGGTTAATTGTATATTTATTTCCGGTAAGGGGGCCGCGGTGGCTCAGTGGTAGAGCGTTCACCTCTGGTGCTAGGGGTCTCGGGTTGAAGCCCTGCTCCCGCCAAGTGAACTTTGTGGTGGACAAACACCGTGTGCGTGGGTTTTCTCGGGGTTCTCCCGTTTCCTCCCACTTTCATCATTCCACCATTTCATTCATTACTCATCATCACCGTCTCCTTTAGCCTAACCGGCATAACCGTGGGACGTAAAACTCAAAATTTCATTTCATTTTATTTCCGGTAAAGATTTTTTTTTAAAAAAAAAAAGAACTATCGAGAAAGAGAGAGAGAACTTCTTATGAGAGTTGGCAATATTGTTTTCGCTGTCGTGGAAAGCGTGTGCTTCTTGGGTGATAAGTTTAAGGTTATCGTCCAAGGTGTGATGATGGACTGGCAGGTGTTCATTTTCCTTCCTTTTTCGCCACGCGGGTATCGTGTGTTGAATGTGTTTTAAATGGAGTAATATTTAACTAATGAAAGTAAAGTAATAACGTCAGTTATTGAAGTAGTTATGATTTTTTCCTATTCCCTCTATTATTTATATATTTCAGATTTTTCGATGTCTAACTTGGTGTTCTCTTTGTGGTGCATTATTACTTGAAAGCGTTTCCTGTTGGATTAAATATTTTTTTATAATAATTTAAATTTGTCCAGTATTTCCCATCTGTGCTCTCTTTGAAATATTGAGTTTTGCTTTTAATCAGTACCATACGGAGAAATTTATTTCGGGAGGGGTCCAAATTCAATATGAGGGTATTTTATATTAAAATTCTTAAAATTACCGCTAATTTAACACAAAAGTCGAAATTTCCGGGGGGTCTGGACCTCCAAGACCCTCCCCCTGCGAACGTCCCTGCTTTCAACTATCGTTTGTTTAGTGTTATAATTGAATCGGTGAACTTAGGAATTTCACTTCACTTTCACTGTGCATTGGATCAAGTTAGTTAAAGTCTAATTTAAGGGAGAGAAGTTTAATTTGGAAAAGACGGTAGGAACAGGGGAAGAAAGGTAGGTGAATGTATTAGTTTCAATGCGTAGTGGGTATGCATTGCTAATTGTTCTGTTGGAGGAAGTACGGATGAGTTTTCGTTTCAATATCTAAAGAGCAGTGGCGTTGCCTTGTGCAGTTCGCAAGAGCACGTGAACCACCAAATATCGTGGGCTGTTTGTTCCTCCTTAACATATTTAATAATATTTAGAATATTATTACATCGTTGTTTCGTTTCTTCGCTTGCTTTAACCCTTGCGTATATGCATTCCATCATCACACCACGTTCAGAACAAATCAGCGAGTGTGATATGCTGCTCTGTGTGTAGTGCAAAAGGGAAACGCGGGCAAGTGAGGGAAGGAACTGTGGTCTCCTGACGTTCAAATCAAGATTTGCCCGAGCAGCGTTGACAGCACTGTTGTTGACTTATTTCCAGTAATGTTTCGGTTTAAATAGAATCAAAGAATGAACTTCTGCGTTCACAGCTGCTGTTGACTAATTCCCAGTAACGTGACGCTTTAAACAGAATCGAACAATAAACTGCAACTTAAAATATATAGAAAAACAGAATTCACTAATGGAACAAAGAAAATTACGGCTTTGCGAGGTCGTACCAAGGGGATTGGGACTTTTAAGATCCTTCCCTAAAGTTGTTTAAGTTAATACAGAATAAAATGTATTTTAATTTATTTTGAAGACTTTTTAAATATGTACAAATATAATCTCTCATTTTTCTTTAGGCAACGTTTATTCTACCTAAATAATCTAAATGTTTGTAAGAAAAACAAATAGATTATCAAAACATGCTGTACTTGGTAATATTGCTACAATGGTAAAATCTGTATTGTGGGAACCTCAAGGAAATTTTGGAATTGATTTTTTTTTCAACATTGATCTTTAACACACGTATAATAGAAAAAAAATGAGTATTGAAATTTGCTGTAACGTACGTTCAGCTGTAACCGGAATTTTTTTTTCTTTGGAGGGGGCGGAACAGTAATGAAGTGTCTTGAGATAACAAAGCAAAAGCACATGGACAAAGCGTTCTTAATTAAAGGTGCCTCTGCAACTATCATAATAATTTGATACATTGCATGTTTCCTTTATACTGTTAACAATTCACTAAGGAGCATACATGGCAATTCAAATATACGAGTTGCGTTGATTTTGTGTTTAACGTCCCTTTCAGCAGCGAGGCTATGAAACGGGACCTGTGAGTAATGTGGAATGCAAACCACATGAGCTCCCTCCGGTAACCGGCTCCGTACGCTAACAGCTTAGCCACGAAGAACATCTTCAAATATATGAGACAACAGACGTTTGCAGTCTTGATACTAATGCAGATTACATTTAGTTTATTGTGAGATTGATGGCGATTCTGTAGAAAGAGAATGGCATACAACAAAATTCGTGAAAATCATAGTACATAATCGGAAGTTGACTTCAGTAACTGAAAGTCGTGTTACCATATTAAAGAATATGAAAGCATTTAAAGGAGTACCGTAGCTCAAAATAGTCTCAGTGCATTAGCTATAGTATCAACAGAGAAAAACATTGAAAAAAAACTAAACTTCAGAAGAGTTATTGACAAGTTGATTGCCCAGAAGAACATGAGAAGTAAGTTCATATATGAATGAAATGGAGCATTTGTTTAGAAATTGGTACTTTTCATTATCTGTAAATATATATGTGGTTACTATCATTGATTCTTTATAGTTTTTCTTATTTAGAATACTGAAAGAATTCTGGAATAGAATTTTTTAACGACTGTGAACTACCGAAAAATTATGTTTTAGACACCAGTGTTCAAGAGGTCGATCAGATTGCTTGATTTGACTAACCTTTGAATTTATACATTATTTGAATGAAATATATTTATTTAAGAAATCGTATTTAGTGATACGACTGGGAGTTTAAATTCTGCTATCAACAATTATATTTAGGTACAAATATTTTTGTGTAACTTGAGCATTATTCTCTTGACTTGAGTTCAGTTTGAATTGAAGCTAGAAGTGAGAATTATTACATGTAAATTTCGGATTACTTTAGCTGTCAAGTCCAGTAATTAACGACTAAACTATTATTGTTAAAATTGCAGAGCCTTAAGCGCTTTTTTCAATTTCTAAAAAAGAACTTTTAATTGTGCACCCGAGTTAGATGATAAATCTTGTTTAAAATTGGTTGGATTAAGAATAATTCAGCGAAACGTTCGTCAAATTTGAAATTTGTTCTCCATGTTTGAGATTGGATACGAATATTTTTTGTGAAACTTGAAGATTACTTACCTGATTTTTGTCTTAGCTTTAACTAGATACTAAAGATCATGACTTACGTGTCAAAGCCAGTTGCTTCAGTTGTCAATTTTTGTATTAAACGATTAGATTCTGATTGTTTAAAAATTGCAATACCTTAAGCGCTTGTTCCAAAATCTTGGTAAGCGAACTTTTGTCAGAACATCGAAATTGTTGAAGTTGCCTTAAAATAGAACGTCTTAATAATTTTGGAGTTGAACTTAGTTGTATACATCATTGACTTTTTCTGCGAGTTGTATTGAAACTTTTTGCCTGGTTATTGTTCTTTAGTTACAAGGAAAGAAATATTAATATCTTTTGAGAAACTTTCATATAATTCGAAAGGAAGCAGGAATCTAAAGATTTGAACGATTAGTCCAGACTAAGAATTCGGTTAAATTTTAGATGGAAATTGGTCATTCAATCTGGAATACCGAAATTAAGCTTCAGGGTGCTGATTGAGTGTTTTCATATTGTTTAAAAATTCTTTTATGTGTACATGCACATATCTAACGCATCTTTGCATATACACTACCGCTTGCTTGGTATCCAGAAGAAATATAAAATTTGTTTTAAAAAAATTTTGAATGGTGGTTGATTTGTTTGACTTTAATTTAAGTTGTGATATTCACACCTGAATACTGGATTAATTTTTCAGAACTGAACTCACGGGTCTGGCCGATCTTGGCCCCTGTAGTCCCTTCTCTGGGAGACTCTCGAATTATTTGTATGTCGTTATTTAATGACATTGTTTCCGAGAGGCTATGACGGAAAGATGCGTTACAAGGTCCGTAACAACACGTAAGATCACAAATGGCAAAGGTATTTACGAATTCAGTGCAACTACATGACGAACATATAAATAACATAAATCTTGTAACATGGTTATAACAGGTCATTTACTTCAAGGTCATATATGACAAAATGTGAATACATAGATATGAAAAGCCTCACGCTAGCACCAGTATCTGAGAACATTAAAAGGTAAATCAAATTTAAAGGAATATGATTTGTATGCTTCACAATTAGTATTAGTGCGAGAAAGGGTTTTGTAAAATTGAGAATTAACAAGTTCAAGTTAAGAAAATAGAAATGTTATACTTGAAAGAAGTCTGGCAAGAAATTGCTAGTCTAAACAATTGATAAAACACATGTTCTCGCAGCAATCACACAGAGAAATTAAGAACTTTACGTAAAATGAAACATAAAATGGGATGTTGCAGAAACATGAGCTTCGAAATAGATATGGAAGAGCACCTTGTGTAGGTGGTAAGACATATAATCGAACATGGTGAAACCAGGGCAAACTAATAAATAAAAACTACGTACTAACTTACTGGTAAACGAATATACAACAGATTTTCCAATTCTAGTGGATCTACAAATAAATCTTTTCACATGCTCCCTACTGAACCAAGATTCCCAGGTCTAAAGATTAAACTGTACCAAGATTGTGACCCAAAAGAAGCAAATTTGAACTATTTGTAGTCCAAACAGGAAAACGACATTTTCCAGCTATACATTTTTACTAATCATATAGTGGGTTGGCGCGTACTTTATCTACAAACTTCAAATGACAGCACAGACATGGTGAGTGCAGTAGCCATTTCATTCAGTTATGAAATAAAAATACAATGAGTAAAAGTGGCAATGACTACAGTACTTAATATATATTAAGAGATCTGGTGAAGACAACGTGGGAAATACTCCTTAACATATCCTTTAGAATGGAACTTATTTCACGGTGAGTGGCAGTCTTAAGTTCGTCAGTTTCTGCAAACTATTGGCAAAGATCCTTTCCTTCACAACCGCAGAGGGAGTAATATGTAGCTGTTAAATCTGGGGAATGAGATGGCTACGTCACATCGCCAAACCTGGATATCACAAGGTGCGGAAATGTTTGCCGGAGTACATCCATACTCTGGAATGCTACGTATCCAATTGTACCATTCTACTGAAAACAAATGGTATTCAGCGTTCCTTTTCTTTCGAATTTCGAAATCAGGACATTTTGCAATATTCAGCAGTAGTGGTCGGCATCCACAGCTATTAGACGTACGGCGTCATTGTCAAAAAGTAAAGACCAATTATCCCATATGTCCCAACTTAAGACCGTACCACAACTTTTGAACTCGCCTGGGAATTTTCATATAAGCGTAGTGGACCTTCCTACGACTAGTACCGGAAGTTTTAGTTCTGAACATATCCAGTAATGAAGTTTGCTTCATCAGAAATTGTTGGAGAAACGGTTCCAGGATATATATTGTAATTATATCAGTGTAGTTGCCGAGTATGTTTTGCCTACTAATGTTACTCAACAATTGAATCACCATCAGTTTAACCGGATGGAACTTCAATTCATTCAGTAAGTAGCCCCATGAACGTCACGACTGTAGTAATGTATGTGCATGTCGCCGTGCTGAACGTCTTGAACTGCGTTCAAGTGATACATGCACTCGTTCCACGTTCTCGAACATTCGCACATATTGTACTCCTGACTAAATGGCTCGAAATACTACTACCCTCCATGTCACACACACCTGAAAAACTGAACTTCATGGATATAGCCACATGCTGATCATAATTGTGTCACTGCAGTGTTCGCTGGTCCTCTCTGACAGAATCAATTCAGATAAAGGTTTCCACGTCTGCGCAGACCATAGCTCCATGTCATACTAATTGCCCTGATCCCCTCCTATTCAGCGATGTATGCATGATGTACAGCATTTTCAATTCGCATCACCGTATACATAAGTTAGAAATATATCTCTGGGTCGGCAACGGCCAGGTGGCGAAACCAGTTCCGGACTGTTCGGCGTCGTTTTAGAGAGGACCAGTAGACTGCAGTATGCAATGAACTAGGCAGATGATCATAGTATAAAATAAAATACTTTCCTTATTTTCAAGGAGACATGCTTGCTGAATTCAGTTTTGGAGGCTCTGAAATACACTTTATAACGTCCACATACTGGTTATTCCATACTTCTTTAAATCATTTCATATATTTTTTACCTGCAGCCATGAATTTGGAACTTTTTAATGTAACTCTAGTAATCATTGTGTTAATACAGATAATAGTAACACAACTAAATATCTGATGCTCCCGTTTACACAGCTTCGTAACCTTTGTAGGACTATAGACTAGGAAAGTTAGGTAAAAAAAAAAATGGCTGAATCGGGAACAAATTGAAATACAATTTCTGTTAACGGGGTCTTATGTAAAACTACCTGAACAAACCGAAGTCGAAAAGTTTACCACTCTTCTAGGTAGGTTAAGGTCGCTATGGAGAATTTTCCAACATGGTCACCACGCGCCTCCTGTGGCCCTCCTAAGTAATGCATCTCTGTAAAGCATATGAAACGCAGATTCCAATTATGTAACATTGGTTCCCATTTTCCCCACCTACTAGAAGAATAAGAAGAAATTTTAAAAAATCACAAAAAACTCAATTTTTTCGAAAAAAAAAATTCATCTCTAGCAACACTGTGTGTACAGCAGCGTAACAAAAGCTCGTTATTATATACCTTACACATTTGTGTGTAAGATGTACAGCAGCCACTGAGATCTAGGCCCAGCAATGTATCCTAATATGGAATTCCCTTTATGGGCTGTATCACCGATTTCAATAGACCAGTTGACCATTATATGAGAACACCTTGTGACCATCCTAGTCACCACAGTCTCATGACATATAATCCAGGGTGCGAATTACCGGGGGGATGAGGGGGATTTTCCCCTATATCACATTTTGTTGCTCCCAAAGAAATCAGCTGAAGTATCCCCACCGGGGATGCTCGCTTCCCCTCCCCCCAAACTACTTGCTATAACGCCAAATTTCACTGATTTTTGTCATTTATTGTAAGTTTAATCTGCTAGCTGTATTTCGAAATGAGTGATGTAAACTATTCGCTTTTCGTCATTTCTAATTTTCCCACTATTTTCATCGTTGTTTAGTTGATCTATATTGTTATGACTACGGTTGTTACTTGCAATCGCATCTGCATACTCTTCAATTCGTCGTCGTTCGTGAGTTTGAATATACTAATTGAGCATAACAAAGTTACATATGGATTTATAAATGCTGTTTACGGTTGGGCAAGAAGTAAATAAATAACTTCTTCCACCATATTTGACGAAGGTCGGACATGTCATATTCATCCTCTACATTTGTGTCGATTATCATTCCGTTTTTATTTTTGTCGTATTTAATTTTCCAGTATATTCCCTGTTAGCGCATGGTCCTCATTTTCTAGTAGTTTGCGTGTATACAACTCAAAATTTGCGTTTAATTTGTGGTAATTACCATAGTAATCACTGCCTTTTACAGTTTATGAAAATGAACTTTTCAAACTGTACTCAAAATCTGAGATATACAGGGTGTTCATTTATTATGTACCCAAAGCCCACTGATGAAATCCTTACATCTAAACAATAAAAAAGTCAATATGAACATAGGGCGAAAAACGCGTTGTTTCAAAGTTACGGGATGCCGAAATCGTGAAAACTGTAACTTTGAGTCTGTCTAGCTTGGAAACAATGAGAGATATCAACGGCGGTTAAAGACATATTAGAGAAACTATTACGCTGTCTATCTAAAGAATCATGTTTCAGAGTGGAGGCGTATCGGCGCAACGGATTTTATAGAAGGAGCTGCGGTATAGATTCTGCTCTTCCTCCTCTCTCTCGAAAATCATGTGCGCCGGTACAACCCAAATCTGAAACATAGGTGTTTAGATAGAGAGTGTACTAGTTTCTCTATTTGTTTTACCGCCTTTGATATATCTCATAGTTTTCGAGCTAGGCAGCCTCAAAGTTGCAATTTTCACGATTTCAGCATTTCGTAACTTTGAAACAACGCGTTTTTCGCCCTATGTGCATATGGACTTTTTTATTGTCCAGGTGTGAGGATTTCACCGGTGAATTTTGACTACACAATAAATGTACACCCTGTGTATATTCTCTCGTGGCTATATGTTAACGTACACGCTGGGGATGCACTCCCTAGCAGACATGTTAGTGAAAGTGAGTAAGCGCATAATTGAAGATTTGCTTCAGCATTTGTTAAAACGATTGGTTCTTAATGTCATTATCTGTGTCTGTATAAGCATTTCAACTGGAGCTGGCTTTTTAAAGTTAAACTTTCATTTTTCCATCTTATTTTTTCGATGTACAGTTTGCTGTCAACGCCAATAATGTTGTCTGGAAAACTTCAGTGTAATGTTTATACTTTGTTTGAATAACGTAGCACATAGTGAATAAACTTATCTGTAACCTAACAGTAAAGCAATTGTAAGTGTTGACTTCCTGAGCTGTCACGAAATCGATATTTTGAAAAAAATATAAAAAAGAAAGAAAAAGAGCGCAGCTTTAGCGGGGAGTAGAAGCGCAAGCTCTAAATTTGAATTGAGAGCTTTTAAATATTTGGCCTTCGATTTAACCTTGATGTCAGAAATCGGGAACAGCAACAATCCATTTCTCATATGATAGGCTAATACCTAGATTTTTTTAAAAGTAAGTCCGTTTTAACTATACTGATACTTTTAGTGGTTTTCATAATGCTGAAGTAGGTTTTCTTTTGCAAGCTGTGTGTAATAATGCGAAGTGGAAGATTTCAATATCAGTGGAAAAATTAACATATGCTTGTGATCATGGTTATCGGTCGGGCCGAATTATTAAGTAAATAAACCTTAGAGAGCTATGGGCACAGGAGGACTACAACCTTTAAAGACGTTCACAAAGGTTAGGTGTGGTGTGTGTATGTCAGACAATATATACGTACATAGTTATTGTCTAGGTCTATTGAATTAATAAATCTCTTATTTATTACAGATGTCATATTTATGTGTGGGGGGTTAAAGTATTATTGTCTCATTCTGAATTATTGCATCTTTAGACTTTACGTTCTGTTGACCTAATTTTATCCCCCCTAACACAGGTTATCTAATTCGCACACTGTATACATCGTTGTAAAGCTTATATAACACAGATTTCAACTACATAGCATTGATCTCTATTCGACCCACCGGATAGAAAAAGCAGAAGAAAGTTGAAAAATTACAAAGTATTTATTTATTTAATATTGAAAAATTATAATTGCTGTAAACGCATGCTGTATCACGGATTTTACTGAAAGAAGTATATAACATTATATGAGAACGCCATGCAATGTAATAGTTGGCTTTATTTGTTTCAGCTGGAAAATTGACTAAGGGCCATATGCATAGTTATTCTGCGGGTTACTTAGGGGCTACGTACGGGACACGTGATAATTTGCATTGCAGAGTTCTCCCGCAGGGTCAAAAAAGCCCGCAACCTTCCCGTAAGTCAAGAGGATGGCTAGGGGTGCTTCAACGCACCCTTTGCTAGCCCGTAGCAGTTTCTGTTGTTGTATAAAATGCATATGCTCCGTGCTGACAAAATATTTGAGTATGTTAATGAGTTTACCGAATTCGTTGAGCTGATTAAGCGATAATAAATGACATATTGATGGCAACCAATTTAAAAATATATAACAATTCCTGAAAGAAGATTACAGGATATTTTGCTTTCGCTCGTACAAATATTGAATACAAGGTCATAGAATGGACTAACAACTTCTACCTGAAATAAAATAAGCGCGAGATACTTGTTGTTACAGTATTGGTACTGAAGTAGATTTTAGATTAGATTGTAGAATAGCTTCAGAATTGATTCTAGGGGTCCAGTGGTGATTTCAAGGATCGGCCGGGGGGGGGGAGAAATTTCTCCCCGAGAACCATGACATTCCCTCAGGACCACATAGCCTATCTTGCTCAATGTGAATTCTCAGTATTTTCGTTACTAATACATTTCATCCGCAGTATATTGAAATCGCCACAAAAAAAAAAAAAAAAAAAAAAAGGAATCATCACTGATGGGAAAAATTGACTCAATAGTTACACATATTTCATCGTGAAAATGTTATTTTAATGTGTTTTACATCCTTCTCCCTGTTGGTGTTTTCCTACATTTCTCAGTTAGCATAGGTAGGCTAAACTTGAGGAGCGCTAACTTCCCTTTTTTTTCCACTAATGATCTAACGTCTTCTGCATTCTTGGTTTCTTACCTGACCACCAGCTGCGTACACATTTATAACATGCTTGCAAACTTATATATTATAAATAAATAAGTGCGAAAAATCATGCCCAACACAGGATAAGTTTGCATTCATTCCGATTCCAAGCTGGGCACAATTTGAGAGATCACGCATGATTTTGTCCGCGGAAGCAGGCACATTAGTGTTGGTGATATGCGTATAAGGAAAGACAAGTGGAAATCATCGAACTCCTGTTTATCGACGCGCTGTAATTGCTCAAAGTATGCATCGGTTCACGTGATTATGGAAACAGTGTTAAGAAGTATGGCTCATAATTATGCAATTATAATGGAAAACTAGGTTCTAGTGACCACCTACTACAGATAGATGCATATTTTTTATACTAATTTGATCATTATTCGATTAAACAGTTCTATCAAATTTTGACACATTTCTTACATTTTCAGGTTAGGTTAGAGCTTTGTATTTCTTTTAGCAAAGTATGTCATATTCATATTCATATTCATATTCATATTTATTTGCCTGTTCATAGCTTACAAATGAGGACAATCCTCAATTAAGCATTACAGTTGTCAGATATGATTTACATTCTCTATATATTATCAGTAAGATAAGTTTCCACAGAGTAATAGCTTTTTTCTAACAATAATTCTAACAGAGTATTTTTGAATATCCGTTTTTCGTTAATGTCCTTATACTTTGTTGGTAATTTGTTATATAATTTTATACAATTTATATACACAGTTTTGCTAAAATTTGCATAATTCTGTTGGATAATATACATATTACAATTCTGCCTAGTATTGTATGAATGAATCGTATTAGCTAAAGTAAATAAATCCTTGTGCTCGATTACATACATAATTGTGCGATATATATATATATATATAAACTAGGTAATGTCAATAATTTATATTTTTTTAAAATATTTTTACATGAGGATCGTTCAGGCATACTAAACATTATTCTAATAATTTTTTTTCTGTATTCGGAATGTACTAGCACTTATTCTCGAATTTCCCCAAAATATAACACCATAGTTTATTATTGAAAAAACTTTGTTATAGTATAAGGACATGACAGCTTCCTTGCACAAACTACCTTGCAACCTACGGAATGCAAAGCAGAGTGAACTGAGTTTAGTATTAATGTATTCAACATGAGTATTCCATGTTAAATCTTCATTAACATATACTCCTAGAAATTTAATAGATGGTGTTTGACATAATTCTACAGTGTCTACAGTTATTGGTACAAGTTCATTTCTTTGGCCCGGGAATCGAAATTTGACAATGTTAGTTTTTCCTAAATTCATAGTTAATTTATTTATGTTTAACCAACTAATAATTTTTGTTAGCGTCTTTGTAGTGAGCCTTTCTGCTTCATTTACTGAGTCTCCATTGACAAGAACATTTATGTCATCAGCATACAATGTTGACTTCACACAGCCTAGACTGTTAACCAAATCATTAATATATACAACAAAAGAGGTCCCAATGTCTATATGAAGAGCTCCATTACTACTTGCAGATTAACTTCAGGATGGCTCAGTATAAATACAGTGTGAGCGTATAACATAAAAACTACAGTACATAAGATACGAATCAATTTGTGCTATGTGGGTAAAAGCACGAATGCTACCTAACTGAGTTATGGTAGGAGCGCATCAGGCGACTCCGAGTGATAGTGAGCGGGTGCGTCCATAGGGAGCAGGCGCGTCAGCGATGGGGGTATACGTATATACGAGGATAGTGGAAGAGCACAATTACACATACAATACTTTCATTATCACTTAAATCATTTCAATATGCTGCCATTGTTGGTAATTATTTATATTTACTCTTTCATTCCTTCACGAAAAATGTAGGGCTTCACATCATATTTTACCTATAAATTTTCTATTTCGTGAAAGTGTCTGTTCAAGGGAACCCCTAATTCGTTTACACACCATCGCAAACTCGCCCGTTCCCTACGGACGGACCTCGACTCTAGCTCTCCAGCTTCACCTAGGCATTAAACCGTAGTAGATGTAAAAATTGCTTGTAATAAGCAGCTTGCAAAGTTTGGTGCGTGGTTTTGAGACGTCTGACTTTCACTATATGAATGTATGTCTTATACAATTGTACGCAATTAGATGATAACACTCTAGGAATAAGTAGATAAGAAGTTTTACGCTATTTGCATGGAATATCCCCCCAAAAATACTGTATTTATAGACATAACTTTTATGCCCTCCTAAGGTTAACTTTTACTGGCAAATTGTTTAGAAAATACATTCACAAAAATACTATGGGCTGATTTTGTCCAAAAAATTACATTGTATATGTAATTTATTTCTAGTGGGATCTCGATTGTAAAGCTACAGCCTCACACGTTTTCTAGCTACATATCCATATTTCTTTTTGCGAGTTAACAGACTTTACCTGAAAATTAAAAAAGAAATGTATTGCTAATCTACACCGATATTTTTCCGCTTTTCTATATCACTTTATAACTATTTTCAAGTTAACAGACTTTATATGAAAATTAAAAAAAAAAGAAAGAAAAGAACTGTATTCCTAATCTACACCATTATTTTTCCGCCTTGGCAAGAACAAAGTTCAGAACATTTATTTCATTTTTTTGATATAGCATACATGCAGTTGCTGCTTCGATGTTAATTCTTTATCATAGTAGAATTGAGTTTCGGAGTTCTACCTTCAACTTTTTTTTGACAAAATTTTAGCCTCGCTCGAGGTGTACTAGACCAATCAGCTCTCAGTGTTAACCGTACCTGAGGGATCACTTTGGAAGCTTTATGCATTGCACAGTCAAGGGGAAGGTTGAGGAAGCCCACAGGTACGGTTCGTCTAGGGGACCCTTACGTGGTCGACTATGCATATGGCCCTAATAGAAGTAGAATATGGGCTTTAACAGCCTAACAAATTTAAGAGAAAAAACACTGAATCGTGATCTTATTGTAATGTATAATTTAATATTGACATTTTTTGTATGAAAAATTTCTTAGAGAAACTGTATTGAAAAGTCTACTACTCTCCGAAAGTGCATAGATCTGCTGTGGCGTATTTTGCAGTATTTGCGCCACGTTTCCTAGTACTTGATATCGTTATATATTGAGGATTGTTCAATATTTGGAAACATATTCTTTCGTATTAATTGAAAGCAAACCGTTAAACAATTTTTTTCGAATATTTTTATTACATTTTTTAGTGGTACACTACAGTTCGATGAGATGACCCATAGAACCGTTACTGAGTATATTTTCAAGAAAAGTAAATTTATGATGCCTCTGAAGTCCGTTCAAGAAGATAAATGTAAAGATGAAACTTTCGTCTTTGTACCTGAACTACCATTCCAGCACCTGCTACTCTGTACTGAAACAACTAGATTTGATTTCAAAGAAATGTTTTCTTACGAGCTCTGCACGTAACCTCCTTCATTACTTGATAGAAGCGAGGATATGAGAGATCTTGGAAAGTTTCAACTTGCTAAATTCACACGTGAGCAAGTAAAAATTTGAAGTAAGTTTGCCTGAAAATGTGAAGTATGTCATTGATGGTGGTTTCTTGCTTCATCGCCTAGCTTGGAATCAAAAGCAAACATTTGAGAAAGTAATTCATGATTATCGAAACTATGTTCTCAGAAAGTACCCGACGGTAACAGTTGTCTTCGATGGTTATGAAAATACGTTATCAACAAAGTCGGAAATTCATCGAAAGCGAATAAGAAGGTTTGGAAGACCGAAAGTACATTTAGCCCTTCAATGAGCGTTGCTGTCAAGAAAAATTTTCTTTCCAACTAAACAAGCGTTTATGACTTGTCTTTCGCAAAAGTTACAATCAGCTGGCTGTACCATCAAACAAGCTTCTGGTTATGCTGACGTCATGGTCGCCATGGAAAGTGTTGCATTAGCGCGCAAGTATCCTACAGCTATTATAGGTGATGGCATTGATCTTCTGGTCCTCTTACTACATCATTTCAGTAATGATTTTCATTATTTTTTTCTGCCCGGAGCCAAAGCGAACTGTAAAAATAAAGACTGTCTATGACATTAAGAAAATTAAACAAGAACTTCGTGAAGAAATTTGTTCTCACATCCTTTTTGCGCATCCTGTGTTAGGGTCTGATAAAACATCAAAGCTGTACGGCCTAGAGAAATGTGACTTTATCAAAACGTTAAAGAGGAATGAGATATTTAAGATAGATGCTGCTGATTTCAAGACAGCTGGGAATCAAAAGAAGAACACATCGCTCGTCACGAAACTATGATCTACCTTTGTGATGGAAATTCAGGAGATACAATAAACGGAATGCGTTTTCTAATGTTCATATCAAGGGCTCTGGTGAAACCAGAAGGACTACCTCCCTCAGTAAATACATACAAATTTCATAGTCAACAAGTGTATCACCAGGTTCAACAGAAGGTGGGTAATGAAATGGGTCCCTCTAGCTGAGGATAGGAATTGCGTCACGAACATCTGACACCAGTGAAGCTGGCTCAATCACCAGCACCCAATTGTAAATGTAACCAGAAAAATTATTTCGCTTTTTGACCCACCACCTTCGAACATCGATATATCACTTAAGACGAACCTGCAAGATCAAAAATAGTCCCCATCAGCATCGACGATCTTCTGCTAACGTTCTGGAAGGCCATGGATGCCACTGGGACAGAACTTGCTAGGGCGTGAAGCAAAGAAGGTATCATGAGCATTTTGCACCTCTACTAGGGGATTTAACTGGCGTCTTCTAAAGCGATTGTCCAAGGAATGGAACAAGTGATAATCGGACGATGCAATGCTCTTCAAAGGCGCCGATTTCTCTTCAAATTTGGGGAGCCCATTCAGATGTAGAAAGCATATAAGAGGATTTTTAAGATAAATTTCATTCAAATTATGCCAAATATAAATTTACAAATACAATGAGGGTGGCCAGATTAGCTTCGGGGGCGCCCTTGATGCCCGGGGAGTATGTCGGATGCAATAGTGTTTCCCATCCAAGGCGTAGAATGGTGCCCCGGGTCATTCCAGCCCCGTGGGTTTTAGCGTTATTTAACAGGAGGACCCATTTGCGATTCAAAAGTGCTGGCTATAGTCTTGAGCCTTTTTTGAACACGACTGAGCTGCTGACAGTACACAATTGCATTGATGCTCTGATCAGCTGGTCGCAGTTCCCGATGCAAGATGCCTCGAGCAGTCCACCAAACATACAGGATCACCTTCTTCTGGTGCAGTGGTGGTTTTGGCAGTTTTAGAATCGATTCATGGGATGCTAACCTATGATGACGGCGCCATGGAGCTTCGCATGGAAGCCAAATCTCTTCACATGTCAATACTCAGTCCAGAAATGCCTCTTTCCTGTGACGAGAAAACAAAGAAAGACAGGTGTCTACTTGGGTTGTCTTCTGGCCCAGGAGTCAAATCATGGGGACTCACAAACCCCACTTATAGTGCTTCCCAAGTTGATGGAGGTGCTGCCGAATGGTTTCTCCACTCACACTGAATTGTAGTCCCGCTTCCTCACATTTCTGGCCACCGTTCACCTCAATTGCTGCTTGAAGATCTTCATTTTGTACGTGTGTTGGTCTTCCGGCACGTGGTGAATCTTCGAGTCTTTCGTCACCGTCCTTAAACTTGTTAAACCACCGCTGCATGTTCGCATAGTCACGACAGTCTCACCAAAGGTCTGGTATATCTTCCGCCCCACTGTCGCTGCGTTTGACCCTAGTTTGAACTCGTACAGCATATATGTCCTTATGACGCTCTGTGGAGATCCCATGTTCACTATGTCCTTACGCAAGTTCATTGTGTAACTGAACTGCCACAACCAGATAGTATGTTGGATATACCCATACCAACAACTGGCCTTCGCCTTATCTCCATTCTCATTCAACTCACGGTGTGAGGGCCACCTGAACACAGACCTTTACAAAAAGTGATAGAACTTTCTTCGTTACCTTATATTTATTAAAATTTGTAAAATGCGGATGCAGCATAACACAATGTGCTACCCTAGAGTGCGTATATAGAAGGCAAATGCTTGTACTCATGGTAGAGGTACAAGCTGTAATTTTGTGAAACTTGACATGGATGGTGATTGAGATAAAAGTGATATGATGAGCGAAGATATATCTGCTATAGCTGATTTTGAGACATTCCCAATGTTAATTAATTTTGAAAATTTAAATTTATTACTGTTAAACATTCCTTAGTTCATTAACAGTTCCATGTAGCAGAACTTACACAGCAAAAAATGAGATATTGAAATAACACAAAATGACTACCACTTTAGCGTGTTACTTGTGTGTCAATTCAACACCATCCACATTGCCTTCAGAGCATATCAGAAATATCTCGTTACTGGCTGTATTTGCGTTGTTTTTATTGTTTGGTATGAGCAAAGCTTTGCGAAACATATTTCGCATTTATAGCAAGTAACTAATAACATTCTGTTTTCTGTATCGGTCACAATAATATTGTTGTAATCATCTGACAACAGTTACACAGATAGCTGTGCTTCCATCTGTTTTCTTTATCTGTTATTCTTGTGTCTTACCATATATGAACATAAGATGGCAGAACTGTTGCCTGTGTAACTGTTGTCAGACGATTCATAGGATTACAACAATATTATTGTGACTGATTACGGGATTGAAATTTATTTATTTATTTATTTCGTAAGGACAACACAACAGGCTTAATGCCCAGTTATAGTGTCGTATACAGAATTATTTAACATACACTATTATACATACATTATATACATACACAAATAGTTATCTAATTATACATAAGTTACAACTCAGAATTCAGAGTCGAATCATCGATTCATGCATCTGAGAACGATTCTTAACGCTCTGCGAGCATCTAATTATGTTTTTGTTCATTTAGGGAGGATTGTTCTGCTCCAGACAATCGACATTGCTGGCCGATTGACAATCAAGTGGGAGCCCGTGGGCATCATCATCATCATCTAATCGTTTCTTCATCTCTTGTTGTGGAGGGCCAGTGCTTGCACTGACCGACATCTCCGCGAGGACGTATTGCTTCCTCAAGTGAGAGCCACAGTGGGCTTCCCCTCGCTCTTCATTCATACTATTGCCTAAAAACACTTTCATCTGAATCGCATCCATGCTAGGTTAAATCATCATCATGCCCCCCTCCCCGACGGGAGCGAAGGGTACAGCCACGAAACCAGGTCACTCTGCTGGTACGAAGACCACTAAAACAGATACCTCTAAGCAAACTGAATCTCGATCTCGCTCACGATCTCCAATTAGGCACTCCAAGGAATCACGATCTCCAATTAGGCACAGCGAGAAACACCGAGATGGACTGGACTAATGCGCCATCCTCTCCTACTTTGCCAGCTAACAGAGAAACCATGTATAATTTCATCCTAAAGAAGTTCGATACCAAGTACCGGACTGCACGCGCCATCTTCATGCAAATCAATAAATATGTTCCGCGCGCTGATGTCCACCAAATCATCCCTACTAGGGATGGAATCATATTGAAATCGCCTAACCCTAACTTTCATATTCATGTTAGAAACAAAGCTACCTATGAAATTTTTGGGCCGCAGGCTGTGTTGTCACCACTCAATCCGAGCCAACGGAAAACATCTCCGCCACCTCGTCGTCCACCACTTCTATCAGTAGTTATCCGAGGCATTAAACCCGAACTCACCGACGATGAGATCTTTGATGAGCTGCGATACGAGGGCCTGGAAATCAAAAAATGTATTCGAATTCGTAACAACAGTGGCCCTACCTACCTTGTGCGTGTTTTGACCGACCAGCAGCAAATAATTGATCATCTTTTGGCTAACGGTGCTTATGTATATCGCCGCCGCTACAAGGTAGAGCCTTCTCGCACGCCTCCACCTCTTCCAATATGACGCGAGAAATGTCAAACCTACAACGATCATTACACCCATAATTGTACAAACACCGTCAAATGCGGGTACTGTAGTGGCAATCATCTGACCCGAAATTGTCCCAATTCAAGCGCACCTCCTCAATGCACCACTTGCCCTGAAAAGCACCCTACATACAGTTACCGTTGTCGTGCCAAGCCCGCACCTGCACCTGATAAGCCAGAATTAGTAGCACCTATCAAAACTTCTGATGACAGCACCCCACCTGCAAACTCGCTGACACATCCTGTCACAGTAGAAGACCTCTTACGATTCATAACTCTTACTTTACAGAACATCCTGCCATTTCAGCGCCAGCAGGTCCTCAACCAAATCATTCACTCCGCTAAACTTCTTTACAATCTCACATTACACGCCACATACAGTGGATCCAACGTTCATTTCCAAATTCAACCCATTGAAACGGCTGTTTGAACATGCTCCGTAGTATCAGTGCTATTTCCATACTTCTGGTCCACATCATTATGGCTTACAATTTCTTATTTTTTAACATAAGGTCTCTTCTCACGCATCAAGTACTGTTTCAACAACTCCTTCTGGAGGAAAGCATCACCGCTTTTGCTCTCAACGAAACGTTCCTGGCTCCCTATATACCCTGCTATATTCCTAAATACGTTCTCCGCAGACATGATGGACCGAACGGCGCTCGCCTCCATGGAAATACAGCTATTGGCTTGCAATCTCGCATTCCCCATCGGTCTATTATCCTACCTCCTGCTTTTCCGTTGCCCGAATACAATGTTGTTCTCTTATATCTCAGGAATCATACTATAGCTTATGCAACCATCTATGTCAGGCCGAGACAGGATATACCATATCAGTTTTTTCAATACCTCTCTGACACCTATCGTAAATTCATTATCATGGGAGACATCAATTTTCACAGCCGGCCTCAACACGAACAACAACGATTTTTTAATTTCGTCACGCTTAATACGACCAGCCACTTCCATGTACTTCCTCGGCCAACTCGTCCATCTAGCAATACCACACCTGATATCGTTATATCCTCTACAACACTCAACTCTCATATCAATATTGACGTTTTTGATTCCTTGGAGAGCGATCACGTTCCTATCAAGCTGTCTCTTGCTACCAACACTTCTTCACACCATACCATACCAAAGAGAAAAGTTTATATTTATCATCAGGCCAACAGGCCAGCGTACCAAGCGACCATCGCCTCAGCACTTTCTGATACTTTAGAGTCAACATCACAACATGACCTAGACACTGCCGTGCAACATCTCGCTCAGACCTTACAACGGCAGCTGATCACCACATTCCAACCGCATATATTTCCCCGCACAAACCGAAACTTCCTCCACGATACCTTTCTCTCATAACTGCAGCTCGACGTGCCTACAGAGAATACACTCGCAGCCGTAATTTAGAAGCACTTCGCCTTCATAGACAATATCTTCGAATCACTCATAACTATTGTAATAAACTCAACGAAACATCCCATCCTACCAAATATTGGCGACAGTTCAATCAACTCGTTTGCAAATTCCAAAGGACACCATACCCACTAGTTGTAAACCAGCAAGCACTCTCTTCAGATCATGACAAGGCCAATACCTTTGCCGCACACTTCCAAAATATCTTTACTCCCTTACCTGGCTGGCATACTCCACAACGTTTACTTACAGAAATCGATCGGTTTATCTGATCCTAACTTAACACATTTGCAACCACATCATAGTCACGCTCTGGAACTAAACAATGTACTCACAGTACCCATCCAACCGCCAGACATCCAGTCTACTCTCCTTAAGAAACGAAATACAGCACCAGGCTTCGATGGGCTTACCTATACTCTGATTAAAAAAGCTCCTCCTGTTGTCTTCACCATCCTAAGCATTATTTATACATTTATACTCCGTACTGGTTTTTTCCCCATCACTTGGAAGTACTCAAAAGTATTACTCTTTCCCAAACCTAATAAACCGCCCTCTGACGTTACCTCTTATCGACCTATACAACTGACGTCCACGTTCAGCAAAATATTTGAACGTATCTTAGTGCGTCTCCACGATCACTTACAGGTTCACGCTCTTCTACCATTGCATCAAGCTGGATTTGCCCCAATTTCAGCATTCTGGACCCTCTGCTACGTCTCAGCACCTTTATATACAATCAATTCAACCAGGGTAATCTATCATGTCTGGTTACATTCGATCTTGAAAAGGCATTCGATAAAGTTTGGCACCAGGGTCTTATATACAAGCTATACTCTTTCCAACTACCTCTATCATACATACGAACTATACACTCCTTTCTCACAGCCCGACTTGCTTACATATCGATCAATGATGCTCTGTCATTTCCAATATTCCTTAATTCTGGCGTTCCTCAGGGATCTTCTCTCTCTCCTCTGTTGTATTTGCTATATGTCTCCGACTTACCAACCACTCCTGGTATACAACTTTTCCAATTCGCTGACGATACTGCATTTCTCGCTGTCGGACGGACAATTGCTGGTATCCAACAACCCCTTCAACAGGCAATTGACACATTTGTTGACTGGTGCAACGTTTGGCGTTTGGCAATCAATGCTACTAAAACCCAAGCTATCGTCTTCTTACCATCTGGTCGTCGATCTCGAGTACACCGAAATCCTCATTTATTACGACTTCATGTTGATAACTCACCAGTCACCATCCATAACGCTCTTAAGTATCTAGGCATTGTGTTCGATTCTAAGCTTACTTGGACACCGCACCTTCTCACTGTCATCGAAAAAGCCAAAAACAGACTTAACTTACTGAAACGACTAGTTGGTACCACGTGGGGTCTACATTCAAATCTCCTCCTAAACACTTACAAAGTTTTCATGCGTCCGGTCTTAACCTATGGTCACACAGCTTGGTTGCCAGCTCCTCCGAAGTACTATCGAAAACTAGCAATACTCGAACGCCATGCATTTCGTTTAGCTTTTCGTATCCAGCTCCCCCACCCAACCCGTCTACTCTACGACCGTATCCATTTTCCACCGCTCTTATCCCATCTTGATGCTCTCCGCTTAAAATACATTACAAAACGCATTGAAACTACTCATCCAGTATTCCTGAACATTCTCCGCTATGATAGAGACTTTGATAACCCTGCTGTTTATTATCCGACACCTTTACAACATCTGATGACACTGTTTCATTTGAACCGCGGCCGCGAGAACGTCGATCCGGAAGTTTTCGACATTTATCATCCTGGCACAGTTTCACTGCTCATCTATCCATCTCATGCACAGTAAATCAACCACTAACAGGGCTGCCTTTGTCTTCATTAGTTCCTGAGTCGCCCCAGGAACAGAAGCTAACAGCATTCGTTTTACTAACAATACCCATGTGTTGTGACGTCATAGCACTTCGCCCTCATGACATCTACCACTCCTCCTGTCTTGCTTACCGTCTTTTTTGTGATTGCACCGTATGTTTTTATAGCTCCTGATGAACCTGAATCACCGCAACTGTGTTTTGGTATTTTCTCTTCATTTCAGGCACCGAAGTTAAGGAACAACTACGACTTATGTCAGCCAGACGATCTTCCTTAGCATCCATGGCACATGAAAATTGCCCTCACTTAATTGATGCCCATCCCTCTGAGTAAACTGAATAAAATGTTTAAAAAAGATGACTAAACGACACCTAGACCCTCTCATATTAAAATTGATGCTCCTATACCATCCGACCTCTTCCCGAAGAAAGGGCGCAACCCTTTAAGCGGGTAAACGTAAAAAAGAAACATAAGTTATTGCATGATAATTCTTTTGAGCTTGTTCTCTGACATACTAAACTCATCTATTACATGAAATATAATCATTTCATTATATGAAGCACACATTCTCCACAGAGGAGACTTATGTAATATTTTTGATCTTGCTTTTCTACAATAGAATGTCCCAGCGTTTGCTGTTCTAGTCTTACCTGCTGAGACACGTAATAATACTTCCGAAACTAATTCTGGACAATCAATTTTACCATTTAATAATTTATGCAAGAACAATAAATCATAAACACATATCCTTTTTTCTAATGTTTCAAAATTAAAATTCCTTACCAAGTCTTCATAGGGGACATACTTTGGGTAGAAACTGGTTTTCTTGTATGCAAGCATTTTTAAGAATTTGTATTGTATATTTTCTATTGCATCAGTGTATTTAGTGACATTTGGTGTCCAAACAGTACAACAGTATTCAAATTTTGACCTCACATATTAAAAATATAACCTTATAAATGTTGATTGTTTGTATAAATCCTGTCCTACCCTATAAAATAACCCAGAGTTTCTATATGCACTACTCGTTATCGCGTCAATGTGTTGAGTAAAGGTTAATTTGCTATCAAATATAACTCCTAGATCTTTGATGGTGTTTAGAGTAGACAAGGAAGTGCCACTTATTGTATACGTAAAGTTAATTTGATTTTCTTTCTTCGTGAAAGATACAGATTTACATTTGGAAACATTCAGGACTAACTTATTCTTATCTCACCACATTTGAATGCAATCTAGATCTTGTTGAAGTTTCACGCAGTCATCAATTGAACTTATTTTGGAGTATAATTTGAGATCGTCGGCAAAAAGAAGAACTTGAGAAGTTTTGATACATAGAGAAATATCATTAATAACAAGAAGAAACAACAGAGGACATAGATTAGATCCTTGAGGGACTCCTGATAGAGTATTAAATTTTTCAGTAACAAATCCTTTGTATGAAACATTGTTTTCGGTTGTGCAAGTATGATACAAGATACTCCATTGCTTGTTTCGAAATATTCAGAGATGCTACTTTCAGTAGCAAGACATCATGATCAACGACGCCAAATGCCTTGCTAAAATCAGTATAAACGACATCTACTTGACCGCCTCTATCTAATTCTGTTACTATAACATTTGTTAAATTGATAAGTTTGTCGAAGTAGACCTATTACATAAGAAGCCGTGTTGATAAATTGAAAGAACAGGTTCTACATGATTTAAAATTCGCGCATATAATATACTTTCAAGAATTTTTGCAAAGAGCGATAGAATAGTAATCTGCCTCAAATTTTCCATTGCTCTCTTTTTTCCAGATTTTGGTAATGGACAGACTAAACTTTCTTTCCATTTAACTGGGAAAGTGTTTGTTCTAATAGAAATATTAAATATAGTGCGAAGTGGATATTTAAATATATCACAGCAACCTTTCACAACATAAGGGGGAATGTTATCAGGACCACAAGATGCTTTTGGTTTCAACGCTCGTATAGCATTTTCTATTTCTTCGAGTTTTATTTCATCTAATTGAAAGTTGTTTAATATATTACATTCGGTTCGCTTAGCGAGAAAAGAGTCAATGTTGTATGTGGCGGGTACATTGTTGCACAATGAATGGAAATAATGTGCAAATGCCTGTGCTATTTCACTGACATTTTGGATATCATGTCTATTTATGTAAGGGACTTTGATGACAAATGCTGTGTTTTGCGTTTAATGAAGCTCCAGATCTCGCTTGGGTCTTTGTCGATAGAGCATTCTGAGTTTAAAATAAAAGTTTTCTAGGCAAAGATTATGTCAGATTTTACTTCTTTCTCTATGATTACAGAAAACATAGAACATTATTCGTTACATTTTCTGTATATTAGAGTGATTATAGCGTTTTATAGTATTTGTACATTGTCTCCAAACGTATCAGTGTTGTGGTACAAATTACTTTCATTAATAACAAGTATTTTTCTTTAAGATTATTTTTTCCAGTGTGGGGGTGTAAGGATCCCCACATCACGACAAAAACACATATTAGCACAACGCCTGTTATTGATTATAAACCGCGCAGCAGACAAGAGACACCTAGGAACGCCGAAAGAAGACGGACCTTACGGAAGGATCGGAAGAGGACAGATAAAAGCCCGACCATCGAGGGACCTGGGATCAGTCGACCAACTGATTTAACCTACCCACAACCCTGGAGGCTGCTATGAAGCTAAGGGGTCATCCTAACCATAACTAATCCCTGGAGGCTGTTTTGAAGCTAAGGGGATCACCTTGAATACCATACCTCATGAGGGCTGCTATGAGCGGAGGTTTCCTAGAAATGAATCCTGTAGAACCCTGGGGGCTGCTATGAAGCTAAGGGGTTACCCTACAGAACGTTATAAACTGTAAACCTTGGTCATTATAGAGACGCTTTATTGTTAGAACTTTTGTAAACACAAAAGACTTGATTTTATAATAAACTTGGTGAAGGTATAAAATCTCGGTCCATTATTGACTATCTATAACTCATTACATGGTGAAAGGCACCGGAGTTTTATACGGCACGCTCTTTTTATTAACTTTTTAGCAGGCACTAATAAGGTCAGTATCAAAATCCATCTAAGTTTCGCTATTCCTCCACTTTTTTCTTTTACATTTTCCGAGTGCGATTTATGCCGAAAACTAGATCAGGTAAACAAACATATAGATCAGAAGAGAGTAAGACAAATATTACAGAGGATGTATCTAATATAACCTTTAACATGCCACATTTGACGAAGTATACGGGACAAGTGCACGAGGACCACGACAGGTTTTTCATGCTATTCGATCATATGGAAACCTTGCAATCATGTCACCAGCTAAGAAGGAAATTTTACTGATATATCTACAAGCAGTGATGAAAATTTTCCAGAAAATTTTGAAACGGAGAAAATTTTCCGATTCATAAAAACATACTCCACTTATTCCTACATCGTTATTTAGCCGTAATGTGAGGTGGAAAATTTTCCGTCCTTAACAAATATCAGTGTTCAAGTAACAATTCCTCAGCAATCATAAAATTGATTGAATTCATGTATAGAAAAGTTAAAAAGTGAAAGATCGTTTAAAGAATCTGAAAATTTTCATGGCTCAAACAATTTTCAGTGCTACGTAGGAACAAGTGGAACAATTTTTCATGAATCGAAAAATAGTCTGTCCTGTACAGTGATGAAAATTTTCCGGAAAATTTTGAAGCGGAAGATTTTCCGATTCATAAAAACATACTCTATTTATTCCTACATCGTTGTGTAGCCGTAATGTGAGGTGGAAAATTTTCTTGTATATTTCTCCGGAAAATTTTCCGTCCTTAACAAATATCAGTGTTCAAGTAACAATTCCTCAGTATTCATAAAATTGCTTGAAATCATAAATAGAAATGTTAAAAAGTGAAAGATCGTTTAAAGAATGTGAAAATTTTCATGGCTCAGACAATTTTCAGTACTATGTAGGAACAAGTTAAACAATTTTTCATGAATTGAAATATTTTCTGTCTTATATGGAAAAATTTAAGAAGTTTTTATGAGTCGGAAAATTTTCATAATTTTGAAGCAAATACTAAAACAACGTTTTGTGAATCGGAAAGTTTCATTGCTCTGTAGAAACAAATGAAAGGAATTTTCATGAATCGGCAAATTTTCATCATGATGTAGAAACAAGTGAAAAACTTTTCAAAATCCGGACAAATTTTCCACTATATTTAACTGCACATTCAGCTATAAAATTCAATTCTTGTAGAGGGAAATTATACAACAACAAATTATAATTTTCTAATTAGATTTCGGAAACCAGAAATTTTCTAATATTTTACGTTGGGAAGTAAAAATATACAGTGTTTCTCTCTCTCTTTTTTTTTTTGTGTGTGTGTGTGCGTATGTGTGTAAAGTGAAGGGTACGTACATCGAGTTCGTAGAGAACAAATATCCCATTCCCATATTTAAAGTGTAACAAGAAATTGGAAAGAAACCTTTGTGAATATACCAGAAACAGAAAATTCTACTATTTCTCCACATGTAGGCCTGCCTATGTAATGAAATAACTACATAAAAGTTCCTTATGAAGATTTTTTGTAGCAGAAAATAAGAAAAAATTATTTAATTGTGTTTAACACTCGTAAATCATAATTTCATTATTGAAATTTTGTATAATCAACTTCTTAGAGCAGATAACTGTATTGTAAAACTACCATTATTATGTATAAAAATGTATTAGAAGTAATGACGATTCGATAGAACAAGTACATATATATATAAACAGAAATACGTTTTCTATTTTTTAAATAAAAATGAAATTACATGTTGCTTTTAGAACGCAGTGCTAATAGTGCAGCTTTTTATCTTTCTTTTATTATTTTATTGGAAAAACAACTACAGAAATCAGCTTCCTTGTTAGTTAATTTTCACTTTCTCTTCTGAATGAATATATGAATAAATAAATGTTTATTTCCAGTGGTCAGAATTTGCTTTCATAACTTACTTAAACTCGAATTTTGGGCAGTCCAAAATTTACAGTAGGCACTTTATATTATATCTACTTATTTACAAAGTTGCAGTATGTAAATCTATAAAAGTAGTAAAGCTATGAGAAAACCGTCCTATGCGTATTACACTGACGAAATGTAATATTATAAGATCAAAGGTGGATTGTGAGGGAAGAACGCATTGAAGTTTTTGAAACATTTTTGCAACGAAGAATCGTTAGATTTTCAATTCATGAAAATTTTTAACACAATATATATTACCCAGGCACGTAGCCAGGATTGCGTGAAGGGGTGGGGGTCCGTGACATGAAATACTGTGGTCATCACACCAGGGGCTCGATCATTCTAAACAATTTTACTGGAACATATATTGGTTCGTTTAGCCAGGATTTCGTAACGGAGGGCATGAAATTCTGAAGGCCCAGGAGCTCGATCAATCTAAACTACAGGGTGCGGCACGTAAAACCGGCCCGTCGTAATATTCTGGTATATTGTGTTTCTGGCAACACTTAAATAATCTACCTTCCTACCAAGAGATGGCGTGTCGAGGTTGGGTCGACTTGACTTACGTGACCTGCAGCAGTCACGTGCAGCCGCAGCCAGTGAAACTTGTCGAAACCAGTTGAGAAAAAGTCCTCGTTGTGTTAAGCCGGGTGAGTGTCAGTGTGTGATAATGGCGTATTCGATACCCGAGCGTGTTCCCATTGTTGAAGGGTTCATTCTCACTGGATCTTTTGTGAAAACAAAGAGTTTGTTTCGGGAGAAATTTCCAGGACGTTCTGTGCCAGCAAAGAGCACCATTCAGGAATTGATTGAAAAATGGTGGCGTACAGGATCGGTTCAAAATGCTCCCAGGAACAGACGACCATCTGTCTGCACACCTGAATTAAAGATGCAGGTAGAGGAGATAATGACAAGAAGTCCTCGAAAGTCAACCAGGAGATTGAGTCAACAGGTTCATGCGAGTGAGAGAAGTTGCAGACGTGTTTTAAGGGGACTGAAGTTAAAACCGTACCGGATAAGTGTTGTGCAAGAACTGAAGGAGCCTGACCTGCAGAAGAGGGTGCATTTCTGTTCATGGCTGTTGAGCAATGTTGCCAGTGGTTTCTTGGATCCACTAATGCTCATCATGAGTGACGAGGCGTGGTTCCATCTTTCTGGGTACGTAAATTCCCAAAACAACCGGTATTGGTCGACAGAAAATCCACACGCAATCCACCAGGTACCTTTGCATGATGAGAAGATTGGTGTTTGGTGTGCCATTTCCGCCACACGCGTTATTGGGCCCATATTCTTTGAGACAACAGTGACGTGTATATGGGAATCCTGGAGGAGTTTTATATACACTTGACCGAAGAGGAGCGTCAGTTATGTTACTTTCAGCAGGACGGTGCAACATGCCACACTTCAGCTGCATCATTGTCCCTTGTGCAGGAGATGTTTACACCAGAGAGGACAATCTGCAAATGCTTGTGGCCTCCTCGGTCACCAGACTTGTCCACGTGTGACTTTTACTTATGGGAACTGTTAAAGGGAAGAGTATGAGAAATAAATCCACACACAATTGAAGAACTCAAGACCAGGATCCAGGATGTCACCAATAGCATTACAATACAAGAACTGACAAGGGTATATATGAATCTCCTCAATCGCGCTCACATGTGTGTTGAAGTGGGCGGAGGACACTTTCAGCACCTGCTGTGAAGGCTGCTGTGGAGGTGAGTAGTCATATTCAATACATTACATTTCATTTATGTGTTGTAGTTAATCATATTCAATACATTACATTTCATTTTATGTGTTCACTTTACGGGGCCGGTTTTACGTGCCGCACCCTGTACTTTACTATCAAGATATATTGGTTGTGAGGATATGTTGGTTCGTATTTTAATAAACTATGAAAAAATCTGGAGTAAAAGAAAAAAAGTATTGTAAAAGATTATAAAATATTTCCGTTCTTACTCTGGTTATTCAAATATAACAATTTTCCTTCATTATAACCTCAACTATTACAAAAAGTACATATTCACTATTATAAAAAGTACATAAATTTTGTCTTGTAAAATATTTTCCAATATCTGCGTTCCTTTTTCTGTTGAATCAAATGTTAACAGAACTTTCTTTCCACATATATTTTTGTTTTTATTATTCCGTCAAGTACTGTCTGTTTCAAATGACAGGTTAAAGGAGCAGTAGAAAATTGCTTTTGAAATAAAATGTTTGATATTGCAAGGATGTGATGACGACAATTATGATTTTAAAATGTCCAAGCTGTTACACAACGGCACTATGCTTTCGGAAGCTTGAAATACCCCTGTCTAGTAGCAGAAATTCTGAGAATTCCGCAACTTTTCTAAAAATTTCAAATTCCGTGACTTCCAAAATATATCGCTCACCTCGCAACCATGTATTGCATGTAATGCAATTTTCCTCATAAGAAAGAGTAACTAAAAGTTTCCTATAGTTTATTTTTAACGCTGATCCTTCTTTTTCTCATTTCATTTTTATTTCATTTCTGGTCTCGAAGAGGGAGGTCCGGACCCCCGGACCCTTCCTTGGCAACGTGCCTGTATTACCGATAAATTTTACGGCTAATCAACGATGTAGGAATAAGTGGAACATGTTTTTATGAATCGGAAAATATTAATGACTTTTAATAAATTGAAATTTTAAATAATAGAATCGGACATTTGTACTCTACGAACACGATGTATGTTCTCTGCACTTTGCATACACACACACACACACACACAAAGAGAGAGAGAGAGGAGTAGAATTGAGTTGATTTTGAGTTGACGTCCGTTTCAGCAACGAGACTATATAAGACGGGACCAACTGATTAATGTGGAATACGAACTACATGAGCTCCCGCTGGGAATCGAAGCCAGGTTTTCCATGCTAAAGGCGCGTATGCTAACCGCTTAGCAACGAAGGAGCTCGTAGAGGAAGAGAAAGAGGGAAACACTGTGTAAAGTTTTACTTTCCAACTTGAAATATTAGAAAATTTTTCGGTTCCCGAAAGCTAATTGCAAAATTATAATTTGTTGCTTTCTAACTTTCCTCTGCAGACATTCAATTTTGTAGCTCTATGTGCAGTTAAATATAGTGGAAAATTTTCCACCTAACACCACTATATATAGTATCCAAAATTATCCGGCTTATGAAAAGTTTTTTCCACTTGTTTCTACATCGTGATGAAAATTTTCCGATTCATGAAAATTCCTTTCACTTGTTTCTACAGAGCAATAAAACTTTCCGATTCACAAAACGTTGTTTTATTTTTGCTTCAAAATGATTAAAACTTTCCGACTCATAAAAAGTTCTTAAATTTTTCCATACAAGACAGAAAATATTTCCATTTATGAAAAATTGTTTAACTTGTTCCTACATAGTACTGAAAATTGTCTGAGCCATAAAAATTTTCACATTCTTTAAACTATCTTTCACTTTTTAACATTTCTATATATGAATTCAATTTTATGATTGCTGAGGAATTGTTACTTGATTACTGATTTTTTTAGAACGGAAAATTTTCCGGAAAAATATAGCGGAACAGTTTCCGAAATGGAAAATTTTCACCACACATCACCATTTACAAGACATAGCACTAGATCTTGTGTTACACCTTAAAAGCCAAAATCAATTTGGTACGATGTGTTATGAAGCTTTGAAATCTAAATTAGTAGCATTATGTAGGCCGAAGGTCCCATCGTATTAAGCAGAACAGGAGTTATTCGAAGTCCAACAAGGGATAGGTGAGTCCGTAGATTCATATTTTTTACGTAAACTCCGAGCAATCAGGGGGTTATTACCGGAAGCAATATAGGAACAAAAGATCCATCATTTATCCTTGGGATTATAAAGAGATTTCCTTAACAAGATAGCGTTAGAAATGTTTGCAACTATGTACGCCTTACAGACTAAATCAAACCCCTTGAGGCCGCCAATGACATTTTAAGAAAAAGAGAGCACCCAGAGCTATGAGGTGGACCGATCCTAAGAAATAGACTTCACACTTAGCTGTGAGTATCATCGCACTTTTGTAATGGGATACCAAGGGTTTGATTCTATTGAAAACAAAAGAGTACATGTTTAATTTCTCTGGTTTAAGTGCAGAAGACACTTATAATTGTTTTCTAGAGCCAATGAATGAACTACAGGAAATCTCTCCTAGCTGTTACATTTAATCAATGGCAGTGGGATATCTGCTTTCTGTATGAGACATTGCATATTTTTTTCAGTGAAGAGGCATATCTTGATTTAAGGATGGATATTTTACCAGAGATGTAAGTTCTGCGTTATTTGTAATAGCCTCATAAATTTAAATATAAAGGATATCTTTCATCATATACGGCCAAGAATAAAGTTTAACTTTTATGTTAAAATTGGATTTAATAAACTTGATTCCGGATATCGAAGTTCGTCAGAATGACAGTGTCATTTGCAAAATGAAAGAAATCTGTTTCACTTTTACGCGGGTTATGATACAGAAGACGGTGATTATGAGAAATGAATGGAATGAGGAAATACGATTACGCCGAGAAATCCCACAAGTACGGAGTTTGTCGACCACCAAGTTTACATGGTGCGAGCTGGGATAGAATTAGGACAACACGGGAGGTGAACGCTCTACCGTTGAGCTACCGCGCCCCCAAGAGTCAATTGCGTAAACTATTAAGTTCCTAATGAAAAATCTGATTTTTGACTGAACCTCTTGCGATATTGCTAAGAAACATCAGATTTTGACCTTTTGTGTAATAACATGTGCTTTGGTATATGAGACCTTTGAGTAAATCTTTTTCCACATTCCGGGCAAGCATGAGGTTTCTCACCTGTATACATTAGTATGTGCTTTGGGATATGTGACTTATGTCTAAATCTCTTCCCACACTCAGGACAAGCATGAGGCTTTTCCCCTGTGTGAATTAGCATGTGCGTATTCAAACTTGATGTTTCGGTAAATGTCTTACCACACACCTTACAAGCATGAGGTCTTTCTCCAGTGTGAATTAACATGTGCTTCTTAATAATGTATTTTTGACTAAATCTCTTTCCACATTCCTTACATGCATGAGGTTTTTCACCAGTGTGTATTACCATATGTTTCTTAACATCCGCTTTACGAGTAAATGTCCTTCCACATTCTTGACAAGCATACGATTTCTGTTTTCTCTGTCCTAACATGTCCTGCATCACGTTTGATTTTTTAGTATTTTCTAACTCATTAATTACCAGTCGAGAATTCCGACTAAACAGCTTCCCACTCTGTTGGTTTGTACAAGGTTTTCTATTTGTGTCAGAAAATACTTCCTTTTCTGAAAGATTATATCCATTTCTGAAAAAAAAATATTTAAGTAAGATGTAAAAATCTAATTAATGTCTTCACAGATATGACATCACATAATGCCACATATTTATCGGGAAAATAATCTGAATTTTCTTGACGAAGAAATGTGCGAACTGATTGTAAGTAAAAATCATATTCTGAAGCACTTGTTTTTACTTACCTTCAGTTCGCATTCTTCTTCCTGAAAAAAAAAAAAATTCGGATTATTTTCCCGATAAATATGTGGCACCATTTGATGCTATATCCGATGAAGAGGTTAAGATAGGAATTGCAATATCGTACACACCTCAAAATGAAACCACAAATGATATTTCCATATCAGAGAAAAAGCTAATTGCGGTAATACCCATTTTGCATCTTCTGAATTGGTAACTAGTTGGTGAATTTCCTGATATCCTGGCAAGATCAACTGCATTAGTATTACCTAAACTAGGTACTAAATAAGGAAGTGAAATGGTCGAATTTCGATATAATACATACAGCGGGAAGAAATTAACTTTAGTTCACATTCATTGATTATAGAGCACTAATGAAGATGATGTTTCCCATTACGTTAATTTATCCTAAATCGAATGGACTTTTCTTGCGTTTGGAGTTTAATAGCCAAATATATTCCCAGAAAGTTCTTTTTCTTATCTATCGCGAAATCCTAGTTGCGCTAGTTTTTAGTAGAAAATTTAGGAAAATATGCAAAATATCGATTACATGCTTCACAGATAAAAATGTTCTGTATTTTTGATTTTCATATATATTAGTTTGTCATGCTTGATCATTGCGATTTCGGTAAAAATCTGGGCCTGAACGAAAGTTTGGCATTACTCCTGCAAAGTCTTAAGCGTGAGAGCAACAAGCAGTGAGGTCTGCGCTCACAGTCAACGACAATATGGCGGATCGTTACAGGTGGCTTTCTTTCGTTTATCTCTCATTATCATGCATTGGAATATTTTGTGTATATCGTGTGTAGTTTGGTCCAATCACAGGGTATGTGAATGAAAGAGATATCTATTTAAGTTGCTTTTAATAGCTTCCAGGTAAGTAATAGCTTCACGTTTGATACATTTTCTCTTACGATATCTAGAAGTACAAACACAAATTTTTAAGAACATTCAGAGAAATCTGTTTATTGGCCATCCTCCATAACTGTATACCTCCATACCAAAAGACAGATTCTGGCGGCGTAATGAGTATGAAAGCGACTCAAGTGCAATCGAAGCACCCACCAAGAATGAACTACATTATTCTGGATTCAGACTCTGGAAAGCAATCAGATAAAGGAATACCTTTTTCCTTGTGATTTGATTAAGCGTAATGACTTTTGCAGGAAATTGTCACAAATGATCCGAAAAACGCCGAGAAGTCTATAGTGTGAGTTCGGTGAGCTTAGACCATATCCTTCAAATCATGGAGTGTATTCCCCACGAGCTTGAATCTGATATGATGTAGGATGTTACTTTTGACTTTAGTATTTTTCCATCACATTTTATGATTCCCTTACAGATGTCACTTGCATATTTACTTGGACAAAATGTCGAGACTGTTTATTTCTATTAAAGAATACGCATATTATTTTGTAACAGAAGGGACGAAAAATATGATTTAGAGTTAGTAGATTCGAGGGACTTAAGAATTTAGGTTCAACATTTTGGACTTAGATTCTGGAAAGTAGTCTTGGTTTGTGTGATCAGAGGGATACGAGCGCTTCTGTGAGGATCGGTACCGTGTGAAAGACGTGCAACAGTCCTTGACTTGTATCGTTATGTACTGACAAGAAAATGATCTCTGATCTAACGTTCATTAACATTTGAAAGATATTCAATTAGGTTAAGGCCGGGCAAGTTAAAGAGTCATTACAACAATTGAAATTTACCGCTGTGCTGATTGAACTAGTTCAACACACGTTGGTGTGCTGATGATGGACAATAGGAATTAGTATACGTGACCAGCAATGAATTGCCAATAGCAGGGAGACATTACGATGCCTACACGCATTATTGAGTCTATGGATAACCAAGTGATGGTCCCCCAAATTATAATAAAGCCACCACCTGTCTGTCGACATTCTACTCTATATGTCTTGACCAGCTTTTCCCAGGAAGACGACAGATTCTGACTCGTCCATGGAAGTGATGGAGTATTGTGATTCATCTAACCCTCAATATTATACCATTGCTCTGCGATCCAATGCCGATTGGCATATCTTCAGCCCAGTCGTTGTCGATTATGCCATGCGGTTATTACTGGTACACACGTGGGCTCTCGGGTGCACCGTCTCATTTCTGCAGTGTACTTTTAACTGCGTGGTCAAACACACTCGTGTTTCTTCCACTGGTAAATTCTCTTAAGTCGGTTGGAATTGTGTGAGTCGTTTCTCGCCGTATCTTGTTGTACAGAATCAACCTTAAGAGACTACGATGTACGATAATTTTTAAGGTGCAGCTACCACACGTTTTGCGGTTTGACTTAGTACTGGTTTGTTCTTTTCCTGCCTTTGGAAGAGACTAAGCACGGTAGATTGCGAAAACACAATATTTTCGAATGCCGTTCCCAGCCATCTTGCCACATTTTTAAACTGATACATCGCTGCCCTTTTGTATTTAACGCACAAGTATTACACTTAATACTCAAGTAAGATCCCTATCACCGTCTGGTGAGCGGTTATGCAGTTAACCCGTAAATCTTCCGTTAGCTCAACGATTTGTTTGAAAATAATGAATGTTATAATGTTTTGACACGTCTGTGCATGATTTGTTGGCTTTTTAAGTTACAATAATCGATCACATGTTGCCGCCATCACAAGCAAAATGATATACATTTGGATAGTATTTTAATATCCTAACATCAAAGTTAATCTTCGAAGCTTAAACGAGGCCTTTTGTACTCTCGGCCTCCGCATTACGAACCCTTTAGTTACATCACTTCTTATGCAATTGTAACCAGAAAGTTAAGCGTAAAGTGTGTGCGCGCTTGTTTCTCTGGTTTGACTTCTGATTACATGTAAAACAAGATGTACTCGTGCGGAGACCTTTTTGAGAAGGTGGATAGTGATCCTACCGTTTTTGATGTGTCGTTACCGGTGATGAGTTGCGGAGTTTAAAGAATGAAGTGAGGCTGCTCAGGGTCACTGAAAATGAAAAAGATTAGGTGTGAGATTTCGCCCGTTAAGCTAATGCTGATTACTTCGTTATGATGGAGGGATTATTCATATATAGTATCTAACAGAAAGCATTACATTGAGTGCATCCACCTAAGTGAATATCTTGGGTCTCCCAAACAGAACAAACTTTCCACCCTCATTATGCCGAAAATTGAGTCGTGCGTCCAGAAATACTGATATAATTGTCCAATAGTTTTTGGTACATAAGAGGTTGGTTGTATTCCACCGTCTCTATTCACCAGATTTGGATCCTGGCAAATATTTCGTTTTTCCTTGTTTTAGGAAACACTTAAAATGCGAACTCAATCGCATCCCACAGGCTGTTTACGCCCAAAGTACGGAAAACTTCTACAAGCGTTCTCAGAAGAGCATAACAATGGAAGGCGGTTATTTTCAGTCAATAAATTGCATTTATGCATACACGTACCGCCTTTTCTGCAAATAAATCATCATGAAAGACAGTCATCAATTTTATTGACTACAAATTGTAGAAAGCGTAAGTCTAAAGAAGTGTACATATCTAAACGTACCTGAGTTCCTGAGAACTGCTTGCTATTTCTCGATAATCACTTTCTTTACTGTTCTCTTCCACTTGATTCTCAATAATGCAAGATATGTGGTTGGTTGCTTCTGCTATTACATGATGCTCTTCACTTTTAACTGCAAATCTAAGATTAGGCACCACAGAGTCTGCTAACATGGACTTTTCAACGACATTATCTCTTTCCGCCTCATCTCCTGCTTCCTTCTTACAATCTAATGACACAAAACATATTGAAAGAGGATCCATAAATTCTGATTCATTGTAATTCCTATCTTCTTTGTCATTTTCAACTTTAATAGATGCTATATTGACACAATCGGAAGCCATTTCATTAATAATTATTTATGTTGCAGAGTTGGGACTTTAAAATCTCACTGTGTGTGGCTAATTAAGTCTGAAAAAAAAATATAATAGAGCATTATATAGTATTTTCTTTCACTTTTGATTTTGATAAAACTTTGCATACTTTACAATCCTTCTCGAACAGCAGTTATCACTTATATGTTTACCTTTAAAAGGTATTAGGCGCAGAAAAATATCCCCTGGAATGAAAAAGAATAACGAATTTAATACATGAACTCGTTAATTGTTTTTCCAATAATTTTGTTTACTAAAACTACAAACACTTCCACGTTTCAAATGTCGCGCTATGGAGAATCGCGTGGTTTAAAGGATTATTCGTCATAATGGTGCTGGAATAAGTTACTAACCATAAAAGAATTCACATTTGATGCAATGTTTTGAAAAAAAAAACTGTTTTTCGCTCCGTTTGTCACAAGATTTGGCTTGTGCAAAGAATTGATTTAGTACCTGGACGTGATAATTATTGAAATAGTCTAAGATTTGCATTAAAACGACGTCTTCATGTAAACACGATTCAAACGAAGTGAATTACGATTTGCTACGAACGCAATTTTCAAATAACTTTATATTCTGGTTTTGCTAATCAGGATTATAGAAAAAGTAATTGTAGCACTGTAACTACGAATGTCCACGTTAATTTTCTACGCTTTTAGTTAGACTTGAAACATATTACAAAATGGCTTGCCTTATTGAAATTGGAACATCTTACTCTGCAGTTGCTGTCAACAATAAAATTCATATACAGAAAAACATACGTCTTGTAAGATGTTCATTAGTTTTCTCTTACAGTCTCATTATATCTGTTTCCCCATATAATTTATCCATTAAAACATAGGAATTCTTCGATAGGCAACGTTAGATAGAAATTCTCGTTTTTATAATTTTTAAAAAACTTTTCGAAAAGAGAAGTGAAGAAAATCAAGAATCACCCAGAAAATGAGAAAATCAATACTAATGCTTTTAGGATTGAAAGTTACTGAATTTGGTTATATATATATATATATATATATATATATATATATAAAGTGTCATAGAACATTAGTTAAACCGTACTACTGTAAGCAGAAAGGCTAGATTTGAAGAGAAGGCTTGTTTTGTCACAGAAGCAAGATACGAAAATTTTCCGAGAAACTTTTTTTAAACAAAGGAAAGTTTCATTTTCTTCAAAGAACTGAGTATTACATAAGTATTCAAACACAATGACTCATGCTTCAATTTGGAGTTTAAGCGTTCCTTTGAGTACAGCGAGGCTATATGAGTGAAACTACTGTTTAAAGTCAGATCCGAAGCGCATAAATTGCACCCGGGTCTCCTGCATCAAAGGGAATATGATAATCATATAGGTACGAGGGAGGTGAAGTAAAGAATATAAGATATAGAAATATAAGATTTCAAATCTTGTTATCACATACATAAATTAAGTTAAATTGCTTTTCTTAGCTTAAAGGTCAGAATTGTGACATATTTGAACTAATTCTGAAGTGATATGTTGTAAGTATAACGCACGGAACATGTACAGAAGGTTCAGTGAATGCGACCTCTGGTAGACTTGCGGAATGTTACGCACAGTTTGGAGGTTCTTCGTAGATGTATGGTGGGACACATCTTCAGTTTGGTATATCAGGATTTACTTTTCAGCAGATGTGTCAATTAGACTGTAGGTTAGACGATAAATACCACCTTGGTACTGGAAATGAACCACCTAATGAATTATATGATGTTGCAGAAACGACTGAAATCCAGTGTATGCTTCAAATTGAAGTATCATGTAAGCTTTATGGTGTCTTCGTTTTTACAAGTTTTTAAATAACAGAAGTATATGAGAAAGGAAAGTAGTTAACTTTTCCTCCTTGTTTAATTTTCTGTGTCAATTACGAATTTACTGTTAATAAGTATTTCTGCATATGCAGCTGAATACTTTGTGCAGTCCCGATTGAGAAATTCGAATTGAAAAAATAGGATGTGTTATGTTGTCAACATCAATTGTTTGCCATGAATAACTTCAATTATTTGCGCTGAGTATTTAAAAATGAGTGATTGGTTTAAAGTCAAAGAAAAGGACTTTACATCGCTAGCACGTGTAGGAGTGTAAATGGAAACGGATGACATATACAATATATCCAAAGAGTCTAATATCAAATGCTTAGTTTTCGGAGCTGCTGAGATGAATAATAATACTCCTGATGCCGCTTTTAAGTCCAAGCTTAGTTTTCACCGGCACGAGGGGAGATAATTTCAAAAGTGACCAAGTGTTGAATTGGTTTGGAAGTTGACTGGTCCGTTTGAAATGTCTTTTACAACATAGTTATTAACGACTTAAAGCTGGGTGTTTGTCATATCTCTTTGATTAAAGGGCGTATTCATGACAAGAGAATGTTATGGAAATTTTGTTGTTACACTTTCATTGAAATATGTATTCTAAGGAGTAAACGGACTCAAATATTTCCATAAAAGTATTTTGCTCGTGCGAAGATCTGGTACTTCAGCTTGTACTTTTAAAATTGGAGGAGATTCACTCCCTTGTAATTAACCTATGGAAACTCAAAACAGAGAGACGATTCCTAACCTTCACTATACTTTACGCCATATTCCAAAAAAATATGACTTTTATTTACGTACTTATTATAGAACATTAAAAAAAGATGAGAGGATGGGATGTTAAGTTAGTCGTGATATTTAATTGACTTCAACTTCAAGCAGTGGGAATGATGTGAAAGCATGAACACCTTTGACTAAAAATATACACTATATTGAATAATGTTTAGAAAAAATGTAGAAAATATTTCTTAATTCTAATTTAGAGCGGTGCTCAATTGATTTTAAACCCGAATAATGGGAATGGTTGTGTAGCTACGGGAGCTGGGTAGATGGGTACCCGACCCTCCTGATCCAGCAAATAGTTTTCTTGTGTTATGTGATTATTAAACTTGAATATTTAATAATTGCAGCAAACAAAGAACATTTATTATAAGAAAGTTAATGTATTTTATTTAACATTGCGAAGATGAAAATTTACGGGCTTTAATTTGCAAGAAGTGTTGCAAAGCTCTATAGCCCACGCTAAGCTAGATGACGAATAATGAGAACATAATGTTCTTGTTGAAATAAATAAATCATAGGTTAAATAAAATTTATAGACAAAGTACTTTCACTTCCATAATTGGTATCCACATTAGAAAATACCAATGCGTTACTTATATTGTAGAAAGGATATCATCAAAAGCGAAAGGATAAAGCAGCAGTTGATAGTGAGATTTGAGTTTTACGCCCGCCCCGTTCAGCTGCGAATGTGTATGAAACGTGGACTATAACTGAACGTGGAATTCGAAACATAAGCTCCCGCCGGGAATCGAACGCATAAACCTCGTACCAAAGGTGCGTACGCTAGTCACATAGCCAGGCAATAACAGGATAATAAACTTGAAAATTTAGAATTTTTGATGCAGATAGAGAATATGGGGCAGAGTAGACATGCTTTTTATACAGTAGCCTATAAATGTTAATCCCTTCTGAAATTGTGTTTTATAAATGGCGTTTGCACAACATATTTCGATTATTTACTCTTTTATTGCAATTTTACGACAAACTTCTTCTTTAAATATATTTGGATCTATCTTATTCCGGAAGATAGGAAAATTGTAATTAAGGCTTTGTCAACATTTTCCAGCATATAGAACTGTGTGACGAAGTATCAGACTGAAACATCAGAAAATGGCTGTAATATGACATATCATGTTTTGTTGTATAGAATGAATCATAAAATCGAAATTTGCCTTCCTGCGAAAATAATGTATTTACCATCCTCGAATAGGTATAAAGCACTTCACCTGTAAATTTGGAAAGTAAACTACTCAACGTTTTTTTTTTTTTTTTTTTTTTTTTTTTTTTTTTTTTTTAGAAACAACCATGCTGGATGGTGAAGAATTATTGTGTATTTCTTCCATTAACCCTGCCACATTTTCAACATGACATGACTTATTAATTGGTTAGTTCGAATACGTTTAACTTTGGCTTCGTTCACATACTTAGTACAAGGTTTGGGGCTGCGGGGATTATCGGAACTCTACCCAATTTTTGCTGTCTAATTTCTTCACAATTACCACTGATTAAGGAACATGTTAAATGCTGGTGTAGTTTTGGCGCATCACATTTTGGAAGATTTACAAGTAAAATTGAACATTTTGTATGGAAAGATATATTTATAAGGAAGAAATATCTGCAGGTGACAGAACAAATACAAAGTAACACAGCTGTATATTAGGTTTACATATGTAGACTTACTAATGTATAATCATTACAAGTGCATTACGATGGGTAAAATAAGTGAGTGCATATAAAAGATTACTATATTAGATGTTATTTTCCATCGATGGAGTATTTCTGCAGTGTACAGGAAATGTATTTTATATTTACAAGTGGAGTGTTACTAGTATAAAACCATGACGAGGGTTATTGAAACTCGTATATTTGCCAAAACGCATCTCTTTTCACTATCCTCGCTTACGCGTATACCTGCCATCGTTGCCACGCCTGCAACTCGGGACGCGCGGGCTCACCAGTTTCGTCTTGTACTGACTTGGTTAGAGAGCGTTCGTACGTTTTAGCCGCCACCTAGCACATGTTGTTTCTTTTGCACTGTGGTTTTTATACCATACATCCGGAAGCTGTATTTATAAGCAAATCGAAAAAAAAAGTGTAATTTTTCAAGAATTACTTCTGGAGGTTTCCTTGAAATTTATCTTTGCCAAGCGAAATATTTTCATATCGACCAGCGCAAATATTTTAGGAGACAATAAGAAGGAAATTAATGAAATAATTATAATTTTTCAACAATTATTTTGAGTGGTGCCCTAAAAGCAAACCTGCACGACATATTATAGGAAGCCCGTCTACATAAAATAGAGGTAATTGTAGCTAAGGTATATAAAAGTAAGAACGGGTAGGTTGTAATACAACGTTGAAAACAGGTTTATTTTGGTCTTATCTGGGACCGTCATCTGTGGCAGGTTATCCTTGTTTTATAGGTGGCATTTGCACAACATTTACAGGTGGCATTTATTTCGGTTAATTACACACTGTTCTATTGCAATTTTACAAATTTCGTTTAGGGTAACCAGCGATGTAATATCTTTTCATTGTAATATATTTCACCTGTAAATTTTCAGAACTCAAGCTAATCATTTATTAGTATGGAATCAATTAGCAGCTTTTTGGAATATTTATAGGCCCTATGCAAAATCTATTACCTACAATGACAGCGTTAACTTCTTTTATTTTTGTTTATATGCTAACACAAGCCTAATGATTACAGGAAACAAAATACACAGAACAATGAGAGAAAAATAATAATATATACAATTTGTAAGCATAAGGAGTAAAAATACAGCAGCAAGAAACTAAATTATAAATTTCAAGTGATAAAATGACAAAGATAAAAATTCACAAAAATTGTTTGCAGAAACTGCTCATGACGCTATTTTCTTGTCTATTTTTTCTTTCGTCCATCGTTGCCAACTACTTCAAAGCACATAATGCTAATTGTTGCTAAGAATTATGCTATTTAGGTGGAAAGTATGCTGGGCTTAGTTATCAAATAATAATAATAATAATAATAATAATAATAATAATAATAATAATAATAATAATAATAATAATAATAATAATAATAATAATAATAATAATAATAGTAGTAGTAGTAGTAGTAGTAGTAGTAGTAGTAATAATAGTACACTTTGAAATACACACTCCAGTTGCGTATCGATAAGTAGGGCCGCATTAAAAGGGTATAGTACAAGGTGACCAGACGTCCCGTTTTAGCCGGGACAGTCCATTTTTCACAACCGTTGTCCCGTTTTTTCTGATTCTCGAACGGGACGCCCAAATGTCCCGTTTTTAAGTAAAAATGACCTAGGTGTCCCGTAATTATTATCCAAAATATAGATCGTCATTGCAAATTCTACTCACTTCCGTACCAACACTCGTTGCCAAGGTTCAGCCGTATCTAGAACTTTTGAATTTTCACATGGGAATTGTGTGTTCGTGGTTCAAGTGGGAATTGAGTGGAAATTCTGAGTGTTCATTCAACTAGTTAAAAGAATTGTTGGGTAGAACTTGCAATTGGGAACCATTATTTGTTGTGTGGTACACGTAAAGTTAGAAACGGTGTGTTATCACTCTTACTTGTATATTTTGTAAATTGAGAACACTGCTGAGTCCCAAAATGCAATCTGGAAGTCAGATACCCCCCCCCCCCCGGTAGCCGATACGTATGCGTCCCGTTTTCGCAAGCAAAAATTCTGGTCACCTTGGTATACTGCCGTGTCATGACAAAACGCTGTAACTTTGGCGAAAAAGTTTTGCGAAAATGAGCCTTAAAGTTTTCATCCGAAAATGTGATCTGTATCGTGTAGAACCAGTGTAACTAGGCAATAATGGTCAACTAATCAATTTTCACCAAATTTAATCACACAACATGCATTTACGTAACATTACATGTGACCACGTGTTTCCAAAGTCAAAATACACTGGTTCTATACGATACAAATCACATTTTCGGATGAAAACTTTAAGGCTCATTTTCGCAAAACTTCTTCGCCAAAGTTACAGCGTTTTGTCACGACACGGCAGCATAGTAGGGTGGAGTAGCGTAGGGTAGGGTAGAGTAGAATAGATAGTGATAAATAGGGCAGGGTTAGAAAGGGATTAGCTTAAAGTTAGGTTAGTTTTGATCCATTTCCATAAAATTAATAGAATGTAATTTCTCGTCTCTGAGTGGTATACCTGCTGGAGCAGGCGTTGTAAAGTTAACCCAATAATAATAATAATAATAATAATAATAATAATAATAATGATGTAATTATACAGTAGTAACATTATTTTATGTCTTGCCATAAGTGCAAGATTGTCCTCTGACACCCACGTGGGAGACTCAGGTTCGATTCCCGGCGGAAGATCATTGGATTCCACATTAATCAGTAGGTCTACGTCTCCTATAGCTTTGCTGCTGAGCAGAATGTTAAACTCATAAAAATAAAATCAAATCAAAATATTCCTTACTATTAGAAAGAAGAAAAGACACTTTACGAACTGTCAATTTTTGTGCAATTAAAAAATGATTTGTGAAAGATTTGTTTTTTGGCAAATTTTATCTCAATAAGTTTCAAAGCAGTTGATTAACTCATATTAGACTTATATCGAGTTCTTGTAAGAAGAAATAAAAGTATACTCGAAATGTTGCGCTCCAATAGGTAAATTTTTGAAACTTTTTTTGTGGTAATTAAAACCTCATATAGAAAATGTAATAGTTCCGTATTATATCAAGGGTATAGAATCAAAACTTGCTAAATCCATTTTTCAATGTTGTCAGAAACGAAACAAAGAATACAATGTCGTTTTATACATTGTAGGCTATAACCAATGAATGTTACAACGCTTGATGGAAGAAATAGAAAATGAAATGAAATGAAATCTTGGAGTTTTACGTCCCACGGTTATGCCGGTTAGGCTAAAGGAGACGGTGATGATGAGTAATGAATGAAATGGTGGAATGAAGAAAGTGGGAGAACCCCGAGAAAATCCACGCACACGGAGTTTGTCCACCACAAAGTTCACTTGGCGGGGGCTGGGATCGAACCCGGGACCCCAAGCACCAGAGGTGAACGCTCTACCACTGAGCCACCGCGGCCCCGATGGAAGAAATGGGAATTATCGTAAAGCAATATTAGAAATTTGCTCTTTTGCATTTTATTTGTTCGCTTTTATGTATGTTCTATTATAAAAAAAAATGTGATATTTGGTAAGAATTTCGGTAGCTAATAACAATAACATGGAACCTCTAAATATATTTTTTTTTTTTAATGTTTGTTTCGTTTACTACTTAAATTTGTATCCAAAAGTATATTAAAATCTGAAGATAATTTGAAATGACAGTGTTTAATTAAGAACAGAAAATGAGCGTTATTTAATTTCCAATTTAATCTTTTCCTTCATCAGAGAAACGAATGGGAAGTGAAGGGTTTTAACCGACGAACACAGCGATCGACCTCCGGAAACTACACATACGCGTTTAAAAGGGAAAAATGTCCAAACATTAAACATATACCAATTGATACATTGTTTTGAGCTGAACAAAAAAACGGATGACAGATAGCATAGTTATAATTTCCGAGAAAATGTAAAAACTACTTTTTAACTTAACAATTGATGCTCCATAAAAACCATTGTTCCATATTGAGGTGAAACCGCGTATCAAAATATACCTCTTCTAGCTTACATTATGAATTATCAAGACTAGTGTATACTGTAGTCTCAAGATATTGCTTAAATTCATCGTTCAGTTTTAAATTTTATCTCTATGTAACTAAAATATTGTCCCCATATAATTCACACACCATTCGATAGATCGTCAAATTCTCAAGCTTAACTTTAGAGAAAATAGAAGAAAGTAACTCCTGTCAGTCTTGAATGTGTGTCATTTATTGTCAATAATAACGGTTAGTTTTCATTTTGCTTGAATCAATTGTTTATGAACTAAGAAAATAGAAAAATACACTGTTAACTTATATAATATACAGGTTGGTCCGGAGCTGCGCGTACCCCTCCCTAACTCGCGGGGGTGAAGGCGCGTTCCACATCTGCTGGTAATTCCTTCGTTGTGTGATATGGAGTGTTTCTCATTTGTTGCTTTATCAAACCCCAGAGAGTATTTTCTGGTGTCGTCAGATCGGGAATTCTTGGAGGCCAGGCAAAGGAAGCTGGGGAAGATGCACAATTTCTTCCAAGCCAGCGGCCAGGTAACTGTTGATTATTCCAAATTTACTGCAAACAGGGGTGCCCATCCCCCCCAAAGCTGATGGCGCACTCCCCCCAAAAACTAATAGACCTAATCTCTTTCCTCCTCAAAACTCAAGTCCTCTAAAAACAATTGCCCAGTGTAGCAGTAGTTTTTATAGTACTAATAATTGTTATTTTTGTTGTTGTTTTTATTTCCTGTAGTAGTATTATATAATGCTTGTAGTAGTAGTAGGGGCGGTAGTAATTATAAAAATGGCATTACTTTTATTAGTAGTTTTGGTAGTGTACAATACTAAATATGTTCTATAAGGATATTGAAGGATATAAAAACTTCTACACACTGTGTATGGCACAGGTATTCTTTTTTTTTTTTTTTTACAATTAGTAGTATTATTTTTTTCTTTACAAAATATTTATATAACTCCCTTGTACATGAAAAGTAAGACGCAAGTTACAAGTTATTGAGTTTGATACCAAAAGAAAATGTTATCCTTGAAATTAGGCTACAAAAAGAAGTGATATCCAACAAAAAACATTCCTGTAAAAGAGCCAAGTACGAGTGGCCTTAAAAAGAAATGAAATCACAAAAATAGGCGCCAAGTTCTGGTGGACAATAGTTACAAACACTCAAGGAATCACTTTCAAATTTAGATTTGAAACTTGGCTGTTGTCTGTATGGTTACCATTAGCTCAAAATTATGTCAAACTACTTTATAATTTTCAACAGACAACATAGGCAAGTTTCAAATCTAAATTTGAAAGTGATTCCTTGAGTATTTGTAACTGTTGTTCACCAGAACTTGACGCCATCCTTTCATATAGCAACTTGCGCGGTACTTCATTCATAGAGTTTCTAAGCAGGGGGTAGGGGGATTCATTCTCGAGATTAAGAAAAGATCGCACCGTGTTCCAATGTTATTCTGACGACAGCAAAATTACTTATTCGACATTAGAGTAAAATTCTTCCCCAATTTTTTTTATTCCCCCCAATTTTTTTCTCGATGGCACAACTTGCGCCATTCATCATCCCTCCTGTGGGCGGCCCTTCTCTCTTAAAACAAACTAACCTTTCCTTTCATACGGCTACTTGCGTGGTACTTCATTCATCGAGTATCGAAGCAGGGGGTACGGGGGTTCAGCCCGGAAAATTTTTGAAAATTAGCTTCTCAAAATCGTGTTTTAATGCTATTCCGACAGTAAAATTGCTAGTTCGAAAGTAGAGTAAAATCCCTCCCAAAATTTTTCTCAATGGCGCAGCTTGCGCCATACATCCCCCCTGTGGGCGGCCCTGACTGCAAATAACTGTTAGCAAGCAGAAAAAAAAATAAACATGGATAGCAATGTTGCCAGACAATCCTAAGTAATGTTACCAAACAAATGTGGATATTATCCCACAAACCTAAAGCCGCCAGAAAACACCAATTAGGGTTACGCCTACTTCTGTACCACGCTGTATATATTGTTTCTTTTTCCTAACTGTCAAGCACTTGTAGTATCATATGAATTATATTAACATATAAATTATAGAAATAGAATTATAAAGGTTTCTTGGTGTTTGTAGACCAAATGTATTCCTACAGAGACCCAATATGAGCACAAACCAGCATAGTTCGGGAAACGTTCTAAGTATTACATACGTCTACATGGTTTAATGATTATGGTTTCTCCAAATACGTGTCTTCGTACCAGGTTGATGCAAATGATATGTCCGCTTCATGTGCGTCAATTTATTAAGGCAAAAAACTAAATAAATAAACAAAAGAGCGAATACTGCAATACTTGGTTAATCAAAATAGTCATCATCTGCAATCAAACTCTTACGCTTTCGCTCGGACAACGAATTCCGAGGCGAAAGTTTAGCATTTTGTGACGGGAAAAGTTCACAACCATTTGCTGCACCATCCGATCACAACAGAAGGTATTCCCACTAACTCTTGTAAGAAGTAATCGACTTACCGGGAGATAATCAATATGATAAATACAAGAGAAGTACAATGTGTGAGGTCGAATTTTATACTGGAACTCACGAAAGATTTACTATCTTTTGCGCGATATGTGTCACCTGTGTCGTGCAGCATGAGAGCATGTCTACTGTCCACTACTGCACATTTGCATAAACTTTCTGATGCATTTTATAGAATTCAGCACTAAAACGATATGTATTGAAAGTTTCGGCTCTGAAAAAGACATGATAAATCACTCCTTCCAAATTTTTCTAAGACCGTTACGGATTGGCACCCTATATCATACTTCGCTTTGTGTTGCTGTAAAAGCTTCTGCAATCTCAATTTCTTCCTCTCTCTAAAACACGAATCTAGAAGAGGTTTAATTTTGGAGTGCAATTTTGTATTCGAATTCTTTGTACATACAGTATCCATGAATCATTTTGATTTTCTTTCCAATTAGCTCGGAAATCTTCATATACAGTACGCGAAGGCCGGAAGTGTCAACTGAAATACGAGATCGTCGAGTACACTTTTCCGGTCTTTGAAATTAAAGTGTAACTATAATTCAAGGTAAAATAAAATGTAGGAGATAAACGAATGATAAAAGTTCATCGCTTAAGCTCATCCCACTTTTTCGAAATTTGAATAACTAAAATAAGAAAATGGAGAATTTCAAAAATTTTAGAAAAGTGAGATATCTTTATAACTTTTACGTCCCACGTGCACGCTAAAAAGGACGAAGAAAGAAATGGTGGAATGAAGAAAGCGTGAAGAAACGAGAGAACCGCGAGAAAACCCACGCACATGGTTTACCCAATACAAAATAAGGACAACTATGCATCAAAGATAAACGCTGTACCACTGAGCCACTACGGCACCTTCAAAAACTTAGGAAATAAGTCAGGTAGTATTTGTAAAATACTGCTAAACAAAATTATAATCTTTTACAAACCTTTTCTTATAAACTAAAACTTCGAAGTGAAGTTTATGATGTTCTAATTGATGTACACTGCACGAAAGTCTTGTAAACAATAACTTAATTATATTATAGCTTTTCGTAGATACTATCTGGCTTACTTTCTATAAGAAGAATCCATGTACAGTCATGTCCAAAATGATTTATCATGTCAATAAACATGTTGTAGAAATATTTGATAACGATTTCGCCAGGTATGTATGTGGTAAATTTCATGTCAAAAGAGCAGAAAATAAGAATAATATAACGAAAAACTTTCTTGTCCATTTAGTTACATTTTCTTTTACTCATTCTAATTTTCGTATTTATAATTCTTTCTTATCAAATGTACCACAAATATACATTTCCCGATTATACACATAATAACAGTATTAAAAGTACCCTGCAAAGTAATTATCAAATATTCGCACGAAAAGACTGTTATAGATATACGACAATCATTTTGGACCTGACTGTACATAAAATCATCTCTCAAATTCTGAGATTACTGAGGTATTCAATTCCTGCTAGAAAATTTAATGTCTTCCTTAAGTTTCCTTAGAAATGATTTCAATAAAACATTTCTTATATCTCAATATTGGGATTAAAAAAACAAGAAAGATTCTGGCCACATTTCAGCCCAGAAAGCACAAAATTCAATGTCAGTCATCTGGGGATGCTTTCGGAATATACGAACTCTCGTTTTGGAGACGTTGAATGACCCCACCCTCGCTTGATTTATCACCATGCGATATGCTTCCTATGGAGCTACTTGAAGGACCCAAAAACCTTACTATAAAGAAATTGCAACTTTTTAAAAATAAGATTATTTGTACCAATTATCTTCAAAAATCATCTCATTGATTGAAATCGAAAGGAAGGAGTTGTTCTATTTGAATGTTAAAAGGATGGAAATTTAAATTCTTTTGTAAGGCGCGTCAAACGGTTTTAAGGCTTACAAGTTGGGCGGTTGCGTGGTGACAAGCAGAGCCGATGACTGCGCTGAAAACTACTTCTAACAAATAGAGAAGTGGGAATTGTTATATTTTTCTCAATATAGGTGCAAAATAATATCGACGTTTTCTATCTCACTATCACGGAAAAACATCTGAAAGTTTTCAGATTAATCTTGGAAAATAGTTAGTTCTTCTCCCGAGCTGGATCTTTAAAATTTCATTTCAATTAGAATATGCATGGCAAGGAAGAGAAATAGGATCAAAAGAGAAATGAAAGCTTTACGTCCCACGATTATGCCGACTAGGCTAAAGGAGACGGTGATTATGAAAGTGGGAAGTCCTGGAATGAAGAAAGTAGGAGCAAACGGGAGAACCCCGAGAAAATCCACGCACACGAAGTTTGTCCAACCAAACTTCACTTGGCGCGAGGTGGAATTGAACCATGGACCCCAAGTACTAGAGGTGAACGCTCTACTACTGAGCCACAGCGGCCTCGAAAATAGGCTCAGTTATTCCTTTCAAGCATTTTGTATAAATTATTTTTATACAAGAAATGAATTGCAGCTATTCTGTTGCTTTTTTTGTCAAGGGTATACATGAGAGTTCAAAACTTGTGTAAGAAAATAAGTACCCTCGCAATTACGAGGGTCACTACGAAGGTTTTGAGATGTGAAATAACTTACATACTTAAAATCAATTTAACATTTACATTTTTTCAAAGTATTCACCATTACACTGTACACACTTTTGCATCCACGCAAATTCTTCAAGTGTTGAAAGTTCATTCTCGTAAGCCACTACAGCTTCTTCAGGGCTGCAAAATCTCTTCCCACGCATGCGATCTTTCATCCTGGGGAACAGAAACAAAATCACACGGGGCCAGGTCAGGGCTATACGGTGGATAAGTCATAAGTTTGACCTCCGTAGATTCTAAAAACTGAATTGTGATATTGGCCGTATGTGCGGAGCGTTGTCGTGATGAAGCAGGACCCCACACAATCCAGTTCTTCGACCCCGTTCCCGAAGCTTCTGGAACACTATTGTTAGGCGAACAGTGGTGTACCACTGAGCAGTAACAATCCTCTGCTCTTCAAGTGGAACAGTTGCAACCTGGCCATATTTGGAGAAGGAAGTTGCGACCATCTTCTTCCCCACACTTCGCGGTCGCTTCACTTTCGTGGGTGGATTTTCGTCTGGAAAGATCCAAACTGTAGACTGGCGTTTATTTTCAGGGTCAAATTGATAGACCAAATCTCATCACCAGTAACAATGTCAGAGACGCGTCGAGAAATGTCTCCATCAAACCTTGCAAGCATTTCTTCACCATTCCACACGCATGCGCTTCTGCTGTTCAGTCAAAGTGTGAGGCACCCAACATGATGAAACCTTCCTGAGCCGAAGATGATCATGAAGAATTTCTGTTACTGCTGGCGATTCAATGTTCACTGTAGATTCAATGTCCTTGAAAGTTGTTCGAGGATTTTCTCGAATCATTTGTTCCACAGCGGCAATGTTTTCATTTGACACAGCTGTTGCCGGACGGCCAGCTCTCTCTTCATCTTTAAGCGATGTCCAGCCTCTTCTGAATTAACAAAACCACCGAAAAATTGTAGCACAGGAAGCAGCAAGGTCCCCAAATACCCTCCGCAAACGGTCAACGCTTTGTGTCTCGTTCAAACCACTTTTGAAATCGTGAAGGATCATTGCCCAAAAATGTTCCCTTTCGAGCTCCATTCTAGACAGCCGAATACTGCTCACATCAACAAACAAGTGAGGGCGATACGGCCACGCCGATAAGTTGAAACTTTCTTCACTCTGGATACCACTACCGAATGCAATTGTTAGAATTCAAATACTGTGTCACAACAGTGCGTATCTCAAAACTTTTTTAGTGATCCTCGTATTATATTTCATAGCCGGGATATGTACTATAAAATTTATTAAAATCTTCTTCAACAGTAAGTAAGACTGTTCTTGATAAAACGTTCTTACATATGACTGACAAGTACGTAAGTAAACAAGTGGTTGATATTTAAGTATCTTTTCTTCTAGCCATAGCAAAATCAATCTTTTCCTCAAATTTTGTATATTTCTTTCATTATTTTGTGTATTTATATGCATTTACGCACTATAGTTTAGCAGTTTGCATTTTTTACCTTTTCTTTCTTTCTAGTTTTCTTTAGTTTGTTCATAGTGTGGATACCAATCTCTTTTTCAGAACATTGCTAGTTCGTTACTCTCCTTGCTGGTTAGAATGTAGTCACACCACATACAATATTACATAGAAGTGAACGGTTTTTAAAAAAGAAAATGATACTTCTTAGTGAAAACAACAATGTATCTCCACTAATAGTGTACCATGGAAAGTATCAAGCTATTCGACAACGTGAAGCATACTCGTATCGCAGAGAATTGCTCACTAATCGTTTGACTTCGGGTTCTTCGTTTTTAGTTAATGTGTGACCTCTAGACTATGCGAATATTCATTCTTCACGAATCATCTGCTAGTAGTTCTCCCTCAGGCATATACATACCTCGAAAGTACACTATGTTTCCACGTGAAAAGCAGCATACCTAGGTTATGTCTTGGAGGCTTATTTTATTATTTTTTGGAGCCCTGACCAAAAAGAACTGTATTTTCGAAGTATTCAGAAAGTGAAATTAAACTATATTCTTTACTTTTTTATGTTAGAAACTTTCGATATTTTTCTTAGGCTACGTATATAATAGTAGCCGAAATGGAGTACCAAACTTTGGAAATCAAAGATACTGAAAACGCAAACTCATAAAAGTGGATATAGTGCAGTGCATGTCGTGATCTATGATGCGCAATTAAAGAAATCCTCAGCCAGCGTATCTGCGATTCAATTCATTGCATAAAGATCGTACTAGAGAACTACAGAAATAGAAAGTGTTCCAAAATTAGTATTATTCAAAATGATGTTAATAGTTTGTGTCTAAAAAACTTCCAGAAATTAAATCGCACATCCTTGGCGTGAACTTGACGAACAATGGGAGTACTATGGGCCAAACCTGAGGCAAATTTGGTGCCAGGTCAATGACCTAGGGGTACCTAGGGCCACCCCTCTAAATTTTGGTAGGGGTACCTTGGCCCCCTAATTTTTGGCGAGGGTACATAGGACCACTCTGACAAATTTAAAAAATTCTTATGGTAGCCTAGGACCAGGGTATATACCTCTATAAATTTGGGGGTCCATCTCATACCTTTTCATGAGTAAAAAATTGCTATAAGTTCAAATTTCGGAGGTTCTGACCTTGTTTATCCTCTTTGATGAGGTCTTAGCACCTTTATGGTTATATGGGCATGTACAGGGGTTCATTCGCTTTCATAAGACATACGTACATTGGTGCACTCTTTTAAAAATTTGCGAGGGCACACCTCTTAAAATTTTGGAAATTGTCAAATTTAAAAACTTGGTACACTAGTACAGGACCCTAATATGCATCACTATGAATGTGGATGGTCATCTCGCTCTCTTTCATCGGTAAAAAATTGCCAAAATATAAACGTAAGCAATATATAGTACCACGTGTTCGGTTTTGTGACTTAATGTATCATCTTTGATGAGGTCTTATTACCTTCTACGGTTGTATGGGTGTGCACAGGGATCCATTCTCTTTCACAAGACATGGATATATTGGTGCACCCTTCTTAAAATTTGGGAGGGTACTTTAGCCCACCCCTTAAATTTTGAAAATTGTTGAATTTAAAAATTTGGTATAATAGTATAGGTCCCCAATATGTATCACCATAAATTTGGATGGTCCATCTCGTTTCCTTTCAGAACTCCTTCGTGGCTAACTGGTTAGCGTACGCGCCTTTGGCGTGTGAGACCCGTGTTCGATTTCCAGCGGGAGCTCATGTGGTTCGCATTCCACGTTAATCAGTAGGTTCCGTCTCATATAGCCTCGCTGCTGAAACGGATGTTAAACTCAAAATCAACTGAACTCGTTTCCTTTCATGGTTAAAAATTGTCAAAAATTGAAATTTCGTAAGTTATTGACCTAATTTATTCCTTTTTAAGAGTCTTATTACTTTATATGATAATATGGGCATGTACAGGGGTCCATTCTCTTTTATAAGACATAGGTGCACCTTTTGAAAATTTGGGAGGGGTACATTGACTCACCCTTGAAATTTTGGAAATTGCCGAATTTAAAAATTCGGTATAACATATGATCTTCATATATTCCACTATAAATTTCAGTGGTCCATCTCGTTCCCTTTACTACTATGAGGCTATATAATTAGATATGCAAATGGGCGGATGGTATTGGTATATTGTAAGTTTTGCTATGTGTTATTTATAATTAACATAGAACGGCACGTACATAACAAGTATAATAGTTATAGCAACAACCAACTACTTTTTAGAAATTTAGACATTGATAATTTGTATACCAATAGTTATGAACATTTCCTTTATGGTGAAATGAAAGAATAGAATTTTGGACAAATTATTTTTATGTGTCTAATTTTATGTTTATTTGTGTTTGTTGAAACGTTTTAAGCACTGATTTGTAACTAGGCATTGACAAATATGAATCAAGTACATAGTTTAGACTTATGATGTAAAATATAGATGATTATAGAATACGAGTTTAATATGAGTAGATTAATTAGGTATGATTTTAGTTTAGTACGATGTTTTTTTTGTTTTTGTTTTTTTGTAAGTATTATGTTGCAACAACTTTGGACTTCAGAAAGTGAAGTAGCTTTGATTTTTGACTTGAGCTGAGGTTATGAACCTTTTTATTTTTGTTGAAATTGTATGTATACCTATGAGTCTACTTCTTTCATCGTATTTGTCAATGCATGAACCTACACGAAAACTTGAGAAAGTTCTATAATTATTGTACTTCGAAACAATTATAAAGACAGAATTCCATAGCAGTTTTTTAGAGATAAAAATTAAACGTGGGTTCCTGTCACCACAGCATGGCGCGTCCTCAGGTTGCGGATCGAGGAGAAGGCCTCTAGATATAGAGGTTAGCTGCGAATATACTGAATAAGCAGTCGCGGACAGACGACTAGGAGTGGTCCTCCAGCTTGGGGGTTTGGGTAAGGCTAACACCCTCATCCTGTAAAAAAAGGTACTTGTTCAGAAACATTCACAAAAGCCTCGGACAAGGACTGACAACTTGGCACGACATCAGCAAAAGATAATGGATATGAGATTTGGAACATGGAATATTAGAAGTCTTTATAGGGCAGGCGCGTTAAAATCTGTAACGAGTGAATTAGAGAAATACAGGATGGACTTAGTAGGAGTTCAGGAAGTTAGGTGGGAAGGAAATGGATCTGGGAATTCCGGAAATTATACATTCTTTTACGGGGAAGGAAATAAAAATCACCAGTTAGGAACAGGGTTTTTCGTTCACAAACGAATATTACCAGCAATTAAACGGGTTGAATTTGTTACTGACAGACTTTCTTTTATTACTCTTAAGGGACGGTGGTGTGATATTATTGTTTTAAATGTATGCACGACTCCAAAAGTGCATTACCACCTGCATTTCTCGTTTTCCTGCAATAGCAGGCAACCCAAAAAGCTCGGCGGTTGGGTTGGTTCCGAATTCGAAAGGCGCTGGACCAAACCTCAATTTTGTAACAAATATATCAGTGTGGCAAACTCCAAATAAGAGAATAAAACAAATTGTTAAAAATGACAATTTTATAATCGTGACGGAGTTGGATCAGATCAAAAGTTACAAAATGATCTTACTTAAGCAGTTCAAACTTAGATGAATGGCAAGAAACAGATATGAGAGGAAAGCATTTCTCTCCTCCCCCAAAAAAAAGAATCTCATAAAAAAGAAAAAGTTACATAACGTAAAGTTTTAATATAAAAACCCCACTCCAAATGGTGAAAGATAACACCCGAAAGGCAAGAACAACTGAATCAAAGACAATGAAATTGTGCACAGATATTGCAGACGTAAAAGGAGGGAATACGAGTTTCGTATTTTCCTGAAAAAAAAGTTGGGTGGGGCACGGAACCCTCAGAGCCTTTCACCACGAAATATCAAAAGTGCTAGTAACAGTATGTCAGAACTTCGCAAAAGACATGAAGAATTGCAACGAAACTTTTTGTATAGACAATACGCAAAAATAAAGGAATACGGGCCTTTTTAGTTTTCTGCGCAAAAACGAATTTAGGGGCAAAAGCTCCGACCCAAAATTTTGAAACTTGACGCCTGAAAGGTAAGAAGAAGTGGACCGAAGAGAATGAAATTGTGCACAGATATTGTAGACGTAAAATGAGAATACGGGTTTCGTATTTTAATGCAGAAAACGGACACGTCCCAAACTTTGATCACGAAAAATCAAATGTGATAGTAACAGTGTCAGATGTGTGTAAAGGACATGAAGTATTGAAATTAAACTTCTTGTATCGGTAATACGCAAAAAATAAATGAATATCGGTTTTTCTTAACAAATAAAACAGTTCTGACCAGAGCAGAATGAAATATATTAAAAACTATACTTACAATGTGTTACAGTTTCAAGGACCTAACGTCCTCTTCATCAGACACCAACACTGAGAAAAGACAGGTGACAGCAGATCTTATATACACGAGAAAGTGAAAGGCCACGTCCTTTCTTCTCTCCCATTGGTCGGAGGGAACCAATGAGGATAAAGGCAATTTCGCGCCAACAGAAAAATATAATGAGCCCTTTCACTTTTTCTAACAGTTCATTAAACAGATGACATACAAAGAAAAGTAAATTACAAATAGAAAATCTATATATATAAAAGAGAACGTACAATTTTTTGTCCGCTCATCACGCTAATACGGCTGAACCAATTTCTTTCATTTTTGGGGGGTTATTAGGATTTGGACCCTAGATGGTTTTTATCATATCACTTTAATTTTTAATTACCAGTGTCTTGAGATAATTGACCATTCAGGTGTCCATAACGTACAAATCCTTTGTTATTAGTTCATCATAGGTAAAAATAAACGTATTTATATGCAACCCGCATGACCGTGTCACTCGGCGGGTTAACATAAATGACAGGCGATATACAGCGGAAAATAGCTTGAATCTTCTGTTTAAAATTTTTTAATTGATTTGCTTATTTTTACAGACACTTTTACAATATGCCAGCACCGGGATGACCGCAGCGAAGCGGGGCGGGTTAACATAAATGACAGGCGATATAATGTTAAGATTTACTGCAATCTTCTATGGTTTTTATCATATCACTTGAAAGCGAAAAAGTAAAAATTATCTAAGTAACAAAGTTTATTGCGTTCCGGGGTGACCGCAGCGAAGCGGGGTGAACGCTGCTAGTTTCTAATAATAATAAAATAATTAAAGTTGACGCCGGAAAGGCAAATAGAAGTGAGCCGAAGTGAATTAAATTATCCATGGATATTGTAGACATAATATGAGGGAATATAGGTTTGGTATTTTGCTGGGAAAAAGGGTTGGGTGCCGTACGGACCCCCCTAACCTTTGATCACGAAATATGAAAAGTGCTAGTAACAGTATGTCAGATGTGTGTAAAGGACATGAAGAAGTGCAACAAAACTTTGTGTATGGACAATACCCAAAAAGTAAACGAATACGGTTTTTTTTTAATTCTGCGTGAAAACGGTTTTAGGGGGTAGAAGCTTCCACCCTAAATTTTGAAAGTTCACACCCGAAAGGCGAAAAGAAGTGAACCAAAGTGAATGAAATTGTACGCAGATATTGTAGACATAAAATGAGGGAATATGGGTTTCGTATTTTCCTGGAGAAAACGGTTGGGTAGGGCACTGACCCCCTCAAAGCCTATGATCACGAAATTTCAAAACTGCTATTAACAGTATGTCAGATGTGTATGAAGGACATGAAGAATTTGGACGAAGCTTTGTGTATGAACAACAGGCAAAAAGTAAACGAATACGTTTTTTTTTATTTTCAAGGGTAAAATGGTTTTTGGGTCACAAGCCCTCGTTCAAGATTTTGGAATTTGACCCCAAAAGGCAAGCAGAAGTGGACCGAAGTGAATGATATGTGCACTAATATTGTAGAGGTAAGATGGAATACGTGTTGCGTATTTTCCTGAAAGGAAAAAAAAACTATTGAGTGAACCGAGTCGTTGAGTGGCGGTATCAGTGGACCGAACCGAAAGAAATTGTATGTAGATATTGGATATGGAAACTATGGCCTTCCGTGTTTCACAAGTGTCGTGTCTCCATCCGATTTCTTCAAATTTGGCAGATCAAATAACAGCAAGCGCAAACAGTATAGCGTATTTTATAGTATTTCAGGAGGCAACTTTTACCCTTGCAATGTTTTTTCGCATAAACAAAAACACATGTCGATTTATTTCCATATTGCTGTTGATCTGTCAAATTTGAAGCAAACCGGATAGGGACACTTGAGAAACACGATAGGACTTATTTTACATATGGTCTGTATAATATGTACACACAAGTTTGATTTGCTTGGGTCCACTTCTTCCTGCTCTACTATGGTAATATTTCCCATTTTTTTCGGATGGGGCTTAGGCCCCAACACGGTTCTTCCGAAAAAATTAAGACACGTTTCATATATTATTTTAAAAATAGCCTTTACGAAGTTTCGTTGCAATTCTCCATATTCTTTAGGAACTTCTGACGTATGCTTATTTGCATTTTTCATATTCCGTAATCAACAGTTTATAAGATCCGTGTCTCACTCAACCGTTTTTTTTTTTTTTCGGAAAATACGAAACTCAACTATCTCATTTTACATCTACACTATATGCACACAATTTCATTCAATTCTGTGCACTTCTTCACGCATTTTGGGCGTTAAATTTCAATTTTTTGTGGGGACATTTGCCCCCTAAAACCGGTTTTCCGCAGAAAAGAAAAGAAAAGCCGGATTCATTTTTTTGCATATTGTCCCTACACAATGTGTTGTTCCAATTCTTCATGTCTTTCAAGCACTTCTGACATACTCTTATTATCAGTTTTGATATTTCGCAATCAAAGTTCTGGAGGTGTTTACGGTTTTTTTCTCCGGAAAATAGGAAAAACGTGTTCCCTTATTTTATGTCTACAATATCTGTACACAATTTCATTCACTTCGATTCACTTCCTCTTGCCTTCCTGGCCTTAACTTTTGTTTTGGAGGGGTCAGTTCCCCACCTAACCGTTTTCTCCAGGAAAATACGAAACACGTGTTCCCTCATTTTAAGTCTGCAATATCTGTGTAAAATTTCGTTTACTTCGGTTTACTTGGTTTTTGCCTTTCGGGCGTCAACTTTCAAAATTATGGGTGGGGGCTTTTTTCCCTTAAAACCATTTTTTCCGCAGAAAATAAGAAACCCGTATTCGTTTATTTCATGTGTACTATCTACCTTTCAAATTTTATCGAAATCGGAGTGTTACGCTTCGGAAGTAATAATATTTCTTTAAAATTTTACGAACAAATAGAGGGAATTAAAGCGAAAGATTGGGATCAATTGGAACTTTCGGCTCCTACCAACATTGAAACAAATGACAGTACAAGTATTTGGATGCAAGGTAGACATGAAATTTGAAACTGAGATTTAACTATATTTCTGTCATGATTTTAATGCACACAGCAATGTTCTTAAATGCTAATTAAGTCAGGATTTTACATCCAAATTAAGTTGCAACATAATAATTCTTGTTAGAAAACCCGAATCAGCAATGCGAATTTAAGATTAGCCGATACTTTAGATAGCTCGGGAAAAGGTAGAAGAGTGTAAGTGTGTGGCCAAGTGGGTTGCGAGGCGATTTAATATATTGCATGTCTTCCACTTCGCAACATCCACCTCAACCGTTTCATTTTATTTGAAAACAAAACATTTTTGTCATGAGTTACATTTAAGAATGCGCACGATACGAATCGAGAAAGGATTTTCCTGACAAAATTCAAGTCGAGACACGGCTCTTCCAATAGAGAAATATACATTTTTCGAGTCGAGACATCACTTTTACAACACATTTTCGAGACGAGACAGCCACAAATCTTGTCTCGTGCGCATCCCTAGTTACATTAGGACACACCACATGAGTGACAATTTATATTATGATAGAATATATTATGAGCTTTAATAGAAAAAGTGTAGACACTCGATAATTATTACGTAGTAAGATTTCAATAGATTCAGGGTTGATCGTGCCGTGCGTGAAGTTATGAAATTTAAATTGGTTTCAACAGGCGTGGATCCAAGGGGAATTTTATAGGGGTTACAACCCCCCATGACGCTCAGGTATACACTGGATAAAATGAGTTTCAATGCTACTTTATTTACACTGGGTAAAGTTGGAAATTATGGTTTAGTTCATCCCTTGATCATATCCTGGTTCTGTGATGTTAATGTCTGGTCAGAACTTTGCTGTTCTAGAAGCCTCAAGTTCATACGTGATAAAATAGTATTTCTGCATTATGCACCTTTTAAAACTATTTTCAATATCTGTATGTATCTTCAGACAAACCCTACTCGAAAAGTTTGCTGTATTGGATATTGTATTTCTGACGATGCTTCCATTATCAAATACTGTATGTAGTTTTAATTAACATAGAATTGAATACTCCAAAACAGTTTGAAACTTTCTCATCGTTTTAACTTTTCTTGAGTTGATTTTAAGCTTAACGTCCCTTTCAGCAGCGAAGCTATATGATACGTGGACCTACTAATTAACGTCGAATTCGAATCACATGAACACCGAACGGTAACCGAACCTGGGTCTTCAATGCGTTAACTTTACTTGAATTTGCACTCGAACGTTCTCAAGTGGATTTAAGAGGGTGCACTTGCTAACCATGAATTTTTCAATGAATGTATTTTTAGTATATAATTATATTAATTTTACTTTTCAAAAGGTGTAAGCATTTTGCTTTTTTTAAAAAAAAACTTGAATGATACGTAGTCAGTGTTGAACACAGGTTTCATTTTTATACTTGACAATAGTAATTTGCATAGTCTCCTCTCTTCTACCTCTAGACACAGAAATATTGCTTTTAATAACTGCCAAATTACGATTTTTATCAATAAAGAGTAGCTGTCCTACTAGGGTGGTCCTTATTTATATGGGGAAAAATAAATTTAGGAATTTCCTTGGACGAGCCCTCTAAAATGATTCCATATGGGTTAAGCAAAAATAAAAACTAGATCCATTGAATAATTTTGAGTGGTGCCTCAAGCGACATAAAGTTTTGAATCCGATTACAATACGTAGTATATGGAGAAAATCTGGAAGAATCCTTTGTAATTTAGAAACGGTTTAAGGAAATGGGAAGATATCTTGAATAATGGAACTAGAAAAACAGACCAATCTAATCCTGTATAGCATTATCATGGCGGCCATCTTGAAATCCGCCATCTTGAATTCAGGTAAAATGTTTTAGACAGGAAGAGGGTCACAGGACATATCGTTTTGAGGTAGCGTTTTACCAAAAGCACAAATCTGACATTATTTTCAAGATACCTATAATCATGTAAGTCATTACACATGAAAAACGGAATGCTTCTTATTGTAGTTATAGGCAACATATATGTAAGAATTTTGATTTTTTTTTTTTTACATAAAGTGAAACAAACTGCTAGAAAAACCTAAATCTTTGTTTCGCTATGAACTAAAAATAAGTTTTCATCATGATGAATCATAGTCCATTATGAGGAAAGAGAAAAATTATAACTTGGAAGAAGTTTTCAATCTTATTTGCTACAAAGTTAACTTCGGACACATCTAAGAAAATATTATCTCTGGACCTTCACTATCCGCAAAAGAAACTGTTTCTGTTCCTCATTTTTCGTAAGAATGTTGTTGTAATCTTCTATTAGTTTCACTTCTCTTTCTGCTGCATCGTTTGTTACGTGAATGAATTTAATAGTCATTATTATTTGACCATGAAATCTTATCACACTCAAGAAACCCTTTAGGTATTTTAAATCTCTCGAGGAAAATTTGTGTTTATTTTAACAAAACGACTGATTTCTCTTTTCACAAGAATTTTTATCGTATCATCTATTGAATCAAACCTCTTTGCTGTTTCACGGTTTCCTCTTACAGTTTTCATTTTCAATCATTTTTTTCATAATGCTAAGTACATATAAAAAATTACGTGTTCCTTCGCCAAGTACCAGAGACGACGAGAAAATTTAGAGAGTGAATTCAGCACCTATTTGTCTATAACTGTGCAAACCTTTCAAAAGTTGCAGGTCTTAATGGTGAATGGGATGCTCAATTACATTTAAACCAAGCTTGCATATATAGTCGTATCAGAAAAATGCATACTCTCCGAAGGCCCGTTTTTATTTGCGTCGTTAAACGAATTTGTTAGCGAAAAAGAAATGTTTTTAAACAGTAGATTGCTTTTCCCTTCCACCCTGCATGGTGAGTTGTTCCAGGCAAACTAACGAAAACGCCTCGAGGAGGTATACCACCCAAGAATATGATGACCAGTCCTAAAAATTCCCTGTAGTCTTCCTGTGGTGTCCTGTTTCTACAAGTTTGATACCAAAATTTAAAACTTCATTTCTTCCATCGGAAATATTGTTCCTTACAAAGTACGAATTACAAATTAAATCATAACAATATTCAAAGTGAAACTAAACAACAATTAATGGAATAAGTTTTTGACGGACGCCAAAACTTTGGGTCTAGGTCAAAACCCCCACAGCCAAAACCCCCACACTCAAGAAATGTCAAAACGCCCACACGATCGGTCATAACTTCCACAGAAATTTACAAATCTCCCAAACGCACGAACGATCAAAATCCCCACAGCCAAAACTCCAACACTCAAGAAATGTCAAAACGCCCACACAATCGGTCATAACTCCCACACAAATGGACAAAACAGCCACACATAGCAACGGTCATAATCCCCACATAAATGGACAAAACTCACACACAAATGGTGAAATCTCCCACATTCAGCAATTGTTACAACTGCCACACAAATGGACAAAACCCCCACACAATCGGACAATTCCCTCTCACTCTGAAATGATCGTGATTGCACGTGTTTGTTGCGGCTCTTTATGACGCCAACTTTAGTATTTCTTTCCTTAGAAAACAGTGCAAGAACAATAGTTGCAACATCAGTTTAAGTGGAATAAAAATGTTATTAAAAGTACAAGGGCAAGACATGCAACCAGGATCATTTCTGAGTGTGGAAGATTTGTCCGATTGTGTGGGTTTTTTGTCCATTTGTGTGGCAGTTGTAACCATTTCTGCATGTGGGAGTTTTGTCCATTTGTGTGGGGGTTTTGTCCATTGATATGGGGATTGTGACCGTTGCCATGTATGGGAGTTTTGTCCATTTGTGTGGGAGTTTTGACCGTTGGAGGTTATGACCGACTACCAGTGTGGGGGTTTTGGCTGTGAGAGTTATGACCGTTCGTGCACTTGGAAGATTTGTCCGTTTGTGTGGGAGTTAAGACCGTTCGTGTATTTGGAAGATTTGTCCGTTTGTGTGGGAGTTATGACCGAATGTGTGGGCGTTTTGGCATTTCTTGAGTGTGGGGGTTATGGTTGTGGTAGTTTTGACCTGTTCTCAAAACTTTAGCTTAGGTTACATTAGCAAACGATTCGATTAGGTTACATAGAATGGCATTACCGTACTTCTTATCTTGAGTACCGTTCTGTATATTATGAATTTCTAAAGTTCTTTGGTTTATATTTTGATAATTTCTGCCAGCTATGAAGTTATCAATTTCGAGAAAAATTAGATATACTGTTTGCCTGATTAAATGCTGTACAATTACCATTTCTGTTTCTTCTGGAATTGGGTTCGGTTCTATTACCGGAATAACTGAATCTATCATTACTTCTTACATTAGGACTATACTCTTCACGCGCCTTGATATTTCGGATTGGAATATGATTAGCTTAGTTTTGGTTATTACTAGTTTGGTTTCGAGCTAGTATTATTTTCCACCATTGATTGATTTTCAAATTTTTGCACTATTATAATTAGATGATTGAAATTAATGCACTGTACAGAAATCAGTATTTGTTGCAACCTAAAAGATAACAATATCCGGATTGATGCTATATTACAAAATCAGTAAGATTCTTATCAATTCTTGGATCATAACGTCTGTTTCGAACTAAAGTGTAAGCAGTCGAACTCACATCGTAATCATCAATTCCTGGAAGAAAGTTAGTGCAACTTATTTTAGACCACTCGTTCTGAGAAACGCTTAAATAGAGGAACGTCCTGTCCAGCTGCAAACCAAACACAACACTTATCAAATACACATTTTAAAACTAATTCATAAATGTGGTGTCTACAAGGAAGGTATAGAAGATTTTTTTGGAGCTTCTGCTTTAGCAGAATGCAAGAACCGTTGACCTCGTCCCTTCTGTCTTTGAGACAAAAGAAACTCTCTATCGTTTTTGATTTCAATTATACCTATAGAATTAGTGTGTGCTATATCAAATAAATCAGGCAAGATATTTGAGAAGACTACTTCTTTTTGCCTTTGCACTTCACTCGACGTATCATTGTTCTTCTGTAATGCTCACCATTTCTCATACAATATAATAAGTTTGTCAACACTGCGTTGGGCATCCTTTACCGAGATCTTTGCCTTTTGCCAAAATACCTCAGTTTCTTTAACAGCTAATCGTTCACTTTCTTTCACTGTCAGATTTACCGTTCTCAAGTTGTAGAAAAAGACACTCAACACTTGCTTGTTTGATGGTAATTTACTTCCCAAAATCTGTTCATTGGCACTACTAATTAAATAAATTCCTTTTCAACATATAATATGGTTGTATCCGCAGCTTGCATTTTTCAATTAAAATTAACTAGAAAATTGAAATATTCAAATGTTAACCCTGACATTTGAACTAAAATAACATTTTGGGGGGGGTTAAACAAAAGTTTCATTCCTGAAATCATTTCATAGGTAATAATTCTTACACGACTAAAGCTATCTTTATAATACTGCCAGATTTGTGTTTCTGGTAAAACGCTACCTCAAAACGATATTTCACATGAACCTCTTCCAATTAAAATATTTTGATCTGAATCCAAGATGTCGGACTTAAAGATAGCCGCCATGCCAATACTATACAAAATTAGGTGTGTCTCTTTTTCTAGTCCCATTATCCAGGGAATTTTCGCATTCCCTTAAAGGTTTCTAAATTACAAGAGTTTATTCCAGTTTTTTCCCCACGTGCTGCGTATAGTAATCGGATTCAAAACTTTAGGTCGCTTGAAGCACCATTTAATATTTTTCACTGGAGCTAACTTTTCTCCTGGCTTAATTTAGTCCCACATGGAACCATTTTATGGGGCTCGTCGAAAGAAATTCGGAAATCAAAAATTAAGGACCACCCTACGTCCTACTAACACTGCTATCGATTTCCTGCTAAGCAGGGATAAAGTGAATCTGAAAGGGTAGGGGGACGGTAGGTAGCGGCATGACGTCACGCCGTCCTCCATGCCTATCTTTGCCCATTGTAGTTTCTTAGGAACTGGGGGGACGCCATACACATTTTTTGGAGATGGAGGACGGCGTCCCCCCGCGTTCCCAAGCACTTTTACCCCTGCTGCTAAGTATTAATTGCTGTGAGGACTAACGAAAAAATATTATGTGATACTACTACTACTACTACTACTACTACTACTAATAATAATAATAATAATAATAATAATAATAATAATAATAATAAAGGATATGAATGATAAAGATATTTTTTCAACTTTCTATCCTGTGGGCTTCCGTGAATCTGGATATATTGTTTTTATAAGGAATAAAGAGGCTTCAAAGAACAACCTTCCGTATAATAAAAAAAAGTCTTATCAGTTTTACGAAGACCTAACCTTGTGTCTGCTTTTTTTTAACACAATGTTACAAGGCACAGAGCCATGCCTGCGGGCATTTTGCTTGGAAGGTAGCTTCAGTACTAAAATCAAGACTTTCATTCTGTCGTTGGCACGTGTCGAATCAGCTAGTTTGCTGTGCGATGTTTTGCCTTCGGGCGATCGACTAGATAGACAGAAGAGTCAAGAAAGAAAGAAATGAAACGATATGCTTATTTCATGGAGATATGCTTGCTTCTTGGCATTAAGTGTTTGAAAACCAAAACTGTTCTGAATATCCATTTTGTTATTTCCATAATAAGAATAAAGGGAAATGTTAATTCTCATATATATTAGGGGTAAAACTGAGGGGAAACGTCGGGGGACGTCGCCTCTTCACTTCCAGAAAATATATGTGGCATCCTTCCACTTTCTCTAATTTACAATGGCAAAGATAGGCACGGGGAGCAGCGTGACTCATGCCTCTTCTACCTTTTCAGATCCACTTTTACCCCTGGTATATATAAAGAAAGAAAGAAAAATATATTTCACACAAATAACAAAATAAAATATTATACTTAACTTCGCCTTGGCCTTGTGTGTTTCAAAATTGTTCAGAATGTTTTCCTAACTCCAATAGAAAAATGATGGAATTAAAGGAATTGTTAATTCCAACCAAAAAAGAAAAAAATTAATTTAACTTATTAAACAAAAAGAACAAGATAAAATATTTCAGTCTGTCTTTGCAATTCCGAATGCTTAGAACTATTTTTTCCCTTCTGCTCGTGAATACTTCAAACTAATATTAGTCTTGAACAAAACAGTCTTAAATAAACATAAAAATCTTATAATTTTAAACCTAATAGTGTGTCCACGAACCATTATTATCTATCACCGCATTCATTCGAGGAGGCATGGAATCAATTAGTGACGAAGGAAGACAGGAATGGAAAAGGAATTAGGTGAACTGGGACCTGTATGTTAGGTGCCATACCGGCATTTGCCTGGTATGAATGAGGAAAACCGAAGAAAATCCTCACTCAGAATGGCTGGACTGAAAAAGCTGTTACATCTTTACGACCAACTGTCCCCATACACATAATGACTCAAACCTCTTATTTCTCAGCATTTTCAATCAACAGTCTTCTTGGACCGTTTTACATGAGATCTGATTCTTGATTTTTTAATGGAAGATGAAGATGTCTGGATCATTGTCCATCTAAAAATAAAATTTTTCGTTTGGTGTGAGCAGCATAATATTCAACTTCAAAGTCTTTCTTATTCTTGTTACCTAAGGGTCTCTTTCCTGTTACCTAAGGGTTTTGTTTTACTACTTCCTTCAAGACTAAGGACGATTCTTTTTTAATCTCTTAATCTCATTTATAAAGAATTTGTGATCCAAACTTCCCCCTTAACAAAGAGAAATAATGAAACCTCTTAAGTTAAACGCGTGAAACAATATTGGTGAAAATTTCACGAGCAGCAATTACGCAATAGATGATTAGGATATTTAAAACACAACTTACACGATAGTAGAGATGCTACAACTACAAGATCTTTTGATTGCAATGTATGACGAGTAAACGACACGCTATAATACTGAAAACTGATACACATGCTAATGTGTGTGTTATTGTGCGCAGAAAGTAATGTTGCTGAGGAAAAGACACAAGACGACATCGTCCAATAGAAATCATTAAACCTTTTTGAAAACGAAATTGAATTTCCATGATACTTCACGAGACGAAAGAGACCCCCTTCGTCAACAACAGTAGCAAAAATCACGAAGTTTACGTCATTGTTGATAATGGTACCGGTATGTATACGATTCGAATATAAATAACCCTCACAACTATACTGATGTAATCGCAGTTTTCATTCTTGATATCTGAGCATTTGAGATTAAGAAATAAACGCTTATAAGTTGTTCTGAGAGATAATATGTTTAACCCTGTACCTGTAAGAGGTTCTAAAAAGAAAGATAGTTAAAGAAAAATGTACTGTTTCTGGGTGTAACTGGGTAACATTTATTGTTGTTTGGGTTTAACAAACGGTTCTGCGAACTGAAAATATTTTAACAACCGGTTCTAGCGATCCGGCTGAATAGCACCACTTGACCCTGGGGAATTTCCTCGTAATAGTTAGAGTGCTTATTTTCGGCACGGGAGACCCGGCATCGATTCCTGGTGGGAGATTATGTGGTTCAGATTCCACGTTAAGATATAGGTCCACGTCTTCAATTGCCTCGCTCTGAATAGAATAGTAAACTCCAAATCAATCCACCACCCAACCAATCGACGTCGGAACCGGGAGCGCCTTTCCGTCACAATGAGATTACTGTATGGTGGCTCAATGATAGAGCGCTCACTTTTGGTTTCAAGGTCATAGTCTCGATTCCAGCCTATACTATGTAAGTTTATGTTGAACAACTTTGTGTCAATTTGTTTCTAAGAGTTCTTTATTGCCTTCCACTTCATTCCTCAGTTCCTTTCATTAATTATTTAGTTCACTTATCATCTGTTTCCTTTAGCCTCCAGGATATAATTGTGCGATGTTAAAATTCCAATTTCATTTCAAAGTATTAGACCAACAATGCAATCTTGAATTTCCGAAATCACTTTTCATTGTTCACATTTCAATTACCTGTGAGTAGATCATGAGTATTTAGATATATAAATTAATTATAATAGGTAATCTGGCACTTGTAAACTACTATGAATGAATTATTTGTTTTGTTTTCCTTCTCTGTCTACAAGCATTAAACTTGGTATCGAAAAGAACATTGCTTTTCAGCAGATACTGGATTTGTTTTGGGATAGCTGCTTACAGACCTCACGTGAAAGCAGCAAGTCTCTCGGAGAAGTTAACTCACGTCAACAGGGTTGGGAATATTTTCCCCTCTTGCCCGCCTGACTTGTTTCTTTCGTGACTGTACGTTGCAATCCCTTCCCCTCTTTTGCACACTGTGTGAAATTTAACTTGTATACTGTAGTGAGTTACAGAAATGATAATGCTATTTTTAATAAATGACATCAAATAAGATTGACGATTGTCACAATATATTCAAGATAACAAATATTCATTTAACAGTCGTCGTACGTAGTTGTCTGCACTGAAATTCCCATAATGTGCTTTCTTCTTTACTAATATGTGCTCCGAGCTTCGTGACTAAGTGGTTAGCATACGCGCCTTTGGCGTGAGAGACCCCGGCGAGAGCTCAAGTGGTTCGGATTTCACGATTAATCAGTAAGTCCCGTCTCATATAGCCTCGCTGCTGAAAGGACGTTAAACTCAAAATCACATAAACTAATATGAGCTACTTGGCAATGGTACTGGGTTATTTCATAACTTCTTCGAGAAGATCTTTGTAGGAATGAAAAATCATCAAGTAGTTAATCTATGTTGGGACATGGTAGTCCGAAGATAAGATTTCATTCTTGATAGAATCGAAAATAATCTTTCTGAAGTCACTGAAGTCATAGGAACAGTAAGGTAAAGCATTGTTAGCTTATTAAATTCCGAAAACAAATAATGAATTACTTTTTTTGGTTGAGATTTGAATGAGACAAACAGATCTTGAACACCTTCAATGACGTTCAAAGAATGATTTTTGCTTCGGAGAAGCGAGGAAAGTGCTAATAACAGTATGTCAGAAGAAATTGAAGAACATGAAACATTGGAACGACACATTCTTTTGGGACAATACGCAAAAAATAAACAAATACGGAAAAACGTATTCGTTAATTTTCTACGGAAAAGCGGTTATAGGGGCCAAAACCCCCATCCAAAATTTTGAGTGTTGAGGTCCGAAAGGCCAGAGGAAGTAAACCGAAGTGAATAAAATTGTGCACAGATATGGTAGACATAAAATGAGGTAACACGGTTGGATGTTGATATTTGCAATTGTAACACGGTTGGATTTGGCACTTACTACTTGGCTTTTGAGATGCAGGCTGTGAATTTTTGAGTAGCTAACTACTGACAAAATTGGTTTATTACAAATATAACTTCTTTAGTCAGTAGAAAGGATGGCGTTGATCACGAATCAAAGTTAATGACGATGTATTTTAGTGGGTCAGAGTTGGTCACAATGGTTCAGAGTTGTTTATAGTTTGTGGTGGGTCAGAGTGGGTTATATTGGGTAAATGGGTTACGTTGGGTGGTGAGTCATTGTGGGTGACAGTGGGTCGTGGGTCACGATATGTGGTGGCCAGTATGTTGTAGATCAAGGTTTCATTGACCCACGCCATCTTTGGTTAACATTGCACTAAAGAGAAGAGGCTCCGATTATGTTCGTCGGCGATTTTCTCAAATTTTGCACATAGATAGTACCCCACCAGAAAGAAATAAATCTCGAAACGGTTCACAGTACCATCTCACAGAACTCAACATAGAGGGATTTGTTTGATTGACTAAATGAAGACCTCAAAAATTTATTCTTCTACAAGCGAGATTTTCTTCATCCTTTCCGTGGCGAAGTCAGAAAAATACGCGGCTAGTAAACTTAAGGTTCAAGGTTCGCGCCCAACTGGGGGTACTTGCTTTATTTTCTAGTGTTCTTACTTGGGATGGTCACAAAGTTCCGGTTCCGGCGGAACCGATTCCGCGAGGAACCGCTTCTCGGAGATCCGGTTTTCAGAACCGATTCCAGACCTGGATCCGAAAACCCGGTTCCAGAACCGGGTCTTCTAGAACCGGATCCGTTCAGACCCGAAAACCGGTTAGACTCGGAACCGGTTCTGGCTATCCCTATTTTTTACACTCACCTGAATATAAACGAATTAGGTATATATACGATTTAACATATTTTGGGGTAGTAATTTTGTGGTTCGTTGGCGTTTCGTCGAGTCTCTGACGCTAGTGGTATAATTTCCAAAACAAAAGTGGAGCACCACGGATCGTAGCTGCGGCATCACCAACTTTTGGCGGAAGGTCGTCAGTTGCGTATCGGTGGTCCACTGACGCTTACGGCATGGGGGCTTGTATCTGAAAACTAAGAGAATAAAGAAGCATGGTATCCATGAAGCCCGTTAGCACTCCTAAAAGTCTGAAACGATGAAACAGATGTCAAAACTGGAAAACACTTATTTTATAATTTCAAAGGTACCCCGTATCGAGGTAAAAGGATTGCGCCAAGGTCTCCAGGAGGGGTGCAACTCAAAATTTGAAGATGGCAAGGGGAATCAAGTAGTATATAATTTAAAAGTATTGCCAAAATTAAAAGAGATAGTAATAGACTCGAGTCTTTATGCTAAACTTGTGCAAAATAGCGAGCGTTCAAGATGGTAATAAATCCTTCATTAAAAACTCCGTGACCACCTCTAGAAATGTGAAACTGTGAAACTGATATTAGAAGAGGTAAACACTTGTCTTACCATTTCAAAAGTATAATGCACCAAGGTAAAACAAGAAGTGCCCCATTGTGGGTTTATTACATCATTAATATTAAATTCTACGTTCCATAGTTGTGTTTTTAGTCTAAAGGACAAGGTGATTGTGAATTATGAAATTAATGGTAGAATACAGAAATGGAAGGAACGTTGGTACATTATACTTTTTGTTCTACGTTGGTGCATTATACTTTGCAATGATAAGACAAGTGTTTACATCTTCTGATATCGGTTTAAAAGTTTCACATTTCTAGAGATGGTCACGGAATTTTCAATGAATTTATTACCATATTGAAGACTCGCTATTTTGCTCAAGTTTAGCATAACGACTCGAGACTCTTAAAATATTCCTTCTTCTAGCAAACCTTTCAAATGATTTACTAAATTCCCCTTGCCATGTTCAAATTTTAAGTTGGACCCATCCTGGGAACATCCAGGGGGCCCTTTGGCATATGTTTTTACTTCGACACGGGGTACCTTTGAAAATACTAAATACGTGTTTTCCGATTTTCATATCTGTTTCACCGTATGAGATTTTTAGGGGTGCCAATGGACCATGCCGTAAGCGTCGGTGGATCACCGATGGACAACTAATGATCTCTCGTCAAAAATTGGCGGCCCCGCAGCGACAATCTGCGATTGCTCCACTTCAGTTTTGAAAATTATAACACCAGCGGCAGAGACACGACGGAACGCCAACGAACGACAAATCTACATCCCCAAAATACGTTAAATCTCCTATATGCGTGCTCTTATATTTATATTTATTCTATATTCCATCTCTTATATTTAGGTGAATCAGAAAAAAACACTAAAACAAATACCCCGGGATGGGCGCGAACAATCAACGTTACGATTACTAGCCACGTGTAATTCTGACTTCCTCAGGGAAACAATGATAAAAAGCTTGCTTGCGGTAGGATAAATCATTGCGGTCTTATTAGCCAAACAGACAAACCCCTATATCTCGAGTTCTAGGAAGTGGTACCGTGAACTGTTTCAGATGTACTGCTTTCTGGTGGGGTACTATCTATGTGCAAAATTTGAGCACAATTCGGTGACTCTTTTCTTGAGTATAATTTTAACGAGAGATGGTGTTGGTCAATGAAAATTTGGTCCACGACTTGCAATGATGCACCATCATTCATCACCCAACTAACCCATTGACTCACTCTGACCCACCACCAACGATGAACCACTCTGAACCATTGTGACCAACTCTGACCCACCAAAACCCATCGTCATTAACTCTGAACCATGATCCATGTCCTCCTCTCCTTTCACTAAAGAGGTTACACTTGTAATGAAACAAGACTGTGAAATTATCACTTATCGGAGTTTGAATACCTACCGTCAATCGCTCAAGCATCGCTCTGTTACAACACCGGTGGATCTGACGTTTACGATACACATTGGTAAAATATTTCTCATCTTCCGAATTAAGATGAATTTAAATTTATCATATATAATTTTTTCTTTGTTGGCTTACAGATACATTTCGGTAGAAAAAAGGATGAAATTTGAAAGTCTCCAATCAAGATCAAGTAGATCAACATAAAATATGAAACTAGTTTTCCATATACTAAGCATGCCGTATTAATTTTAAAAAAATCTTGTAATTAAGCTTGGAATGCAAATTTTATGGACATTTTTCTCATAACTTTATGGCTTGATTGCCTTATGCTCTGAACGTTCCATATATTAAAAACCAGCTTCAGCAATTATTATAATAGAAAGCAGTGGGTATAAAATGCGAAGAACTGTAGTTTTCATTTCTTAATTTGTTTCTCAACTAATATCAATCGTTTTCGATTATTTTTACAAAACCAACCCACTACCAATTTTCCATATATAGAAAATGGCCCCCGCTAATAAAAGATTTTTTTAAAAATGCCAGGACACGTTATGTTTATTTTTAATAAAGAGTTATACTGAATTTCAGCTAACATGAACGGCTTGTGAGATACTCAATTTTTCGCAAAAATTCGGACCCCTACTCCCCCCTAAGGATATATATTATAATGAAAGTGATACGCGTATGATAACTTCCCAGTTGGGACTGGGGCCTGATTACATACCAAACGTCACTTCATTTGACTGTGCAATTTGACCGTGATGATCACGCAGACATAGTTACTTTCAATTTTTTATATAATAATTCATATATTACAGGTGATTCAAAAATATGTTTTTCCAGTAGTTAGCTCCTCTAAAAGCTCACCGGATGCACCCCAAAATCGACCACCTATTCCTATTGCCACTCTTACAATTGCAAATATCAAAATCCAAGAGTACCTGAACATTTTCATTAGAAACAAGAAAAATGGAGGTCTTGAAAGTAAAACGTAGACAAGCTCACCAATGTTCAGAAGACGCTGTCTGCAATCTACTGAACAGAATGGGTCGGTGGGTCACAGTCAGTGGCGTTTTGCAGTAGGTCACGTCCTTTTGACCCACGATCCACTGACCCACTCACAAATCTTGACCCATTTCACCCACTTACCAACCGACTCATTGACCCAGTCCGTCTTTGATTTTAACATGTCTTATTTCATTTAAAAGATGAAACATACATCCACACAATTTCTTCATCGATTGCGAAGGTTGGCTTAATATAATAGTTGAAATGGTCATTTCTTCTCACGGTGAGAAATTGATAGGATTAAAAAAAATCTTGAAGTGGGTACAAACTACCTTCCAAAGTTATTAGAATCGCTTTCTCAACCCCGAAACTATGAATTCCACAAATATGTCAGTATCTTTTTAGATTTTACTTTTAGCTCTCCCAGGCCATCATCCTGTGAAGATGGGACGAATTTGGATGTAAACTCCATTGTGAGCATCACTATCCACTTCAACGATCGAGAAAATAATGGATGAAACACTAAGATCAGTCGTTTTACATTAATTTTACATGTCACACCTCCCACTTCCAAAATTCCATACTACTACAATATTTTCTTCTTAGATTGAAAATAATATGTCCCAAAATTTGGCAAAGGTTGTCCCAGACATTCCGCAATTAGGCTGGAATATTCATTTATACAGAAAGATTAAAATACTTAGAGCTGTGCGAGCAATGGATTCTACGCTGCCCCTGTAAATTCAAAATCCAGCTGACATGTTCGTTCAGAAGTTTTGCTATTGATCTCTGTTATAACGAAACCTTGGACTCTACACTAATAACAGTCGTTTTGAATCATTCGATATGTTACTCTCTTCGACTCTCATTATTAAATGTGCTAGGGAACCTTACATCTACTGGAAGATGAACTTAAAGGTAATCAGAATTGTTCCCAATGAACTTAGGGACCCCGAAAGATATGGATTCGACACTAATGGGAGCACTCCTTCAGGGTGCTAATGGGAGCATAACTTACATGACATCTGGATTGCAATTCTTTATCTAAGCGACCCCCAAAATTATGGATATGACACTAATATCGGTCTTTTTTATAATTTTGTTGTCTGCCCCTTTCATTCCTCCTAGGAGAGCAAACGGATGCTGCCACCACTAGGACTAAATTTGGACTTAAATGGCATTAAAATTTCTACCAATTAATTTAGCTACCAGTGCTGCATTTAGAACCTCTGCGTCCCTACTTTTGCTCTTACCGCCCCCAATTACTACATATTTCTCCGACCCTTGATCCCTAACTACAAAATAAAACAATTAGTGCTTAATTAGTGAATTCATTACAGTTAAATACCACTCACTAAATTCCACAGCTACAACTACGTAACAAAAAATAAGTGGGAAATATGTTCTGAATTATTTTTAGATTTCTTACGCTTTATGAAATAGTATATTTCCTCTTGATTTTTTAACTTTTTCATACGAAAAATTGAAAATATTATTTATTTTTTAAACATTTCGCTCTTCAAAGATGTTGCTGTCTAGGCGCGAGCCTAGTTGGACTAATGGGAAATGCGGCACAGTTAGCGGCACTGAAAAATTAGGATTCGAATGTAATATCGTTTGATTTCGATATTTTTATGTCGCTACATAACCACTCTGGGTGCTTATGGGAGCTTAATTGGACTTGGATTGAAAGTAGAACTATTTACCTAAGTGACCACGAACTATGGATTCGATACTAATATCGATTCTTTTCTAACATTTTTGATATGTATCCCGACAGTACTCTTTTCCATATTGTAAGAAGTATGGATAAATTGCTCTAGACATATCAGAATTATGTTGACGCACACACACATACATCCACATTTATATGCATACATATATATACCGAGTGAGCGAGCGAGAGAGAGAAAGAGTGAGAGAGAGGGGGGGCGACCCAGGGCATCACCACTTAGACATTGCAAAAGCATATATCAGGTATTGAATTGAAAATCTGTGTAAAGAGTCTCTGCTGTGGCATGCTTCATAAGGACATTTCCTGTCTGCTCACGTGACCTTTGGTGCTCATGAATTTCTTGCGAACGTTCCGACTTTGGATTCTCTGTTTTTGCCATCTTTTTATGCTTCGGATAATTTTTCAAGAACATAAATGTCATGCTGTAATATGAATGTTGAGAAGTAACCTATATATGACAAATAGCTGCAAACAAATACACTATAACCTATTTCTTGCTATGGTATTATTTTCTTAATTTGTATTTTACATTCTCATATATAATACCGACCTACTGTGAACACTTATATCAGATGTTATATATTTACCATAATAATCACTATGTTCTGCAATGAGTATGTTATATATATACAACTGATGTATTTTAATGTAATTATTTTATATAATTTTTCATGCATTGCAGAAACTAGAATTTCAAAAAAAGCAAAACCCAGATGAGAATCGAACTCATAACCTTACAATTTGGAATCCAACGGCTTGCCACTTTTTTTAAAAAGAAACTTCCTGAGCTATTTTCTACTTTCACCACTTTTCAGGACTAGTAGACTCGACAGGGACACGAACACAGATACAGCGAGGACAGTTACAATTCCACCCTTGATCTTCAAACGGATACGAACCCCCAATGGGTTTCACCTAACGATTGTCAGCCTAACGGCTCAGACCGCTCGGCAACAGCCACCGGCATCCACTGAGCCAACGCACGCAATCTTTGAAACGTGCTTCTAGCGATGTATTCGGCTCTCTAGATAATTATGACATTCATATCAGAGTCCTGCAAACCCAGGCCCAAAGAAGGCCCAGCCCGCCCACCCCGGATGGACCTGTATTTTGTGCCAGGCTCGACCCGGCCTGGCCCAATGGAAAATGAGATGTGTGTCGTCATAATATTGATGTCCTTTTGTCCTTCTTGAATGGGAAAATCGTTTGAAATGTTAACCAAGGTTTACTTTCTATATTTCTATTCTATCTGTCTATTTGTTATCTGTACTTGCTCTGTCCAGCCATGTTTATTATACAATAATACAGCTCATGGACGTAAAAGTCTTGTACTACACTCATTAGTGGGTTACGACTGCTACACTGTATATAATACTAATACCACAACTGCTACGGCTAATACTACTATTACTATTACGATTACGAATGATAGTGCTAATTCCACTATGGCTGTCACTCCCACAAATATTACTACTACCAATACTACTACTACTACTACTCATTACTATACCAATACGACAGCGAATACCACTACAGCTATTACTAGTAATACGAAAACAAAACAGTGAAAATGAAATCTTCGAGTTTTACATCCTACACTTATGCCGGCTAGGCTAAAGGAGACGGTGATGATGAGAAATAAATGAAATGATGGGATTAATAAAGTAGGAGGAAACGGGAGAACGTCGAGAAAACCCCTACACACGGTGTTTATCCACCACAAAGTTCACTTGGCGCGAGATGGGATCGAACCAGGGACCCCATGCACCAGAGTGAACGCTCAACCACTGATCCACCGTTTTAGGAACACCTAATAGACCCTGGCGTCTTGATGATTTATCATTATATTTTGTTATATTTGTAGTATCAAACTATAAACAATACAGGAACATGTAACACCATTTGCTATTTGCCTTGCTAATTGAACATTACTAGAAATTGCACTGATCTTATGAACACGTCAGTTCACGGTTTCGGCCTCCGTAGGCTAATGGTAGCGTACCAAATTTATTTAGTAGGTCAAGTACTTGACTTTATCATACGTTCTTTAGGTAACTACGTCTCAGGCCGTATGGATGATGACGGGATGAATTGGTGGAATGAAAACAGTGGGAGGAAACGGGACCACCCCGAAAACTCCCACGTACACGGTGTTTGTCCACCACAAAACTCACATAGCATGAGCAGGGATTGATCCGACGACCTCTAGCACCAGATGTGAGTGCTTTACCGTTGTCCCTCGTAGATCAATGATCGCTTGACATTCTATGCAGACTGGCCATAATAACTAGCGTTTCTCTGTTTTTTCTCTCTACTTAGAAGGTAAATTCTGTACCATCAGACATGTCAACCATGACGCGAAATCGTAGCAGTTATAGTAGTATCTAGCTGTGGTCGTAGTACTAATAATAGAAGAAGAAGTAGTAGTAGTAGAAGTAGTAATATTAGTAATATTACAGTACTTTGCGGTCTTGAATAAAGAGTCAGCTTCCCAACCACATTACGATTAACATAAACTGGCAGTAAGACCGTACAATCACGGCCAAGGCAGGGGTAGTGGAGGACATTTAAGAAAAAAATGACATTAATTTCCAATCCGCCTTTCAGTGCCCGGGCCGAGCCAGGCCGGCGGGGCTCAGCCCGGAAATACATGCGCCCGGTTCGGGCCTATAGCATTTGTGTCCTGCCCGGTGCGGCCCGGAAAGTGCCGGTCCGGTTAGGGCCCGGTCCAGTTTGATATTACTTGAAACGGGCAGGGCCGGGTTGGGTCGGCCCGGGCACATTCTGGGCTGAACCGGGCACGCCCGGTCCGTGCAGAGCTTTGGTTCATATCCACTGCAAACGCTGTTTTTGTTCTATTTTGACTTTAATTTAGTACTCAGGCGAGAATTATGTTCTATGTCTTAATTTTCAGCATTCTTTCACATATGGAAAGATTTGTTTACGTATCTAAAGTTTTATTACGTATGGAAAGCTAAATAAAAAAAACATGTGCTGCATTAATACAGTTTCGAAATATTGTATCATTAAGTATTTCAATCAATGTTGCTTTTTTCATACAATTAGTAACAAGTCTTATTATATTTAAAAGAAGGAAAACACATCTGCAAAGTTATTCCCGATTGCAAAGGTTGGCTTCGAGGTTCGAACCTGGTTTACTTTTTCCCAAACATACCCGAAGTTGGACTTAGAAAATTTTTGCCTCAAAACAACAATAAAGAACGCCTTCGACCTTTGAGACAAGATGTACCTTTCGGGAGTCAACTTTCAAACTTTTGGGGTGGGTCATTTTGCCCCCCTAAAACAATCTTTCCGCAGAAAATAAAAAACACGTATTCCTTTATTTTTTGCGTATTGTCCATACAAAATGTTCGTTCCAAGTCTTCATGGCCTTTACACACATCTGACATACTGTTATTAGCACTTTTGATTTTTCGTCATCAAATGTTTGGAGGGCTCCCTGCCCCACCTAATCGTCTCCTCCATTAAAATACGAAACCCATATCCTGATTTTACGTCTGCAATATCTGCGCACAATTTAATTCACTTCGGTGCATTCTTTCTCGTCTTTCGGCCGTCAAGTTTCAAAATTTTGGGTGGGGCTCTGGACCCCTAAAATGTTTTCCCGCAGAACATAAAAAACACGTATTCCTTTATTTTTTTGCGTATTTTCCATATAAAAAGTTTCGTAGCAATTGTTCATGTCCTTTACATACATCTGACTTACTGTTACTAGCATGTTTGATATTTCGTGATTAAAGGTTTAGAGGGGTGCGTGCCCCATCAAACCGTTATTTTCAGGCAAATACGAAACCCGTATTCCCTCTATGTCTATAATATCTGTGCAAAATTTCATTGACTTCGATTCAGTTCTTACCTTTCGGGCGTCAACTTTCAAAATTTTGGGTGGGTACTTTTGCACCTAAAACCGTTCTCCCGCAGAACATAAAAAACTCGTATTCCCTTATTTTTTGCGTATTGTCCATACCAAAAGTTTCGTAGCAATTCTTCATGTCCTTTACATACATCTGACTTACTGTTACTAGCATATTTGATATTTCATGATCAAAGTTTGAGAGTGGTCCGTTCCCCACCCAACCGTTTTCTTCATTAAAATACGAAACCCGTATTCTCATTTTATGTCTACAATATCTGTGCAGAATTTCATTCACTTCAGTTCACTTCTTCTCGTCTTTCGGACGTCAACTTTCAAAATTTTGGGTGGGACTCTTACCCCTTAAACCATTTCCCGCAGAACATAAAAAACACTTATTCCTTTATTTTTTGCGTATTGTCCATACACAAAGTTATGTTGCAATTCTTCATGTCCTTTACAGACATCTTACATACTGTTACTAGCACTTTTGATATTTTGTGATCAAAAGTTTGAAGAGGTCGGCGCCCCACGCAACCGTCTTCCCCAGGAAAATACGAAACCCGTATTCCATCATTTTATCTGTACAATATCTGTGCACAATTAGTTCACTTCGGCTCACTTCTTGCCTTTCGGGCATCAACTTTCAAAAGTTTGGGGTGACCACTTTTGCCCCTAAAGCTGTCTTTCCGCAGAAGATTAAAAACGTATTCCTTTATTTTTTGCGTACTGTCCATACAAACAGTTTCTTTGGAATTCTTCGTGGCCTTTACATACATCTGACATACTGTTATTAGCATTTTTGATATTTCGCGATCAAATATTTGGAGGGGTCCGTGCCCCACCCAACCGTTTTCTCCATGGAAAATACGAAACCCGTATTCCATCATTTTAAGCCTACAACAACTGTGCAATATTTCATTCACTTCGGTTTACTTCTTCTTACCTTTCTTGAGTCAAATTTAATATATTGGTGTGGGTTCTTTTGCCCCACAAAACTGTCTTTCCGCAGCAAATAAAAACCCGTATTCCTTTATTTTTTGCGTATTGTCCATACAAAAAGTTTCGTTGCAATTCTTCATGTCCTTTACACTCATCAGACATTTTTACTAGTACTTTTGATATTTTGTGATCAATGTTTGGAGGGGTCTGTGCCCCACCCAACCGTATTTTTAAAGGAAAATAGGAAACCTGTATTCCCTCAGTTTATGTCTATAATATCTGTGCGAAATTTCATTCACTTCGGTTCACTTCTTCTTACCTTCCGGGCATCAAATGTCAAAATTTTTCGAGGGGACTTTTGACCCCTAAAACTGTTTTTCCGCAGAAAATAAAAACCCGTATTCCTTTAATTTTTTCGTGTTGTCCATAGAAAAAGTTTCGTTACAATTCTTCATGTCCTTTACACAGTTCTGACAAAGTGTTACTAGCACTTTTGTTATCTCGTGATCAAAGGAGTGGAGTGGTCCGTGCCCCACCCTACCGTTTTTTCTAGGAAAATTCGAAGCCTTTATTGCCTCATTTTATGTTTGAAATATCTGTGCAAAATTTTATCCACTTCGGTTCAGTTGTTCTTGTCTTTCGGGTGTCAACTTTCAAAATTTTGGGTGGGTCTTTTATATTAAACATTTACTTTATGTAACTTTTTTCTTTTTTATGAAATTCTTTTTTTGGGGGCAAGGAGAGAAATGATTTTTTCTGATATCTGTCTCTTCCCATTCATCCTTTTTGAACTGCTTAAGTAAGATCGTTTTGTAACTTTTGATGTCATATAACTCCGTCACGATAATAAAATTGTCATTCTTAACAATTTGTTTTATTTCCTTATTTGCAGTTTGCCACACTGATATATTTGTTACAAAATTGAGATTTGGTCCAACGCCTTTCGACTTCGGAACCAACCCAACTCCCGAGCTTTTTGGGTTGCCTGCTACTGCAGGAAAACGAGAATTGCAGGTGGTAATGCACTTTTGGAGTCGTGTATACATGCTCCAACTGAAGATAAGGGTGACGATATAAAAGACAGTTTTTACGAAGAAGTGGAACGGATATTTGACCAACTCCCTCGATACCATATGAAGATTCTATTAGGGGATTTCAATGCGAAGGTAGGACGAGAGGATATTTTCAAACCGATTATAGGGAACGAAAGTTTGCATAAGGAAAGTAATGACAAAGGCGTTAGACTCGTGAACTTTGCAACATCCAAAAACCTAATCGTGAAGAGTACAAAATTCCCACATCGCGACGTTCATAAATACACTTGGACATCACCAGACGGAAAAACACATAATCAAATTGATCACGTTTTAGTAGATAGAAGAAGACAATCTAGCATAATTGACGTACGGTCGTTTAGAGGGGCTGATTGTGACACTGATCACTACCTGGTAGCAGCGATAATACGGGAGAGATTATCGTTGAATAAAGGTAATACTCAATGTCCGAAAACGGAGAGATTTAATTTAAAGAAATTAGAAGAGAGCCAGGTAAGAGAGGAATACCAGATTGAAGTTTCGAATAGATTCTCGGTTTTAGAAAACTCGGAGTGCACTAGTGTTGAGTATACTTGGATTGAAATTAGAGATAGCATTAAAAGTTCAGCAATAGAAAAATTGGGACACGCGGAAATACGTAGGAACAAACCATGGTTCGACCAAGAATGCATTAAACTAGCAGAGAAGAGAAAACAGGCAAAATTACGGTGACTACAAAATCCGAATCAAAGAACTACACAAAATTTCGCAGATATCAGGCGGGAAACTTCCAAAACTTTTAGAACAAAGAAACGGGTTTTTTTGAAAGCTAAAATTAAGGAACTTGAAGATAATAGTAAAAATAAAAATATTCGGAACATGTATAAGGGGATCAGCGAATTTAAGACAGGCTATCAACCTCGTGCTTATATATTAAAGAAATCTGACGGAACAGTTCTCACTGATACGGATAGCCTCTTAAATAGATGGAAAGATTTCTTTGACGATTTGCTGAACACGCAGCCAAAAACTAATGTGCGTGGAGAAAAGGAGATACACACCGCAGAAACGTATATTCCAGAACCCAATCGAATAGAAGTGGAAGCCTCTATAAAGAAATTAAAGAAACACAAATCTCCGGGTGTAGATGAAATTCCGGCTGAGTTAATTCTAGTTGGAGGCGAAAAATTGTGGAACAAGATACACAAACTCATTCTCCTTATCTGGAACAAGGAAGAATTGCCACAAGAGTGGAAAGAGTCAGTCATTGTTCCAATTCACAAGAAATGCGACAAAACTGACTGTAATAATTATCGAGGCATTTCTCTTCTGTCAACATCCTATAAAATCCTTTCAAATATTCTCTTAGCAAGATTGACCCCATACGCAGATGAAATTATTGGAGATTATCAGTGCGGATTTAGACGAAATCGATCAACTATCGACCAAATATTTACCATTCGCCAAATACTCGAAAAGAAGTGGGAATACAATACCCCGGTACATCAACTATTTATTGATTTTAGAAAGGCTTACGACTCGGTTAGGAGAGAAACATTATACAACGTTCTTACAGAGCTTGGAATACCGAGAAAGCTAATTAGATTAATTAAGATATGTTTAAGTGAATCCCAAAGTAAAGTCCGGGTAGGAAAATATTTGTCCACGAGCTTCCACGTCGAAAATGGCCTGAAACAAGGAGATGCGTTGTCGCCATTATTATTTAACTTTGTGCTGGAATATGCCATAAGGAAAATCAAAGATAGCAACCAGGGCCTAGAGTTGAACGGCATTCACCAGGTTATGGCATATGCTGATGATGTAAATTTAATAGGGGATGATAGGAGAACAGTAGAAATAAATGCAGAGATATTATTAAACGCTTGCAGGGACATGGGTTTAGAAGTAAATGCAGAGAAAACTAAATACATGGAAGTGCGTCGGGACCGTAATACGGCAAATTGTGGAGGCGTTAAAATATTAAATAATACTTTTGATAAAGTGGATACTTTCAAATATTTAGGATCAATATTAACAGACGAAAATCATATTCACGAAGAAATTAAATGTCGACTAAAAGCAGGGAATTCGTGTTACTATTCGGTTCAAAATCTCTTGTCGTCGCGAATTCTGTCGAGGAATTTGAAGCTTAAAATATATAAAACGATAATCATGCCTGTTGTTCTGTATGGTTGCGAAACATGGTCGCTTACTCTGAGGGAAGAACATAGACTGAAAGTATTTGAGAACAGGATCCTGAGAAGAATATTCGGACCCAAGAGGAACGAGAATGGGGAATGGCGGAAGCTTCATAACGAGGAACTACATAGTTTATACGGTTTACCCAACATTGTTAGGGTCATCAAGTCTAGGAGGCTTAGGTGGGCAGGTCATGTAGCTATAATGGAAGAAAGTAGAAACGCTTTCAAAGTCTTGACTGGTAGACCCATAGGAAAACGACCATTAGGAAGACCTAGGCGCAGATGGGAGGATAATATTAAGATGGATCTCGCAGAGATAGGAATACAAAGTATTTTAGAAACTGGATCCAATTAGCTAAGGATAGAAGTCAGTGGAGAGCTTTTGTGAACGCGGTACTGAACCTCCGGGTTCCATAGGCCATAGAGTTAGTTAGTTAGTTAGTTAGTTAGTTAATTACAATTGAGTTTAAAATATTTAACATTTTTTACTGATATTTAAAAGTTATTTCAAGAATTATGAACTAGAAATATAATTACGGACATATAGCGTCTGTGACATTATGTTTCAGTGGAAACACGTACTATTTCTAGTTCATAATTCTTGAAATAACTTTTAAATATCTACAAGTTTTAAACATGTTCGTGCTACATGTTTTAAACCTCCCCACATATAATATTTGCTAGGATAAATGTTTAATTAAAGTACTTATGCTTCACGGTTATATTTAACATTGTTAGAAGCTCCGCAGGGCTCGTTTTGTTCCACCTTGACCCCATGATATAAATTTAACCTCAGCTCCTTCTTCAATTTCAACAAAGTGACAATTTTCTTCTATTACTATAAAACACAATGCATGCACCAAAAGGTTTGGACAATCGCAAACTGCAAATAATCAAAAACGTCTATTTAGTTCCTATGCCTAGAGTCAAGCGTGAATAAATATGCTAACGGTGCGTGGTCTAGAATATCAAAGATGTGCGCAGTGCAAAAGATTTCCTCTTCGGACGTTCTTCAACATTATCTAAATAATATTCAGGAAATATGAAGAGAAATGTCCCTTCAAGTTATATATTTATATTTATTGATTCAAGTGCACTCGCTAATATTTATTTTATATTTAGGTTTATTTCCCCTTCTCTTCAAACAAAATGAACAATCCTGTCAATACATGTTTATACGTTATTTGTATATAAAATTTCTATACTGGTGTCATTGAACAAGAGATAAATGAACATACAACATGTCTTCTAAGTCATGAATGAAGGTTTTGCAGAAAAAGAACAAAAAATGCATATACCCACGCAACAAGTTAAACAAAATTATTTGAATTAACATTCGATTTTCCTAATTTAAAAAGGAAGCCCATTTTTAGTTCTTATCGATTTGCAAATTTTTACATTACCTTATGATTGAGACCTGAAGTGAAGCCCACCAAGTCTGAATAGAAACGCTTTTTTCCTAAAGACAATTATAATTATACATGTTTATAGTTGTCCATCAAATGTTGTATCAAACTTATCTTTGATATTCATTTGGTCGAATAAACCACACCAGCCACTAGAACTGCAACAGGGCTTTTTTTCATCGAGACACCATTTAATAAATATTAATATTTGGAATGACCTGTTGCTTGTCAGTCAATGGTAATTATCATGAATTGGAAGACTACTGAATGTGATGTCCAAAATATTCTGAATATTGATATTTCTTCTTTATGAGCCGTAGAAGTATATTTCATGCTGGCAAAGAAGAACGTGCCGCGATTGCAAGCAATAGATGTATCAGCTATTATCACTTTTTATGTTAATTTCGCTTATTATTCATTGTCTCCACTATCTTACAAGTACGTTTGCCTATTAAGTCTTCCTCATTTCAGGTCTTAACTGCAACGATGTTTTAAATCGAAGAATTTGGTAAAATCAAAATCTAGGCACAGATCAGGAGCTGATCCAGGACGAACTTCTGGGGGGGCGGTACGTTGTAATTCTGCTACTTACAGCTATTTTTAAGAGCTCCGAACTCTGGGATCGGTTTTATTCATATAAATATAAAAAAAGGAAGTTTCTTCTTCTGCGTCCACCCCTGGCACAGATTAAGCATAAAAAGAATATATAGACTTCCATACATAATAGGATTAATTCCTATTAAAATCCTCAGTATCATTCTTTCACTGTCACAAATAATTTCCTAAATTATAGAATACTTTGGGCCTCTAATTCAATCAAAGCTGAAGTCAGAATTTCTTTGTAGTGGATAAACATTGTGTGGTTGGGTTTTCTTGGGGTTCCCCTACTTTCTCCCATTTTCTCTCGAACCATTTCATTCATTTTCATCCCCATCGTTTCCTTTAGCCTATACAGTACAACAATCGGGCGCAAAACTTTAACATTTCATTTCATAAAAGTTACTTATACAACGGTGAAAAATATTCAGATTGCAGAAATTATTCTATTGCAGAAATTACTTAACTGAGTAGAATGGGAAGGAGTGTCCCAAATATTGAGTCTATTGAAGTTTTATATATAATTTGATGTATTTATACTTCCTTTTCTCATTAGACATACCCCCATTTTTGTGCTGTTTAAATGGATAAGTCGAAACAGAATTGTAAACTTTAAAATTTCTTAAAATTCATTTTGAAAAATTCTCTTACCTTGTATTTTCTTCAGATCTTTTATATATATAAGAGATACCTTTGGTGGTGAAGTCCAGCACTAACCTTGCATTTTTAAAACGGCTTCAGTGAAATTGACAAAACGTGCATCACAATGCCGTTTTGGATTATGGTGTCCATCTTAAACTCCGACATTTTCAATTGAGGTTCAATATTTTAAATAAGAAGGGGGTATACGATGTATGATTTTAGGCCAGAATCTCACGAGGAACCTGCATCTCAAGTTATTTTTCACCCAACTTTAATCAATAATATAATTTTGTGAAGTAAACATTACATGAGAGATCCTAAAAGATGTGCTTTATTTGTTACCAGTTATTTGCTACACATCATGCAAGACGCTTTTCCCAGTTCTGATGTACATCTAATAGCACTAGCGGTATCAAGCTTACCTGATTCCTAGTTCTAGTTCAGTGATATTTTCTCCATAAACAAGTTCATTAAGCTGGACCAACATATAAAATTCTAAGACTGTCAGGTCGGGCGAACAGGGTGGCTACCAGCGGCGTAGCGTAAGGGAACGCCTGTATGCCTGGCATCCCCTGTTAATAAGAAAAAAGTACGTATTTCATTATATTTATAAATTGTTTGCTTATAATTATCACAATTATTTCCACTGCAATCTTGTGGATGCGCTCTCTCGCTTTAAGGCGGATTTTCATGCCCGCGTTTGAACGGAAGCATCACATGTAGCGTATTCACCGTAAATTATTTTCGTTTTCATACATCCGTGCGTGTATTGCGCCAAATTACTACTCCCTAGCTAATGCGCATGCGTAAAATAGAAAGTTTGCGACTTCCGCCATGTTAGTCAGTGAATACAATAGTGTACGCGCGCTACTTCCGTCAGAATTGAACAAATTTCTACTCTGACGCGAGTGTAGCGCGCCATCTCCGATGCGTGATTTCATTGGCTGTTTAGCACAATCGCTCGCAACTCACGGAGGTAAAGGACACATGAAAATCCGCCTTTACTTTGGCAAGCCGAACCTACGCATGCGCATCACTCAAAGGCACATTTTCTGTCTTTCCTCTCGTTGTATGCTATGTTCCTCGGGCATCCAGGCCTACTGCAAGCATCAGGGTTTTCGTCTGCTTTCTGTCGAATGCGCATGCCCAACTACTCCCCGACATCCCTTTGCATCCATTTGCTTTAGATGTAAGCTGGCGTATGCTCAAGTAGTGCCAACTCTATATATTTTGAACTAAGCTATGGTTTCTGTATAGAACGTAGAGCGCTGTCAAGGAAATAGAACAAAACATAAATAGTTAGTTCAACGCCATTATGAAGCATGTCGCTTATGTAAGTGATAGTATAAAAATAGTTATGCTTTAATCATAATTAAATGCATCGTAATTGTAATAGTAATTAAAGGCAAACTAATAATCTACATCATAAATACATATCATGTCCCAGAATGTAGCCAGATATTCTTTGAGAGGACTCACATACACAAGCATAACTATAATGCATTCTGTAGAATCACGGTCACCGATCCGGTAGGCCACCCTCTGCCCTTCACAAAGTTTACCTGTGCTCTTCCGTATCTGGATATCTGACAATGAAGTAGATACACAGAAATAGGGCCCCAGAGTTGCTTTAAGTGCTTTCTATTTGTATCTTCAAATGATATAAACACTCAAGCCCATATTCACGAACGGGCACCTGAGGTCCGGACCCAAGATGACAAATTTCTAGGGGTGACAAAAAAAAAAAAAAAAAAGATTGAAGTATGGTATGCGGAGAAAGAAGCTGCCCACGAGAAATAAATAAAGGGAATTATACTGAAAACAATATTTATACAAAAGTGGAGCCGGTTTTTCTCGTCACAATGCTAGTGGCAGAAAAGGAGCTGAGACAATTGCTTATTGGCGGCTAACGTAATCTACGCATTTGCTACTGTATGCCCCACCAGGCGTACAATTACGGGAGCCTGGGCCCCTAAATGTTTTTGCCTCCTAATTATTAAGAGTAGTTACTGATAAAAGAGATCCAGAATTGTGACGATTGGACCCCCTAACATATTTGTGCCTCTCTTCTAAAATTTAATGGCTGGTTGCGGGCCTTAATGAGCAGACTCAACCTGTTAATCTTCTATTTGTGTTGTGTAATCGTATGGGATGGTTGCAAATTATGCGTTGCTAAATATAAAACTTCTGCAAGTTGTTTAATGAACATGGCTTTACACTCCTTTCTTGTGATAAATTATTGGCTCACCTCTCCCTGGCTATGCCCTTGCGTTCTGTAGATTTATGCTTTTGATTAGCAACATTGATCGTTGGTGGTCAAGAAAAATTGGCGGTATATATTTTTTTTCGTTGTGATTTGAAATGAATATTTGTTTTATTTTTTATTTATTTTTTTTTTACTGTAGTATGAAGAAAATTACATTTATAACTAAGAGACAAAGCTGTGGAAAGTGTTCGGCTGCTACAAGGTATAGTACCTTACTAACTTTTAGCAAATGATGACTACGATAACAGTACCAGACATAAATTTAATTGATTTTTTTGTTAACAACTACCATATCTCGGTTGACTTACGAGCAGCGCTGCTCTCTGAAAGAGATACGACCTACCCCAAAGCTTTCCATAAAAACGACAACTAGCAATCAGTCGCAAATATTTCAGTCTTCGTGGTATGATGATAGGTTTTCTTGGCTTTCTGGGTGTTCTGTAGGGAATAAAATGTTATGTTTCGTCTGCATTATGTTTGGGGCAAGGGAGTCGGAGTGGTGTTCAAACGGTATTTCTGATTTGGGTAATTTCATGAAGAAAGCTCTAAAACATGAGTCATCGAAACAACATTTGCTGCATTGTGAATCTTTTCACTTGTTAAGGAAAGTACACATTGAACATGCATTGCATTGTATTGTATTATATCAGACAAGTGACTAACTTTGGCATCCCTATTTCGGAATACCACGCTACGCTACTAGTGGCTACTCAACTTTCCCTCGATGATCAATCCAGTGGCCCGGAATTTGTACATTCAAACACTTCTTGACACAACGAATAGTGGGGAAGAGCACCATCTTGTTGGAAAGAGGCAAGGAGAACACCTTCTGGGTTCAGTAGTGATGGGGACATATGTTTCTGCAGCATCTCAAGATATCTGTTCCAATTTAAGTTCCTATGGTTTAAGATCACGCCGATGATACGACTGTTTCATATCCCACACGATATCATCACCTTTACGGCACCAATTACTCTCAGGCATATACCCATTCTACATTTGTCTCTAACCAATCATGGTGACTCTGATTATTGACGTCACCGTTTACATTGAACAGAACCTCATCACTAAACAAAACACTAACAGGAAACGATGGATCTTTGTTACACTTCGTCACAGCCCATTCTGCAAATTACATGCTAATATCTGGGTTATCCTCCGTTAGGTACTGAAACAGTTGGAGTTTGCATGGATGTCTCTTGTTTGTGTGCAATATGCGGAATATCGATCTCTGACTTGCACCTGAAACTGCAGCTAAACAACTGGTACTGTGTTTCGGGTTTTTCATCAATGATGCTACAACTGCCATTCCTGTTGCTTCATCGGTTTCAGTCCTCGGACATCCACTGTATTGTCGTGTACGGACCCAGAAACTGCAAAATACGTGACACCGTGATATGTACAATGTTGTTCCTTTCTGGATGCTGGGATTGTAGTCATCAGCGATGGTTCTGGCACCGAGTTCCCAAATGATAAAACTATTGCAATATTTTCTTGGTGGGTGAGAGGCATGTTACATCACCTGGAAAGACAATTTAAAACACGTTACAGAATGCAGTGTGCAATTTTTACTGCACAAAATTTCAATACTGATTAAAGTAAGGAGAAAAATAACCCGATTTGTGTTTCTGCTGAAATTCTACCTTTAAGTTATGCATTCCATGCTCTTTTCTCAGTTGAAGAATTGGACATGTATTCACATTGGCGGATTTCCAGATGGCCGTCACAATTGCAAATGGCGCCATCTGGTGTACCCACGCCAAAATTATCCCCGTCCAACGTTTCAGTATCTTTCCTTAAGCCGCATCAAAAATATAGGAGCGGGTGGTACTTTCACCTCACCTTATCCATATATATAGTTCTGTGTGTGTGTGTGTGTGTGTGTGTGTGTGTGTGTGTGTGTGTGTGTGTGTGTGTGTGTGTGTGTGTGTGTGTGTGTGTGTGTAAGTCAAATATATCTAATATTCCCAGATTGGTGCCCCCACTCAAGAAAAATATCAATTCATTTATGTTACAGGTAAGCCTTTTATCTCAGTAGTTAATAAAATTTAATATGCAGATAACTAGGTAGAAAATATTAAGATCTGGGTTGCACAGGATTATGGATACTTTTCATGACTTCGCTTTTCTTTAAACTGGCGTTATATCTCATAACTCTACCAAAATTAAGCTTTTATGTTGCGCTCTGAGAGCTTTGGGTTTTTGCCCAAAATCGAGGAAATTCAATAAAATACTGCCCTTAAAAAAATAAGATCACTTATCATATTTAGTGCTTGGCGGTTTGAAATAACAAACATTGCATATGGAAAAAAGTAAAACTCCCAAGACGTATGTTCTTGATTGCTTATTAACAGAATGTCACAAAATACCTTTACTTATGGTACGCATGCGCTACAAAAATGAAATCTTTGAGTTTTACGTCCGACGTTTATGCCGGTTAGGCTAAAGGAAACAGTGATTATGAGAAATTAGTGAAATAGCGCAATGAAAAAAGTGGGAGGAACCTTGAGAACACCGAGAAAACCCACACACACGGTGTTTCTCCGCCGCAAAGTTCACTTGGCGGGAGAAGGGCTTGAAACCAGGACCCCATGCACCAGAGCCACCGCGGCTCCACGCATGCGCTACAGCCACTTCTAACTAATCTGGATCAATGCTTACACGCCTCTATTTAAAAAAACTAAGAATGTCCAGCGCGCTAAGTGCGAGAGATTAGTGCCATACTAAAGAGTTTGACTAACATGTTTCCTCCAGTAGTCAAGTTTTTAGTATGACTCAAATCTTACTTCAAAACGACTCTGCATAAGACCTAAGATCTTTTAAATTACACACTGGACCAGGGCCGGATCTTGAATCCTGCGAACTACGTACACGAACGCAGGAGTCGCCAGACCAATATAACGATATTTTGTGTCATCTTTTCGGTAACACTGCTGATTACAGGAAAGCATCGATAAAACTCATTGATATTGCTATGTAGATTACTCTAACTTTTACATTGCGTTCACACAAAATTATTGCATGTATCATATTTTGTACTGTAGAAGCCTTATAGGGCCGTATGCGAGGTAATTTTAACGTATTATTAGCCTGACCAGTCGTTCTTTCAGAAAAAATGTTACGGTAGGCACTGCTGGTATTATTCTATTTATTATTATATTGTAGACGTATTATTTTAGTCTCCTCCAAAGGAGACTATCAAAGTTTCAGGAGAGCAGTGCCTCTCGAAAATCGTGTCTGAAAGAAACAGTGAGCCTGACTACATGACACAATTTTAAGTGATATTTTGTACCTATTTTATACACTGACGAGTTCTATACCATTTTGTAAACATGCACATCTAATATTGTTCAAAGAATGATTAATAAATCTAATTGAATTCTGTAATATGACAACTAATCACACGTCAAGACGAATCTGCATAAGGCCTATAAAGTCTTATAAAAGCGCTTTGGCAAGGCTTCGTCTTGCATTTGTGTAAATGAAAAAGACTTTACACTACACAAATTCGTTTGCCAAAGTTTAGAGTTGTAATCTTTTATACAATGATATTTATCAAAGGAATATTTTACCATAGTCCCAAAAGTGTAATCATAGTGTTCTTGAATATATATAGAAGCACGTCGCAAATTGCTCGTGTACATTAAAAAAAGAAAGAAAGAAATCCTGCTATTATTTTGGGAGCATATATATTATACGGATCCATATATAATTCATTGCACATATGTCTTTTTCAATAAATTAACTCTCTGTATCTCAAACAGTTATTTTTGAGGCGTGGGCTTCCTTCCCTTTCTACAGATTGACTTTATGAGGGTTTCACTGTGTGATACGTATGCAGTAAAACATATTCTACAAACGAACGCTAAGATGGGCTAGATTGCAACACAAAAGCACAAACACTTCGTAACCAAATCAATGAAGAGGTACAATACGGTAAGTTTTGGTAGGGAGAAGGCACGTCAGCGACGGTGAGTATACTTAAACGAGGATAGCACAAAACGATTTGTGGTATAAAGACATCTTTTCATTATGTATTTTACGTTATTATACATGTTAGAGATCATATCTCGCTATTCTATTGCGTCCTAAAATAACATTACTCTCTTCAATTTCATAAATGTCACAAATATGTGGATTCCTTAGCTCTATGACACATGTATGGTTGTGCATCTTGGGTTAGCACACTGCTTTCAAATCCTAAATTTCATCTCTAATTACACTGTATACTGTGGCTAATAGCTAACTTTACAAAGGAATCCGTGCCTAAATGATAAGAATTACATTAAAGTGTTTATATACCCATATTACAGTTATAAACACATCACTTTTCGATTATTTACATACTGGTCTATTAAAATAATGTTACAAACATTGGTACTTATTAAGAATAGTTCGTCATAAAAATGGTATTTTTATGGTTCGAATGGGTGTATGTGTATGTAACAGGACTCTGTAATATGTTAAATTTCAGTGCAAACTGATGTACCGTGGAAATGATTCCATTCTTTCCTAATGGTGTTCTATTGTATGCAATTGTTTCACCATAAAATTCAATTGTAGTCCCTTAGAAATTTTTTTAGGGTAGGAACAACTATCCTGATTAAGAATCGGTTTTCAAATTAAAACGTAATTTCTCTTATACTTTTATTGCCTTCAATGATTGTCTAGGTCATTATTTACTTTTTTTCTTTTGTTTTCTTCAGCGCATGCTGAATTAATTGCCCATAGATTCATAATGTGTATTCTAACTGAGGTGCGAAGAAAATTATTAATGCCAAGCACCCTGAAAATGATTACGTGTTTTCCTACTTCCTGCTATCCTAATATATACGCAATTATTTCATTATAAAATTCTCTTGTAGTGCGTTAGAGATGGTTTCTTAGGATACGAGTAACTGCAAATTAAAAATAGGTCATCAAACTAAAACGTAATTTATAGTTTTAAATCATTGTCTCAGTCATTCCTTACTCTTATTCCAGGTTAAGTTTAGACGTGTCCCTCCAGTTTCAGACCTACAACAAAAGCAGTTAAAACATTAAAAATTTATAGGGCTACGTTACTTCAGGTTAAGTTATATTACCCGGTAAACTTTAGTTAGACTAGAAAAGTGACTAGACCCGGTTCACATAGAAGCCTGAATTCTCACATTCTGTAATCCGTGGTTCTCATAAGAATTTAATGCATTCTCTTCATTAATACATAATTATGTAAAACTCGACGCAAAAATATAATATTCAACGCCGCGATTCGCCATCCTATACTACTACCATGCTGCTGAATCATCGAAACCTTCCGCCTTTGCAAATAGTACCCAACATAACTTTACAGTCTAACACACACCTAAACATCAGATAAGAACTCCAAATCATCATTTCTTACTTCATTCCTCCTGTAAATTTTCTATTTTTTTATAAAAGAAGGGAAAGGCGTCTGTGAACTTAACCTGTTACCTCTTGGTGCATTGTATAATAATCACGTAGAGATTGATAATACGGTGTGACAATAAAATTATTATTGATGAAAAAAAAACATGCACCACCATCTTATCGTACAGTAGAGTAGGTTAGAACAGTAGTGCACAGGTAGGTCACCTTGTGCTAGTAGCGTATCTAAGTTTAGGATAGTAGACTAAGTTAGATAAGGTTCGCAGAATAGCTTACGTTGGGTAAATAGGCTATGCTAGTAGTAGATAAATTTTGGTTAATTTAAGTTAGTGCTTGTATATTTTATTTACATGCACCTACATATGGATTTCGTAGCTATATGAGTTTCTATAGCGCTTCTAATGGTTCCACATTAGTAACACTACAGTTGTAACCATAAAATACAGCTTTCCTACACTGTTCAAAAATAGTATACAGCCGGATAGTAAAATCTAACATAGTCGCCTTTTATATGCACTCAATCATTTTAAGTGCGAGCGATCCGGTCGAAAAACTAATAACTTTTTCAGGCCAGCCATGCTGAAAGAGGTTTTCCTCATTCAGACCAGGCATATGCCTGGGTGGTACCTAACATATAGTCCCAGACTGCTTCCTTCCTTCTCCAATCCTTTCTTCCTTCCCTTTCTTTGGATAATGTGCTTCCCGAGGGACGTCATCCCTCAAACCTGACAGGCTAAAATGGCCATAGATGCTTGAAGCTCAGAAATTTAAATCCTCAATCATTTTAACGCTGCTGTAGGACTTGAACTGGTCTGAGACAAATAACCCTACACTCGTATACATAAAATGCAGAAATACTCCGCCGACGAAGATTAATATCTAATACAGTCCTCTTTCATTAAATTGTTGTTTTATGACACATTACACTAAATGAATACCATTTGTAATGAGGCTATTTTTTACAATATTTTTACTTTTTATCCATTGTAATTAATTACACATCACAGTGAATGACATGTTACTGTAGACACGAAATGTCATGCTGCACAACATGTGAGTGCAGTTTTTCAATCCCATTCTGCATATTGTGGTATCTCCATAATATGCTTCACTCTAATACATTCTCGTGAACTAAATAAAAGGTTTCGGCTCAGGGCGAATCAGAGAAAAAACTGCATGAACTGCATTTTTCTTATGAATTATTTATTTGTTATATTATGTAACCATTACGTACGAAAAGAGAAATGATAAACTAAACAAAACTAAATAGAAGTTAATGATGATGAGGATGTTATTGTTCCAGCGATGCTGCTTGCTAAATACGTATAAATGGTGTGTGCTTCCATTTTAATTATGTAAACTATTTAGTACTTGTTCTGCGTTAATACTTTACCTATGTGTTCAGCTCCTATAAATGCCTTCCTTGAATATTACAGTTCCACTATGGATTTATAATTTTTCCTTAATTATTTTCGAGATATTTATTTGCGGATCTTAAATTTGCACCTCAGTTACTTTTCTAGTATCATTACTTCCTGATTTTGTTTCTGTCTGCTTCGTTTATGTAATAAAATTAACGCACTTCTGTACTTGCAACGTAGATGCTAATTGCGGACGTTGACTCTAGTTCATACGTTATCTTACATATGTGAGACCTATGTCTATAACAGTTATTATTTCTGTATTCATGCCAGGAATCAATTGTGTTATTGTCATTTAACTCAGTATGAACAAATGTATTTGTAATACTTTTTAAAAGTAACCTGAAACGTTTAAGCATGTAACCTCCATCTGCATAATGTAAGTAAGATCAGGCCGTCCTCACTGGTCTAGCGCCTATTCTGTGTGCACTAGATCCTAGGTTTAATTCGAGGTGAGAGAGCACAAATACATAACTTCACCACCATCTATTTTCATTAGTCGTCCGCCTTGAGAAAATGTACAAACGAGGTGAAATCTATAAAACTGGAGGAAACAAGGAGGTATTGCGATGGCAGTAGAAAATACAAATGTGAAATTGGCCTGCGAAAAAAGTAAAGTCTTAGGAAGGTGGAAAGAATATGTTGAAGATTTGTGTGAGAGTAGGGATAGACCATGATCGTAGATTTTGAAGTAGAAAATTAAGTACGCGACTATGTTACAGAGTTTAGTATTCTTTGGGATGAGTATTAAAAGTAAAATTCAAGCTTCGAAATGGAAAGACAACCTTGATTGATAGTTGTACTAATCGAATTCATTAATAATATGGGAAAGAACTGCAAGAAAAAAATGTTCCGACTTTCCAATGAAACATAGGAAACGGAGAGTGACCTTAAGCTTTCCCGAAGACAATCATAACACCAATGGCTAAGAGATTGAATACACAGAGATGTGAGGATTATAAAACAATAAATCTCATATCGCACGCTGCAAAATTTGTGCTTCAAGTACTAAACGGAAAGTTCTGTGGAAGAACAACTGAAAAAGATGTGGAGGAACAGCTCAGATTTGCAAGAAATAAGGGCACAAGAGATGCAACTAGATTATTAAGAGTTAACAGTAAAAGGTTTATAGAAAAATAAAAGAATATAGAAAAATATTTATTGATCTAGAAAAATCCCGTGACGGTGTAAATTGAGAATCATTATTGGAACTTCTGAAGAAGATTGGCTTACAATGGATAACTCGACGAGTCATGAGAAACGTATATGAACCTACAAGTAAGTGGTATAGGAAGAAATAACAGAGGAGAGTGCAATGGAAAGGGAAGTTCAAAATGGATGCAGTCTTGTGGACGTTATTTAATATACAGGGTGACTGGTAATTCGATGTATTTCTTGCAAGTGGATATTCTACAAGTACTTTGAAACATTTTCACCGACATGAACCAGGGGTCGAAATCAATAGTTTCTGAGTAATTTGAACATGTGTGATTTCTTTGAAATTCGCCAACTAACTAGAGGTGTGCGAGAAAGTTTTACCCTAACTCACTTCCACATGTCGTAGAGCTATGAAAGTTTACATGTGTAATCCTGCGCACCTACGTAGGTCATGTGGTAATGTATATCTCGTAACTCTGTACTGTTGCTGTGTTATAGGTCAGAACGTGAAGTAAGGTGTAGAAGTCCAAAATCCACTACTGCACTTCAGAAAGCAGCGTGGCAAAATCGTAGAAGCACTTGCATCAAGGAAATTGCTGCACGGTTGGAAAGTGGTGGAATAAAGATGATTTGCAGTCAAGAGAAAACGCGAAGTATGACTGATTTCATATCCAGGGTCGCGCATCTGTCTGGCCAACATTCGAGGAGTGAACGGGTGCGTTGTCTTCCAGGTAGCGGACACCTTTTGTCAGCATGCCACTCTGTGTTTCTACTTTTCACAAGCTTTTGTTAGTGCTACACTTCTAAATGTGTCATTTTGTTATGACTTCCCAAGGTTTACATTTTCACTTTTGTAGAAAGCTTAAAACATTAGGTTGTCATTCTAGCAATTGGTACGCCAATGCTCATGGTTTTGTTTTGAGTTATGAAAGCAAAGTATTCGTTTCATATTTCTATATTCATTTATTTATGTATGCATTTATGGAAGGAAATTACTCAAGGAAGGGTTCGGACCTGCATCTTCCGGGTCACATCGGTCTTCTAGGTGAGTTTAGGATTTGTAAAGGAACTGGCCCTGGCCTTCTAGAAGGTACCATCCCTACTTTCGCCTAGTGGGAATGACGAAAATTAGAGAGAGCCTAGTTAAATCAATGACATCGTGTTGACGTACTACCACCAAAGAAGTCCATCTTCAACTCTGAGCTACAAAAGTGATGATCTTTAGTTTAGGATCAGCATGTGATATTATTACTTGCTTTCCAGACAAAGGATACCACTATTATCAGGATATACTATGTCTTACTGCTGCGTGCGTTGCAGGATTCTGTGGAACCCCAGAGCGTGACATGCCGACAAAAAGTGTCCGCCTCCTGGATAACAACGCATCCATTCACTGCTTGAATGTTGGCCAAGCAGATGCACGACCTTGGCTCTGAATTCCGTCATAGTTCGTTTTTTCACCTGACCGCACACCATCTTCATTCCACCTCTTCCCAACCACGCAGTTAATTTCGTAGGGGCAAGTGCTTCTGCGATGTTGCCACGCTGCTTTCTGAGGTGTAGTAATGGATTTTCGACCACTATACCTTACTTCACGTCGGACCTAAAACACAGCAACAGTACAGAGTTACGAGCTGTACATTACCTACATAGGTATGCAGGATTACACATGTAAAACTTCATTACTATATGACGTGTGGAAGTGGGTTAGGGTAAAACTTTCTAGCGCTCCTCTCGATAGATGGCAAATTTCAAAGAAATCACACATGTTCAAATTACTCAGAAACTATTGATTTGTGACCTCCAGTTTATATAGGTAAAAATGTTCCAAAGTACTTGTAGAATATCCCCTTGCAAGGAATATATCGAATTACCAGTTACCCTGTATAGAAGAGCTTATATAAGGAAAAGAGTTTCAATGAAGGTAGAATGATGTGTATGCGGTATGGAGATGATATGACGCTTCTGTAAAAAGATAAGCAATGAAATGTTAGAAAACTTGAGGAAAGGGTTAAGAATGATATGGAATAAAAATATGTTAGAAGATAAAGCCCATAAATAATTGTCGATACCTGGGTAGTGTTTTTAGTGATGATATGAGATGAGAACATGAAATAAATGGTGAATGGTAAGAATGGTGAAAGAAGCCAATAGCAAGAAAAGTATATTTTGTAGTACCGTATATAAAGAGTTGATAAAAAGAAAAATAATGTTTCCTGTAAGTAGTGATAGCCAAACCGTAAATCGCGAGATACAGTTGCTCGCGGGGACATTTTCGATAGATCTCGTTAACGCTTTGGTTAGCTAACCATGATTCCTCCACCGAGCTGACGCTAACGACAGGGTGCACTGACAACAACTGCTTGTTTCTCCCGTGCAACTGCCATTGTCAAACTCTTCTCACAGTTGATTGTATACCCGTGGGGTTTTACACGGTGTTCCTTGTGTGGCTGTTAGACATTTGCTAATTTGGATAGTTTGATTTCATATTTGCTAGATATACTAATTTATAGGTAAAGAAACAAATGTAAGATTTTTTTTTTAAAAAAAATCGGTAATTCTTTTGGTTGGTAGCTTATAATTAGGATTCAAAAACGGTACGGTAGCTCAGAATCTTCAAAAGTTTGGCGACGAATGGTGTAGATTATTGTACTATATCAGGCAGAAACATATGCATTATGCAAAATTAATGGAAATGACTAGAAATTTTGAAATATGGATGCGGAGAAATTTAAAACTACCTGAGTTGACTTGAAAAGAAATGAGAGAATGTTAGAAATGATGGAACAGTAATGAAGAATCTTAGACATTATTGAGAAGAGCAGGAGAATTTTCTTGGGAGACTGCATGAGAAGGAACTGTATTATAAGTAACGTGGAAGAGGAAACGACATTCCTAAAGCAGTTCCAGCTCAATAATTAAAACTTGGAAAGTTTGAACAATTTGAACAATCTGAATTCTCGTAGTGTTAGGAGAAGTAAACAAAGATGCAGAATGCAAGGGACTCATACGAAAGTGGCCCGTGGGATAGATATTTGTGCACACAGTTGTGTTTTCGCTTTTTATATTGCTGTATAGGTACGAGATTCTCCTCACTGTTACCTGAACAGTTTCCTCTATCTTCTAAACTCTTTATCCTCTCAAAAAATATGTAGAACTATCTTCGTAAGAATTTTAATATAGTTTGTTATTGTTATAACGAAAAATAGAGTTGTTACTACGTATAAAGTGGCGCTTTTTTTTTTGGTTGATTACTTTAAAAGGATTTCAACCTTAAAGAACTGATTCATTTCTTGTGTTTTTAGAAACAAACAATTTTATTACATTTAAAGGAATACTGTGGTACAGTAATATATTTCTTTAAATGCAGGTTTCTGTTGAATACATGGTGTTCTGATTTTGAGCTTTATTGAACTAAATAACAATTAGAAATATCAAATATGTATTAAAGCAGTATTCATAATTTATGTAACCCTTAATGTGCCAAGCCTAACTTCTCAACATCATTTGCGAGGCTGGGACCTAAAACAACTTCAAGGACTTTTTTTTTTATTTACGAAATTGATGAGGCTGATCCCTCAGATTTCTCGTTTTTGAAACTATAATTGAGTGCTTCAAGCGTTGTTAGTATAAAATATTTTATTATTTCAATTTTGTTAGCCATAAAATTCGTATATTCATAGAAGTGTGCCTTTTTGCATCCGATTTTGTACATTATCTTCATGTAAAACTGGAGGGCACTGTACCTCTCACCTCTGGTGCGTTGGTCCCTGATTCGACCCTGTCAAGTATGTGGTGGAAAACATCGTGTGTTTTTTTTTCAATGCTTCTGTTTCCTCGAATATACTCAATTCACCAGTTCTTTCACCATCACTAACTTGCCGTAATCATCGTTTTCCTTGACCTAAAAAGCATAAACGTGAGACGTTAAACTGAAAAATTTCATTTCATTTTCAGGTAACACTGATGATTTAACATTAACCAGCGGGGAAGCTGAAATTGAGGTAGATGCTCTACGCGATCAGAAACTATCAAGCATTGTTAGCATCAAATACTTTGTTGTAGTGCGATCGAGCGGTATGTGAAGATGGCAAGTTTTGTTAAGCTTCGAATCTTTCTTTGACTTCTTTTGTTAAAAACTGTGGCAATATTTTGTAATAAAACTTACAAAATTAAAGGTTATAGATAAAAAAAAGTATTTAATAATTGATACAATGCTATTTTTCGCACCGAAGGCCACTCTGAATAATTAAAGTGAAATATAAGTTTAGATTTTTCACTCGAATTTGAAAGGTTTAGTTTAACGATTGCAGCGAAGGAACCACTTAGTTTACTAAATTGTACGCAAATTAGAGTATTTGGTGGAGTATTGAACTAAGGACCTTAAGTTTAAAATTAATGATGAGTCGTAAGTTTATAGTTAAATAAGAACTTGAGGTTAGTTTTTTAAATGAGATGAAGAGAAAGAAAAAACAGTACACACCAATACTTATTACGTCCAATAGTTGAGTCGCATAAGATGTTAGGACTACAACTGACGCTTTCGGAGCGTCTTTTGAATTATAAATTTTCTTCGTTGTTTAGGCGTTTGCTAATTTACCTATTAGCCTAAACTCGTTTTCTTTTTCATTGCGTTTCGAAAGGAAGAGTCTTTAAATTTTAAATTTTACACATAGCGGTCTTTTTTAGGGGGTGACAGTATTTAGTTTTACATAATTCCATATATGGTCAGCCATATTCCATATTCATTCCGTTTTGCATAATTGCATTCCACATATGTATGCACAACCTTTTTGTCCTGAAAGATATAGTTGCTCTCCTACTCCTACTTCTTACTATTTTTCACTCTTGAATATACACATGTGCTAACTAACATTACGTTACATATTTCATACTTTATAAGGTTAAAACTAAAAAACATTAAGTACACTCTTGTTTTAACTTAGCAGCAGCTCCGATCCTTACATACATCCTTACATCCTTACGTTTATTTACATCGGTTTTTATTTGGCGAGACTTCCGGACTTACATTTTGACTTCCGAATTTAGACTTATTTTGAACACAACCAGAGGCTGACTTGTCTCTCTAAATTGCTATAATGCAACTATTTCTTCTCGCTAGACAGTAACTGACTTTGTTATATTATTAAGTTGCAATAAATTTTACTAAGCCAGTGGCATTTCCCTTAATTACACTGACTGAATGCAGTTGGATGCGTAGTGATGAATTTAATATTGGTTTGTTTTTTTAGTTAGAAGGGCCGGGAAGTAAAGTGTGCTCCGAGCAACAGCTGGCTAGATTTGTCGCACAGGAGTTGGTGGGAGGAACTATCTGTTTTTAATTTTCTTTCTCTCACTTTTTTACACATGCAACACGAAAAAAAATGAAAAATTCATATCGTAATTACGTGTTTATATTACATTGTTCATTTGTTTTTATAGATTTTAATAAATAAAAGCTATATATTCTTCATAAAAGTGTGTACATTTTACATCCGATTCTGTACAATATGCTCATGTAAAACCGATTATAAAATTTTAATAATATTGTTGCCTGGTGTAAAAATTTTGCGCCTCTTTTAGCCCCAAAACTTAAGGGCTCTCAAGTATCTACTATTCTAAATAATCAAAATTATTTTCTACCAAAGTACTTAAGTTTAGCTCATATTTAGTTCTTACTTCGTTGGGTATAATATTATATAATCTTTCTTTTAATATTTTCAGAATTGTTCTCGCAAACTTTAAGTTGTAGTGATCTCAAATATACTGCTGGGTTAACTAATATGGCTTCCGACTCTTTCAACGTCGTTTGGATTAAAGTTGAAGAGGAAACAGAAAATGAGCAAATTGAGGAATGCAACTATGACCTATACAACAGCAATCCGAATAAAGAGGAAAATATGGATCCTCTTTCAATGTGTTCTGTGTCCCTTTCGAAATCCAAGGAAGACGGAAAAAATGGAATGGAAGGCGATAATATTACTAAACTGTCCATGTCAGAGGAAACCCTGGTACCTGATTTTACAGTCGCTTTTAAAAAGGAAGATGATGATGCCGTAGTAGACTCTGCCAATCAAATATCCGGTATTATTGAAGATCAGATAGAAGAAAAGGTTAATGAAAGTGATAGTGAAGAAATAGGTAGCATTTCTGAGGAATTCAGGTATGTTTACATGTAAGGATTTCTCTAGAACTTTATTTCATATATTTTTTCATCACATGCAATACTTTCGAAACAATTCTTTCTTCATTTACTTTGTCTAATGAAATCGTAAATAGCTGAATATATAAATTGGAAAAGCCGATTTGTTCGGTTGTGCTCATGGTACATCAAAACGTAAAAGTGGAAGTACCATATTGCCTGGATGAGCTTACCAGTGGATTTGTCTTCTCCCGAATGGCCATGTCTTGAAAGATAGACAGTCTACATCAGTCATTGGCTCTTATACGATGTACCTCTACCGTAATTAGAGAAACTCCCGTATTAAATGGATGATCCTACCTGGAGTGGAAAGTCAGTATAGTGTCGGGAACGAAACTGAATGGTAACTGTGGAAAGGTTTCTGATACTAGTAGAAGGGAGGAAACTCTATAGAATAAGGGACTCGCATCAAACTCAAATGGTAACACGTACCATTGAATCCGGGTGACATATGGAAGACACTCCAATGTGCACGTGAAAGGCCGTGGCTATTGAACAATATAGGTAGGTAGTGTGGGAACGAATAAGCCCCCTTGGGCATGCCTGGTGTTCTTGGATTGGGGTGGACTTTGTCGGGCTGTGGTCAAACCGTGAGAGTCGGTGACTTGTGTGAACTTATCCCAGGAATCTGGGTAACGGCAAGCATGGGCGAGAGGTAAGCTTGCTTTACAACGCTCAGGCACAATGCCGGCAGAGCATGGCCGAACTTGACTTCCTAGCTAGGTCGTTTCCACCAGTAGGTAGCTCGCAGACGCTTAGGACTGCAGTCTAGCCGCTCAATGAGGGTATCCCACTCCCTTAGCGAATATGGGTTGCATCGCACTTACAAATAAATTTTGTTACTTGTTTATTATTGTTTAAATTTTACAAATAAAACTATATGATCGCTGGTGAGAACCCACAAGTTTCTGACAAGCATATTACTTGTAAGCTTATAATTATACCTTTAAATAATTCGCGCTGTCTAATGAAACTTGTCATGGAACAACTGGGAAGAGCGACACGAAGTTCACGACTACTAATTAAAACTAAACTGGGAAAGCGGCAATGAGTATGGAAGTGAAACGTAAAGAAACAACTTTTAAAACTTAAGCACTCACTGGAAATTCAGCGTATCTAAAAATGAAAACGAATTAGTCAATGAATTGAAAATTATACTGAAAACGGGCGAAAATGAAATGAAATCTTTAAGTTTTACGTCCGACGGTTATGCCAGTTAGGCTAAAGGAGACGGTGATGATGAGAAATGAATGAAACGGTGGAATGAAAAAAGCGGGAGTGAACGGGAGAACACTGAGAAAACCCACGAGCGCGGTGTTTGTCCACCACAAAGTCCACACGGCGCGAGCTACGATTGAACCAGGGACGCCAAGCACCTGAGGTGAACGCTCTACCACTGAGACACCGCGCTCCACGGAAAGGGAATTATTCACTTATATACGTACCTAGCCATCCCAACTTTGTATATATATATATATATATATATATATATATATATATATATATATATATATATATATATATATATATATATATATATATATATATATAAAGGTAAACATTTATTGGAAGATCAGCTGTTTGGCATAATTTGAGAATATATAAAAATGAAAGAGAATCAGTATACAAATTGAAAAATTTTCCCAGAAATGGTGAATTCACTCATATACGTACCCAGATATACTGTATATATCGAAGAAGTAATTATATGCTTGCCAGTAGAAGTCAGTACATCATATATTATGAAACAAACAGCAGTGGTACATGTGCACCACGTGAAGGGGTTCGGTATGTGTAGTAATATTGTCTACACATTGAAATCGGAAGTGGTGGTAGAGTTCTACCACTTTCGGGTTAGCTACAAAGTAAAAATTGAGAGAAGAGAAATTGAAAGAGCGACCTATTCTTAGGACGCTTAATCAATTGCAAAAAACTTCTTGTTCTTACATTTCCTCTATAGTGATCAATGAAAATTCAGTAATAATTTATTTCTATCACTTCCGATTCGAATATCACCTCAGTAAACGAACTCGATTCTTCCATCTTGACTAAGTGGTAACGCATCAAGTAGTTCTTGATATTTTTTTTATCTCTCGGACAGAAAGGATAAAGTAAATAATGTTTCTATATACCAATCTTCTTAACAAGATTTGTTCCTAATTAAAGTGCTTTTGTCTCGAAAATGTAAGTAGTTCCTTCTTTCTATCCTCATGAACATTCAAAAAGTTGTAGGGAGGACGGAAACTTATCCCTGCCTTGGGTAATAATTTTCTTTTTCTATTCTATCAGGCCTTCTTTCAATATTGTACTAAAAAAACAATAATATACCGAGCAAGGTTATGTGATAATATGTAAAAAAAACACAATCACATTTAGTTTCAACCTAATAACTGTGTCTTCATCAGACTTCCACTCCTCGCTGCTTGGGAGTTGGTCATCTCTTATATGCTCTCCGGAGATCAACTTTTAATTGAGCTCCACCCCTTCATTAAAAGTAACATTTGTGTGTTTCACTTTCACGTTTTAGCTGAACTCGTGTCCAATTAAAAGTTTACTTTTTCCGCCGGATACATTCTGTCATCTAATTATCATTTTCCTTATTAATTTGTTCTCTTTCCTTCTTCATCCTGTTTATTTCTTCTTCTTTAAGCAGAATCTTCTCCCACTTTATTTATCGAGAATCCTGCATTCCAGTTCATCACCATGTCTCCTGCGTTCATAATCTCCCTGGCTTCTATACATTTTCTTACCAGAGTTCTGTTCTCTACTTCTATGGCCTCTGTTCCTTCCAACCCTATTCTGTGGTTTGTCTTTCTGATGCTTATATATCGTATTGTTGTCCATTTTCAATCCTACATCACCCTTGTGCTATTTTATCCTCTCTTCCATCTACCTTTTTGTTTCTTCTATGTAAACTTTGTACACTCCGCTCATCCTTTTCTTTATATTACTCCCCTTTGATCTTTGTCCGCTATTGCTTTTCTCTTGGTTTTTCTGACTAGAGTTCTGGGAACAGTTATTGTGTTGAAACTCTTCGGTGATTGTGTTTCTTAAATATTATCACATAGCCTTGCTCAGTGTGTTATTGTGTTTTCTTTATCAAGGGAAAATCCCTGGCACTCCATCTTTTCAATTCGTACAACGAGAATAGTAAACGATTTACCTCATTTTAGTAATCCTTTACTAGCAAGTATATACTCTTAAAGAAAAATAAAAATACTGAAGTTATTAGTTCCATTGTTATTCTGTAAATCATCAGATACAAAGGTGATCAGTTAGTATCATATGAACTATATACAATCAGCTTAAGGTAGTTAGCAGTGCAAAGATTAAGATTTCTTCTCAGCCAACTCAAAAGCAACAAAATCTGAGATTAATCAAACCGAGAAAATTTGAGAGGGTAAGACAATTTCACAAAATTTATAAAAGTGGTGATGAAAATTTAAGTTGTCTAGGTGAAGCTAATTTAAATAAACATAACTCCCTCGGTATCCAGTAGCATAGAGGTTGGGTGGAAAGTGAAAACCAGTATTTACATCATTTCGGTTTAAAAATAACCGAAGATTTTCAGCATGTGCAGTATAGTATTTCCAATTCTTGTAACTCGGCATAACAAAAGTAGAATTCAGAATTTCAGAATTTAGAACTTGCAAGCCCATCTCAAGATTTTGTAAATTATAATCTTAAGAGCAAATGATGATGGGTTCATTGCCTAAGTTGCTTAACAAATGAAACTGACACTTTCAAATAAAAATATACACTAATGGTAGGGGTAAAAGAGACTGACATCAAATGACACAATCACTGTTAATGCGGAAAAACATACAATTTCTGTTTACTCAAAAAATATATTGAAAGAGTCAACACGATACAGAAATTCCTTTATATCTGAGAGTGTAAATGAACTACAAATTGTACTGAATGAAATGAGAATTTAGAATATAATTTTAACGTTGATGAGATAAAGAAAATTGATTGTCCGTAATATCATATATATATATATATATATCATATATATATATATATATATATCATATATATATATATATATCATATATATATATATATAATGTTCTTTGTTTTCACAGAATTTCAGTCCAACCTGCCACTTTGAAAATATTATTATTTCACATATATTATTCATCGTGTTGGACACGATATTTTGACACTTCCAAGTTCAGACATATTTTAAAGGTTCCTACAGGAAGGTATTCTTATTGTCTACTGCTAATTAACTCATCTTTTTTCTTTTCACTTATACATTTGTTTGTAATGTATTTTATCATTTATTGTTATAATATATGGGTTAATGCAGATTTTATATCAGTCTCTCAGTCCACAGAATTCTCCGTTCTGGTTCAGCTCTGAAATTAATAACAGTACATTGTGTCAGTATTTTATTTCAGTTTGTAGAATGTTAATGCATTATCATTAATACAATGCCGGGTGTTCACTACTTCTTCTAGACAATTACTCTGGACAATTGGTTTCGTACACAGATCTTAAAAATTTCTCTCTGAAAATTGTGTAATTGTCATGCACAATATCTACCAGTTGTACTTAGATGTCAGAAACAATAGAACTGTAGAAAATGTTTTATTCAATGTCTATTTCTTAAATGAATTTGATTATCATTATTATGAGGAGAATTATTGATTATATATACACTAATTATTATTGATTATATATATTTTTTACACACAAAATGTTAGTCCATTATCATTTGCAGTTATTTAAAAAAAAACTTGGAAATGTGGTTAATTGTACGTAGAAACAAGGAGAAACCTTCATAACCAAAAAAAGTTCGTAATGCCTTGTCAAATTATTACTAGTAATACTAATAGTATTACCACTCTTCTTATGCATTGTTGAGACGAGGTACCATAAAGCTTCTTTCTTCTTGATTTGACATTTGTATCGCTTTATCCTGTACTAATTTCAGCCCCAATTAGCAATTATAATTCATATTTACCAATGCAACGAAAAAAGAGAAATCAACTTACTTTATGAAAACCAGACGCCAGCTTTTGGGAGATACTCTTAAACGTGATTTTACGAGGATGATCAGAAAGTAAGGTTACAAAGCTTGAAGTGAAACGTGTGTATATTATTTCATACAAATAATACAGCCAACATAAAATACATACATTCCGTTGTTTTTCGACACAATCTCCTCGTGCGAAGAGTTTGAAGGTTCTTTCCTGGTATAAAAAATCCTGTCCTTGCATGTTCAGCCACATTGTCAAGAAGTTTTTCACCTCGTCTAAAGAAAAGCGACAGGCGACGGCTTCCTAGGTGCTCCTTCAAGGGCGGAAACAAGTGCAATTCGCTTGGATTGAGGTCAGGGTTGTTGGGAGCGTGGTCAAGTAAGTCCCAACGAAACTGCTGGTCTTCGCAGTTGTACGCCGACGCACATCGTCGAGAAAGATGATGCCCTCAATGAGAAATTCTGACCGTTTTTTCCTGCTAGCTTCTACCAGCTGGCGGTGAAGTTTTCACCCAGTGAAATCGAATAACTGCGCGGAATTCTTCGCGAGACCACCTTTTTAATCGACTTGCCATTTGTGTTTCCTACAACAAACACCGTAGGTGGCAGATGGCTGAAATTCTGCACAGTTACCAACTTCATGTACTAAAATTACTGCACACTCCTCATTCCTCTATAACAAACGAAACTCCAGAAATAACGGCCTTCTAACCTTAGTTATTGATCTTTCCTCTTATCGCTGGTATGAACTTTCCATTTCACTTGAGATACTAAGCATGAAGGAACAACCTGATTCGAAAGTCTTACGGAAAATGTTACACGAGAATGTTTTCTTAGCAGGTTGGTTCATGCCATTATAATATGCATTAATCTTATCCTTCTTCGCCTGACTAATTGCAACTCCAAAGAATATAATTAGATCAGTAATTTCGGCAAAAACTCATTTTATTAAATTGTGATATCTTTTTATGAACATGCTGCGAATTTCTTCTTATTAACGCACCTCAATCCAAGTAATGTCTAAACTAAAAAATCTTAGATAAAATAGCGTATATGCATTATTGCATCAAAACACAATAATTTTGGCGAATGCTGTTAAAGAAATTTCTCGTATATTCTTCCGTTTCTCTTCATATCATATTTTTTAAATAAGAAAATTTGAACAAATTTTTCACCATAAACCTCGAATCACGAATCTATCGAAACTACTTGGATTTCATAAAATATGTTTTCTCAAAACAGGAGAAATCATAGAATGTAATCACTGTGATTGTTTGAAGGAGAAACATGAACATTATCGTTATCGAAGAAAATTATCCAAAAGTTGAAAATACCTTGATCATCATACGACTTGGGAAAGAAAGATAATGGCAAGAAAAATTACTTTGAGATAAGCAGCCACTGTCAGAAAATTTGTTGTATAAATATGAAATTACCATAACTGGATAAAGAATTCTCCGATGAATATCTGTTAAAGTAAATTTTGTTGTTCGAACCTGCGGATTGTATTGCTGTAAAAATAGGCGAGAAGATATGGCATTATAAGAGTAGCATCACAGGATAGTAAAATGTTTCTACTCTTGTAAATTACAATTATTGATTATATCATGTCGTTTTATATTAATATTTAGATAATTCTGTGTCCAGTGAACGTTCTCCCTCATGGAACAACGAATGGTGACCGAGTGGTAAATGAAAATTTTGCAAATTCTATTGTGTTCGTTTAACTGTTGCCCAAGACATCTACTCCACGAAAGCAACCCACACTCATACAATATCAGTCTACAAACATTTCCTTGTAAAATCTTAGCATGTGTCACACTTATTTGTTTCGTCGTATGTGGCTACAATTTTATTGCTTTACCGATTCTGTAGGGCCCGAGTACTTTTATGATACTTCACCGACTAGATGGATTAGACGAAGAGGTCATTTCCTGACTAGCGCGCTGTCCAGATGTAATCCCATTTGGTGTTATTAAGAGGTTTCTACCAAATCTCTGTACAAATCGCACAGGACTCCATTGCTTCCTGTAACATAATCAAAACGATATCAGTTCTTAAGCGAATGTGATAAATCTTGCTACGACGATGCTATGCATGCATTGAAGCTAAGGGACATCTTTGTGTAGCATTTCCTGTAAGTATTAAAATTGGAAGCGCGGTGGCTCAGTGGTAGAGAATCAGCCCCGGTGCTTGGGGTCCCTGGTTCTATCCCAGCTCGCGCCGTGTGGACTTTGTGGTGGACAAACAACATGCTCGTGGGTTTTCTCGGGGTTCTCCCCTTTCCTTCCACTTTCTTCATTCCACCATTACATTTATTTCTCATAATCACCGTCTCCTTTAGCCTAACCGGCATAACCGCGGGACGTAAAACTAAAGATTTCGTTTCATTTTCAAGTATTAACATTCACATTTGTTTGAATTGGTCTCTCTCTTTTCTTAAATCGACGAAAAGTTATTTCTTTGCCATCTGCACAATAATATTTAAACGTTCGTTGCCCTAGGTCTTGGCATGGGATTAACTCTTGCTTCCCTCCTATTTCGTTCAGTTGCTTTTCTTGCCGCAAGTATTTCCTGCTCCAACAATCAAACTACTTAGGATGACATCTAATCTTCGAGAGCCACGTCTTGATATTCTCCAATCCAACTTCATTATTATATTGTACATATACAGAGTGTTAGTGAACTATAACAACAAACTTTAAGAGGAGATTCCTTTCATCAATGTAAGAAAAAAAAATTCATGTAGGCCTATGACAAACAGTGCATAGTTTCGCAGCTAGGCTGTCCAAAATAGCAAAAAAAGCCAAACTACAACAGACCCTATTTCGAATTCAAGAAACGGTGGATGGTAGTCCTTATCAGCGTAAAGGAAGCCATGCATATACAATCCAATAGTGCAAATCTCATCAATTTTCAATAAGTGTACAGAATATTCCCTATAGGGTGTAATTCTCAGATATGCTCTCAATAGAGTTTTCAGATATACCTTAATTTCAAGGAGGAAAGTAAGTAAACAGGAGATAATCCTTCACAACAATGGGCATCCAATGCTTTGGAGTGAAGTCGGAAGTGTTAGGAACCGGTTGCTCCATGGTTTTTGTTATGTGTGTGTGTGTGTGTGTGTGTGTGTGTGTGTGCAGAAAAATGTGTGATGCGATGTATTTTGTCACGGTATATTTCACGATTTCTTCACTTACAAACGTGAAACAAAACATCGCAGCAGACGTTTTCCCGAGTACGAGAGACCGTGCTCCTGATGGACCTTAAAACTTCCGTCATAGCACCGACGAGTTCCGTGTTCAGTTCAATCAAGACTTATCGTTTGCCTACTTTGGACCAATTACAAAATCAGAGAATATCTCAAAATTCGGTTGATGGCATGTCTGGGAATTTCACTCCGCATGGAATAATCTGTACACCCATTGAACATTAATGAAATGTGCATTTTTAGAGTGCGTATGCATGACTTCCTTTACGCTGATAAGGATCACAGTCCACAGTTGTTCGAATTCGAAATAGGACCTGTTGAAATTTGCCTTTTTCGCGAATTTGGACAGCACTAGCTCTGAAAATATGCACTTTTCCCCGCAGGTCTATATCAACCTTTTCTCTTATTTTGATGTGAGGAATCACCTCTTACAGTTTATCGGTGTACTTCATTAACACCCTGTATACACTTAAAACAATAGTGATTAAAGTGCAAGATTTCTTGTACTTTTGTAAAACGCGTGCCGAATACCTTATTTATATTAATCCTACTCTCGCAATGCCGCTTATCTCGATCCATTCTTATATTAGTGGAATCTAGAAGTCACACAACAAATAATTACCTCTGTACAAACTTTCATCTGACAAATCGGTCTCCGGCCATTTTTTATCGTTCCTTTTTCTACGAGCTAACCTCAGAACCGATGCATTTATAGACAGTTGTTCCGCACCAGAAATTAGCTTTCATTGATAACACGCTTCATGACTAATTTTTACACAAGATCAAAAAAAATATTAAAATGCATTAATATAAATGAAACTATGACAATCTAGTAGAGAATAGATAGAATATTAAAATTTTTCCAGAACACATAGTTTCATATTTACTATAGAGTTTGTTAGAAATATAAAACTTGGCTCTTTTTCTTATATGATACGCTTTCAGCAAAAATTGCATTCTTTAGGTGAAAATTAATGTGTCTATTTCCAGTTAGTCTCTATTAGATTTCTAAAACTTTTCACTTTTTTTTCAGAAAAAGAAATACCTTTCATTCCCAGAAGGAAGTGGTTCCTCAAGCACTTAACCAACCTTATACTTACCAAGAGCGTCGCCAGATATATATTCGAAAACCAGACTCGGCAATAGAAGAGTCATCGTATATCGAAAAACCAAGTACAGCCGAGAAACCCCATGCTTGCCAAGTATGTGGAAAGGGATTTACACGAAAATATGATCTTAAATTGCATATGTTAGTTCATACAGGCGAGAAACCTCATTCGTGTAACCAGTGTGGTCAGAGATTTACTCAAAAAAATAGTATTGCAAAGCATATGTTGATTCACACAGGAGAAAAACCTCATGTTTGCATTGAGTGTGGAAAGAGATTCAATCAAACATCAAGTTTGAAAACGCACATGTTAATTCATACCGGTGAGAAGCCTTATCCCTGCCCGCAATGTGGCAAAAATTTCAGATATAAATCGCATATTCCGAAACACATGTTAATGCACACAGGAGAGAAGCCCCATACTTGTCACGACTGTGGAAAGAGATTTGGGTATAAATCACATTTAAAACAACACATGCTCGTGCACAACAGGTAAGAATCTTCATATTTCCAAAATCATTCGTCAAACATTCAGTAGAAGACATGAGTCATGAATCTTATTCACGAATGCAAAAGGCACCATTGCAAGAAATGAGAAGTAAGATGTCTGTTAGATCAATTTAACAGATCACATGTTAACACTTATAGTAGAAAAGTGTTACTACAATGAGTCTGAAAATAAATTCCTTAAAAGAATGTACATTAGCATGGTATAATAAAAGCTTCGTACTTCACACGAGTCCGATGAAAGAATATGCCGGATTTCACCTGCGAAAGAATTCTGAACGCACAAATTCTAATTTTGTAGCATACATTATATAACCCAGTCCAGGAGTGCATGCAGGACTGACTACTGGGGAGCAGTGGGTTATAATGCTGCTACAGAGTTTCTTTTAAGAGCTCCAAACCAAATAAGAAAGCTTCCTCTTCTGGGAGGAGCGATTGCCCTCCCTGGATCCGCCCCTGACCAAGTCAATTTATGTTCGATTGGATAATGATATTTGATGAAGTTTTCCAACTGGCAAAACACTTGTTTGGGTTAAAGTTAAAGTTGTCGGCTTAAATAAAAATAACCAGTGAAATTGGCATTATTTGTTCCTGATTCTTTTAGTGTTAGTGATTCTTTTAATTCAAGAATCGAACAGTCATTTGTACGTGATAATGAATTGTGCTTTGTAACTTATTGGGAGAGAATTTGGTGATAATTAAAAAAAAGTAATATATTATGCTCCTCCAAACACTGCATTTCAGTAGGAGCAAGTCGCTTTTTTTTTTTTTTTTTTTTAAGATCATGCTAAATATGGAGTATAGGGTAAAAACTTGTAACAGTTCAAATACTGTGATGCATGAATATTTTAAACAACGTGTAGTTACTATTTCTACATGTGTACAATCGAAATCTTACATTCAAACGATTGATTGGTATTCATACATGTATTAATGAACAAACTAATTCAATGAGCATAGATTTTCAGAGTGTGCATGTTTCTGAAGGCGATGATGCTCAAATTGATGGAGAGTCTAAGAAAAGAAGAGCTTTGTAAACACAAATTAATTGATTAAATTCAAGATAAATTGTTTGATCGCGAAAAGCTGATACACAACTATAGTGGCAAAAAATTATACATAACCTTTCGGGGGTATTAAAATGGACATCTACCCAAAATAACATTTGAAAGATGAAGAAAAAATAATATTAGTACAAACAGTGTAAAGTTAGTGCAAACAATAGAAGTGCAGTCAAGTGAAATGTTTTATTTATAAAAAATCCCTGTTTGTGTAAACGTGATCCTTTTGAATATTTTAGGATTTTAAAAAAAAAATTAAAATAGTTTTTATAATAATATTATTTAAAATAATTAGGATTTTTTTTTAAATTAAAAAAATGTTTTCAATTATTTTGATAGAATTGAGTACTCACATTTCTTTTACATACTACACTAAGTATTTGAATTCATTACTTTTAAAGAAACCAGATTTCTTTACGTGCATCGTTATTAAATTATTTATTTATTAGATGTATTTATTTATTGGATGTCTGTGATTTATGATATGATTATTATACTGAATTCAACTATTGATTGATTGATTATAAAAGAAATTTATGTATATTCTTATTTGGATTTAGTATATATAAAAAAGAAATGTTTTATGTCAGCGATAAATGATTGAATAACTTAAACAACAAACATAGTTCTTATTGGAAAACACCAATTTTATTATGAAAGAAAACAATTGTTTAATAATTATATCTACATAAGAGGAAAATTTTGTTCTCAAATAAGAATGTAATGAAAAAAATATTCAGTTCCTTATGAGAAAAAGTGTCCTTTGTTTTTAGTTAATATCATATTCAGAATAGGAACTGTAATTTACTTCAAGGTTTGTCATTCACTGCTAGTACTTAGTTTTTGAAAATACCTCACACATATAATGTTTCACTAAGTGATGCTCCTGCTGATGATATTAGTTTTAGGTGTATATTGTTCTTTTGGTTTTCTTCTTTACATACAAGTAATGGTTATAATTCCCCCATTGAAGATTAAAAGTGGTAGGATTTGTCACTTAGCATTGTAGGATTATAGTACAGTCTGGGAAAGATTTATAACCCTTGGGATAGTTATAGAGCTAAATAGGAAATTACGATATTTCCATGTCCTTAGAGGGGCTTGTTTACTTCTTTCTGGACCGATAGTAACCTGATTTTTCGCATAATCCACCTGGATTTTCATTAAAAAACACAATTCATTTTTTATTATCCTTTAGAAGCATGGATTTGTTTTATTTACCCTCAGAAAGCCCTGTTCATTTTTAGCAGCCCGTACAAAGCCCTGTTACTTTTTATCAGCCCTTAGAAATCAAGGCTTGCTTTTATTTCCCTCAAAAAGCCCTACTCATTTTTTATTAGGCATTACAGAGTCCTGTTTATTTTTTATTAGCCATTAGGAACCAGTGTTTCTTTTTATTAGCCATTAGGATTCACTTTGTTTTTTATCAGCTGAGATTTTCTTTATTTATCTTATAACGTGTGTAAGACCTTACCGCTGGCGCCATTATTCTTTTGCCCCGTCGCGGTTTTCCTTTATAGATATGGCTCGCTTTGGATGATGTTAATGACCACGTGATTTTGGCCCGCCCAGTCAGCTGGGGTTACTTTTATAGACCCGGGCTTGCTCCACGAGGCGCTAATGGCGTTTTTCTGTTCTTTTGTGGTTTTGCCCACGTAAGAATAAAACAAGTTTACGAGGATCTGTTTTTATTGCTAAGACGCTTTCCTTTGTTGTTCTCTGAATTCCAGCAGATGCACTTACATCATTGATACACGTGGAGACAGATTTGACAAGCAAATCTAATGTGCGATACTTATAAACTATGGCCTTACTTTAGTTACTTTTAATAAAATCAGTTACTTTTAATAAAATTGCAATTTAAGATATGAATTTCATATTCTAATTAAAAATAGGAAAAATATCATGCCTTTAATCAATGAAGAAAAAAAATTTAAAAATACGAAAATACATTATTACAAAGTGGATATTCCTATGATACGTGGCGTTTACACGTACACTATCCGAGAAGTGCGTATTTCTACAAGCTTAGGTTATCCCTCATTTCCGTTCTATTGGGAATGTGGGCTGTTTTACATTGACACAGCATTTGAATTGACTGATAGCCTGTATTTTGTTCTCTTGTATATGACATTTCCCATTTATCATTATTGTTGTTGGTGACGATGCTGATATATGAAAATAAATTCTTGTTGACTTAGCTCGGGACGCGAACTCCCTACCTTCGTATTACCAGTCCGACACTCTACTGACTAGGACTTCAGGGCGGCCGATATATCAGCTTCTATTTGCTACTAACGGATAAAGTTTTGACTGGAAATCCAATCTGGAAACGACGATTAAAAAGACAGGCGCACATGGGAGGACAATATTAAGATGAATCTCGCAAAAGTAGGAATACAAAGTAGAAACTAGATTCAGTTGAGTAGGGACAGAAATCATTGGAGAGGTTTTATGAACGCGGCATTGAACCTCCGGGTTCTGTGGACCATTGAGTTAGTTCTTTTACGGTAAAATATAACATTTTGTGAAATATAAGGGAAATTCAGATAATTTATGTTTTGTGTATGTATATAGATAAGAAAAGAGCGCAACTAATACGTATGCACAGAAAACATATCCTGGCAATACAATTAATTGATGGAGAAATGATCCCAATAAATTCCTTCAAATAAATTTGGAAGCATTTCATATGTCAATGGAATAAAAAAAAATCACTGGTAGTGATTAATATTTCAAACAGACGAAATTCGTTAAGTTCTGACCCTTTTACCCTCTACAATTTCGAATATATTATTATTCCCCTCGTTTACTTTCATTTTTAATATTCCCGCGGCTTGCGTGTATGACTTCACTCCTCTGATTTTCATACTTTCATTCTGACCATCGTGGTTAATTCGATTGGATAGAAAAGTGTGATTAACTAAGCAAACTCAGCACCATCAAAACATTGAATACGTATTTCAGACGGCCGCGGTGGCTCAGTGGTACAGCGTTCACCTCTGGTGCATGGGGTCCTAGGTTCAAACCCTGCTCCAAGTGAACTTTGTGGTAGTCAAACATGGTATGTGTGGGTTTCCTCCTAATTTCTTCATTTCATTCATTTCTCATAATCACCGTCTCCTTTCGCCTAGCCGGCATATTCGTGGGACGTAAAACTAAAAAATTTCATTTCATGTCATGTATTTCAGACATCGTTTCTGATTCTGAAAACGCTACTGCATACACTACAACTCATTACTCGACACCTTGTATATCATATCGTCATTAACAAATCGTATACAATAACTTTCTTCAAGTAATAAGTAAATACTTATGAATCTCATTGAAATCTTGGGATAGCGAGCGGAGCGAGCATCAAAGTTTTTTAAAAATATATTACTTTGCAAATTGACAACAATATTGATTTAATAAGGCCCGAATTCTTTTACGTAGCGCCACGTCGTTTACTCTTTTCCGACACCTTCTCTTTCTTCTTGCTCGTTCGGCGCCACCTTGATATCAGCGCCTGTGGCAACCACCTCGCTTGCCTCCCCCTTAGCTACGACTGTGGCTGTACTAAAATATTTATTAATCTATCGTGGACGTTAAGTATAAATGTAAATATTCGATGAAAACCATTTCATGTTTTTCCTTCAGCTCTATAATGCAAATATAGGTATTAATGTCAAGATTGAAAGTGATCTTGAGCTTCGCATTTATTATTATTGAAACAATACAATTATATTTTAGAAATGTATACAAAGTGTTTCCGGGAGGAGACTACTTTGGGAATGGAAGTATGGGTAATTATAAGCAACGACATACATTTGAACATTGGTTCTATTCTCAACAGATTAAGAGCTACATTGTGAACAATTTTTGCCTTTATGTTATTATTGCTCACTCCAGTTATTCTACTGAGGTAAGACAGCGCTTTTGAAAGGTGATAAAATAATCTTTCTAACAGTGGTGTATTTAAAACAGAAGTTGTTGAGCAAAACTTGGAAAAGTTAAGATTATTTAACCCTTTCGGACCCACATGGCCAATGTGGCACATTTTTAATCCGCTCCTATGAGGATATGGTTAGATCGCAGTTTATCATATTAGTTTCTTTTTCTTCTTGGTGTCTGATTTCCTTCTGAAGTTTCAGCTCGAAGTCAAACATTGAAGAATTTTCTTTTTCCTGTAGCTTCTTTCGTTGCAGGGGCGTCATTTAGGGGGACAGGGAGGGGCATTTGCCCCCCCTGAGTTTGAGATTTATATAGATTTTACCAATAGAATAGTAGTAAGTCAGTGAAAAACGCGAAATTTTACATATATCAAGGGGTCTTGCCCCCCCAAGCCCAATCTGAAATGACGCTACTGTTTCGTTGTAGAGAGATTTCCTTAATACTTATCAGATAGATACCTTTGATGCATACATTCGTTGACATCAATTGGACCGGCTTGCGCGCAGTGCTTCCAACTACGAAAATTAAAATTTCCCTAAATTTGGCAAGCAATAAGAAACTTTAATTTATAAATCCGTACCTATACGTCAGAGCGCAACTCAGCTTACCCTAGTCGAACATTGCTCGTTACTGAACAAAAGCGGTTACAGATCGTTACAATGGTAAAATTAGGGAGCGCACAAAATTTCGTATTAAGTCCTAACCCTTGATTTTTCTGGTTTTTCCTTATCTTTCTGTTTACCGTAATCTATTTTTTGTAATTAGAAGCTTCGTTTCTTAAATCTCGTCATGATACTTGTAGGATATATTATTGGTGCAACGGTGTTTATTTAAAGATAGTTTACGTCTCTCTGGTAGCAGTGCTGCAAACTACAGAAAATTTTACTTCCCTATTTTAAGGGGAAATTTTGGAAAAATTCCCTGTTTTGTGTATATTATTTCCCTCTTGTTGGCTACATTCGAACAAACTCACCACTATCTGAAAACATTCTCGTTGACCTACGCAATGTACCATAAAAAGTTTCACTTGAATAATTAGAAGTACAGTGAGGTTTACAGTAGACCTTGTTGTATAAGTGGTAAGAAAATGGTAAATTTTTAGGTAGAATATTTTTTTTCATTTCAAGCTTCATTTGTTAGATATCACCATGATATTTGTAGGATATATTAGTGGCGTACCAAGGTTTATTTTCAGATAGTTTGCGTCTGTCTGTTCTCAGTATTTCCAGCCAAGCAACATTCCCGATTTTAGCTGAAAATTTCGGAATTTTTTTTTTTTTTTTTTTTTTTACTCTACTATCTTCCTCTTGCTGACTACATTGGAACAAACGTACCACTATCTGTAAGCTTTCTCCTTCACACGGGGCTTTAAGTTTCGCCTATTCAAGGTTCGCCTAATACCTTCTATCTATTCAAACGTCAATCAAAGCGATGACACAGTTAATTTTCTTATTAGTCGAAAGTTGAATTTTGTTTAACACTTGGTTTAGCTTTCATACGTTGCTAGCTCTGTCCCTTATTAATAATAAACATTTCCTCTTGAAACTATTTTCGCGCTTTTATTAAATAGTCCAGTGTGTAGGGGAAAATTTTGTCTAAGCCAGCAAAAATTAGTAGCTTAATGAAATTTTCAGGATAGTTTCCTTTCATTAAGCAGGGGTGTCCACAAGGGGGGCTATGACGCAAACTGCGTCATTGAAATATTTGGGGGGTTAAAAATCTAGTAGGAAAATGTTTGAGGAAGTATACAAATTAATCGAAAAGATTTTTTCATGGAAGAACACCTATGGATAGACAATTGCGGGGGGGGGGCACCACTGCATTAAGTATAGTAATATCCTAAAAGTCCCCGAGCATCCCTCTTGAACTTCATCCAATATGGTTGCCATATCCAATTTGGCCGCCACCGTTTTCCATGATTTCTAACCTTAAGTTCAACCCTACGGTCTTGGAACTTATAAATAACTTGTAAATAAAATTTCCTTCGTTTGATATATGATTCATCTCTGTAGGTCAGGCAAATATAAAGTTACAAGTGATAGAGTAGGCTTGTATCGCTTAATCTTGTACCTGTGTTTCTTTCAAAAAGAAAATATCTCAACCTGCCATAATTAGAATTGATGTATACAAAATATGGTAGATTTGAGAATAATGAGGTATTATACGAAAATTTATGTAAACTTATTTATCAAAATAGTCCATAGAGAAAACGTCATTTAAGTAAAATTTAGGTTTTTATAAACGATAGAAGTATTTTTTTTATAGTATGTAAAAGACAAAAATTAATCCATACCTGGGACGGTGCACTGTTGAGATATAAGCGATATAATTGGGTTGGATCAAATCCACTTCTGCTTCAGATGAAAAATATCGTTGAAACAACGAGTTTTAAGGAGAGCGTTTGTTTTTTAGTAATTTAGGTTTCATACAATAAACTGTGCTTCTTTTGGAACAGCAAAGGAACCTATTAATATGAAAAACTAAACAGAAAAAGAAAAACTTCGAAATATTCATAAAAATAAAGTATAATTCGAGGGTAGTTCAATACTAAGATAACCCCAACTTGTAACTTTCATCCTGTCGTCTTTTGATTCCAAAAATGTGATACACCAGCTTCGGAAAAGAGTTTGGTGCTGATATGTCCAAATAAGTGATTGGTTAACATTCTTCATTTTCGCCTCCGATCCCCAATCAATTGCTGGAATATTTTGCTCTAGCCAAGTTTTCTCCTAATGGTACACCTTCAAGGAATGAGTAATAGGTATAAAATAACTTTTCTGTATACGAAATATCGACAGACAGCCAGTGCGTTACTACCATGGGATGCATAAAGGTATAATTGGAAATATTATCGTACTTTTACTAGTTCTTCAGGATTCGTAGTAAATTTGTTGAGTATACTCAACCTGTTGCAATTAACTGTATTGCTTTAGTTCTTCGAGAATGCGTTAACCCCTGCAGCGAACGCGACCTAGGCGGCTACTCGGTAATTTTACTTCCGCCAGAGTTATAAATCATACTGTGAGCCAGTCAGGGTTTCCAGGTCTTTTTCGCCAGGTCCAGGTCTATAATACCAGAGTTCCAATACTCTGCACAACGCGTCTTTCAAGTAGCTGTTTCATGCTAAAAACCCCCTTGCCTAGCAACACGTCTTTAGACATCTTTTAAACAGCAGGCAGTCTATAGTTCCGAAACGCACCAATTACGTTCGAACCGACATTTTCTGAGCGTTTGCAGTGCATTGCAATTAGCAATCCATATTTAAATACATGATCACGTATGCAAGCGTACGCATAAGAAATAATAACGCGTTGCGAACACTTCAAATAGCCGCTCACTATATCTCCCTAGTAATTTATAACAAGCTTTCTTCCCTTTCTGTAACAGAGACAAAGTTTAATGTAAAAACAGCATCACATCGTCCATGTTTTCTCCTATATTTTCGTGTATTTAAACTTGGCTGGTTGACAAAATTTGCCTTCCTTACGAAAGTTAAAAAATCAGAAAATGCGCTTGAAAGAAAAAGAAACAAGATTAAGGGACATAAGCCTACTCTATCATCTGTAACTTTACCTAACATATAGAGATGTATTATATATAAAAAACGAAAAGATACTTTATTTACAAAATATTTTAAGTTCCAAGACCGTAGAATTGAACCTAAGGTAAGAGCTCAAGGAAAACTTTATTCTTTTAAGGTATGTCTATACTTGATGGAAAGGTGTCTTGCAAATTTCATTAAGTTACTAATTTTTTTCCAGATTCAGACCCCTACATAGTCGACTAAAAAGTTTGCACTTAAATAAAAAATTAACGTTTCTAATGTCGATGCTCGGTATCAAGGTTATACTATCTACTGACACCTTAATTTTGCTTCTACTGATTCTTGGTGATTTGTTTAATTTTATTTTATGATTTATGCAACTCTCGTAGAATTTGTTATTTCATTTTATGCTTTCCGTAATACATTTTTTAACTTCGCGTAACATTTTCATATCTAGATGTCAAAAATATAATATCTTGTCATATACTGTAATTATGCATATACTGTTTTAATATGTACTTTCTAAATATATTTTTATTTAATTTATTATTAATTATAAAGTAATTTAGAAACTACAAATTATTGTCATTTCTTGTCAGTACTACCAACAAAATTTCGCATTAGGCGAATCTTGAATTCAAGACTTGCCTACACTTTCTCTTGAGTTAACACCTATAAATTCCATTGCCTTAGTTGAAATGACCCTTTCCCCTACAGGACACACCATAAAAAGTTTCAATAGGATAACTAGGGAAGCTCTAGCACCGTCATATCTGTTGATTTTTGCTTCTGAGGCGTAAAAAGTGTCAAAATTTTATGTGTATGATGGTAAAGATTTTTTCTTTCTCTCTTTGTGTGGCAGCAAGCGACTCCAGGTTTTCATTGTACTTTGTCAACACACAAAGGATTTTATAGGTAATTTGGACTCATGTGGGAACAGTGGTGCCGCTAGAAAAAAATCTTGAAATTCGGTTAGGGAATTATTTGTAAATTTTCATCCCTACATTTCCCTCAATAATTTCCGTCCCGTTGGCAACACTGCAATGCAATTTACACCAAAAAATAGCCACGTTCCTCTTCTAAAAGATAAGGTCTTAACCATATCAATCGGGTAAACAGTTTTTGAGCAATAAGTCACTAATTTGAAAGTGTAGGAAAACGCCAAAAATGACCTGGGTCTGAAAGGGTTAAGGAAATTTGATGACAACCAATTTCCAAATTTTTCTCAATAACTTCCCTTCCTAGAAAACCAGTGCAACATATTGCATACCGAAGGAACAGCCATATCATCACCTTTTAAGTTCACTAATCTAGAATTATATCTTCTTACATTCATAGTACCTCATACCTTAATTACTACAAAATCCTGAAGAATTAAACGAAAAAGAAGACAAATGGTTTCATGGAGGCATGAAAGATATGTAGCAATGATTCCGGAGGCATTAGTGTCAGTATGACACAGACTATTGTTTTACATCATAAAGAGAAAATTAAGATGAAAAGCACAAGAAAGTTAAGAAAGCTTACCAAGAGTGGACCAACGGCCGAGCATCCCGGCAACTGCCCGGGGCGCCACAGTCAGAGGGCGTCAAAACGAGCCTCAGAGAGTAAATATTATACCGTGTTTTGAACTGAATTTTTTGGTTTATATTCTTGCATAGCAGCATCAATTACATCACCTTTTTCCATTCTACCACGGAAGAAGAAAGTTTCATAGTACTAGGGGAACCGTATCGACAAATGGAGACATGGCATGTAGAAGAAAGAGTGGAGGGGATGTTGTTATTGTTCAGAGCGGGCCATGTTCTTTGTAAACTTTTCCCAGGGAGTGGATTTTATATATGTTACTATTTTAAAGTGGTAATAGACGAGGAACAGTATAGCACTTACTTTTGATTTCTTATAAACGACATCGCCGCTCCAAACTGTCGGCCTTTGTTGAAAATAGTGTCTAGGAGATGGTATTGTTTCGCTATATACAGTTCTTGCCAAATCATTCATTTCGACAATGTTCGTGAAATCAAATATAAGATTGGACGTTGGAAACAATAGAATGGACGGTTTCTGATGAAGTATCCTAAATTGACTTTGATATGGTTTACTTATCAAATTTATGACAGAGAATTTCTAATTCATATTATAAAATTCAAAGTGATTACTTTGTGAATCTTAATATCTTGAACCACCCGACCGATTTCCATCAAATTTTTAATGGAGATGGCGTTTTGTCCTGGGAATGTTTGTATCTATTCACTTTGACGATAAAACTTGGGAGAGGGGGAAAATGAAATGAAATGAAATTTTTTAGTTTTACGTCCCACGGTTATGTCGGTTAGGCTAAAGGAGACGGTGATGATGAGTAATGAATGAAATGGTGGAATGAAGAAAGTGGGAGGAAACGGGAGAACCCCGAGAAAACCCACGCACACGGTGTTTGTCCACCACAAAGTTCACTTGGCGGGAGCAGGGTTTGAAGCCGAGACCCCTACCACCAAAGGTGAACGTTCTACCACTGAGCCACCGCGGCCCCATTAGGAGAGGAGGAGGAGGCGGAGATTTGAGAAATTAATAAAATTTAATAACTCTTGAACCACCCGACCGATCTTGGTTAAAGTTTCAACATAAATGAGGTTCAGGCCTGGGATGGTTTTTGACTATTCACTTTGACTGTAGAATTTCAGGGGTTAAGGGGAGGGGAAGACATTTATAAATAATCGAAAATGACCGATATTAGTGTCCAATACATAGTTTTCGTGGCCGCTAAATGTATATTGATACTTCCGATGTCATTAAATCCATACCACTAAAAACAAAAATAGCATATTTCACGGGTACCAAACACATGAGATAAGGAGTTGTGCATTTAGAATTTTATTGCAAGCGGGTAATCGATGCTACTATTCGATGAAACTTAGTAAGCTTTAGTCTTGTAGCAATGTTCAGCTTTTGTATAAGTTCATGAAACACGTTTAGTGAATGCTACGGACTTCAACTAATAGGACCTACATAAAAAGGGCTGTTTATATTGCTGTGCGTAAAACACGTTCAACGTATGTGAAATGTATTTATTGGTATTTCATGCCATTAGAATAGATTGTTACATAGTCCGATATGTGGTAGGATGACTCCTGTTATTGATATAACAAAACAATTTACAACATAGTGATAATCATGTCACCATTAGTAGTATTCAATAAATGATCTTCGATTTGTTTTTGTTTATACATTAATAATAATAATAATAATAATAATAATAATAATAATAATAATAATAATAATAATATAATTGATACCATATGTATATTTTTAATTACTAAATATACCAATGTCATGTACTTGAGTATCATTTTTTTTTTCTTTTTGAGAAATGAGTTTATAATAAATCATTGTATGGGTTGACTGGAGGGTGCCAAAAACTCACTTTGCCCAGGTGAAAATCTTGCCTTGGTCCGCCCCTGAAACTTACCAAATGAAGAGTGTTAAAATTAACTGAGAAATACGACAATTTGTCTTGATCATCCGCTGTAACGGAGAAACCAAAAGGGAGGGAAAAGCGGCATTGCACGAAGCAACTATAAGGAAGGGGCTATCTTTGCATTATTTAACAGAAATACGCGAAAAACAGTGTTACCAACCCAATAAAGTTATATTTTTCAGATGGCACTACTTCAGGTTATTAGGTCCACATATTTCAATTCAACATATCAAATGCTTAAAATATCGCGTTTATTATTTAGTGTTGCAAATTAAGAATATAATAGTATCAGAAACATCCAAAGTTTGGAAGCCTCTAACGCAGACACAGCACAAAAGAGATGCACAGGATAATGCACATCGAAAGTATTTTGGCGTTGGATACAATGGTATCACAATGTTTGTGATAGTATAACATACTTACTTAAAACACTGATTAACAAACGTATTATTTTAAGCTTTCATTTGATATATTGATTCACGGGCGTCTCTGGCAGGAGGACAAGGGGGATGCGTACCCCCAATATTTTGAAGTACAAAATATTCAATATTTTATTCTAATTTAATGTATTTTCTAACGACACAATAACATATAAATAACAATTATTATATTTATTTGGAATATAATATTCAGCCCGTGAAATGATTATAAGAGAAGGGCACGGTTTGTCAACCTGAAGATCGCGAATATAAATGGAAGAGAAAAATATAACTAGAATCTAATACACGAAAATACTTTTAAATATCATTTTGAATTTTGTTCTGGTGCGCATATTTTTATTTATATACATATTGTTAAGAACAACAAAAATAGATCTACTAAACATTTTCAACAGGTGCAGAGTTGTTTAAAAATCAAATTAAATGGAAGAGGTACGACATGAAACTAATGAGAACTGCATATTGAAATACCAGAAAAATAACAAATGCAACAAAACTTGAATATTGAAATACAATTAAAATTGAAAACTCTAATCCGCAACAGCTGTGTTGCCTTTGTTGGTAAACCAACAATGGACAAATTAGTCTGTCGTCAATAAAAGGGATTGCTTTTAAGGATCCTTTGTTATTCTTTGCAGAATTGTACACATATGTGTGTGAGCGAGTAGTCTTTTTCCAGCAAGCTGCTCATAATGAAAGTATATTTTTGCTGTGGAGTTTTATTTGTTTCCTAAATTTTAAATGTAAACAAGTTGTTTTTAACAGTTTTGTGATACTAAACACACACACATTACAATGTACCAAATTCACAACAATATGAGGTAACTCAAAGTCGCGACCTCTCGAAAACCAAAATACTCAGTAACTTTTTCAACAACTGTCCAAGTTTTTTTAACGAAAATTAGAAATCACTTTATGTTTTAATCATATGACCCAAAGTTAGGTAATTATGAAGTTTTAAAATTTTCAATTGGTCTCCATTTTGAAACAGTATAAAGGATCGGATTAGATATTTGTAATATGAATGAAATGACCAAATTTGGTTTTAATCCATTCGCTTTTAGGGAAGTACTGTATCCACTACATACAAGAAATGGATTCTACTATTACAGAAATAGATGGATATCATGAGATTTCCGCAATAGGTATATTAAACATCCACACCAGCTTATTACAAACTAGAAATTATAAGGGGGTCGCTGGCAAAAGGATGTGCTAAAATAAGGGTCGTGATAGGTCGAGACTATCTGCCTTAGGGAGTCCGTGAAAGTAAGCAGAAATGTAACAAATGGAATGGAAGATAAGAAACAGGTTGGGCTAGGTAGTACCATTTAAATAACTTTCTTTGATGTCCCCCCAAATTTTACGTACCAGAGACGCCAGTGTGTTGATTTGAAATATGTAATAATCTGACGTAGTGCCATTTGAAAAAATATAACTTTATATTGGCTTGTCAACATTGTTTATTGTGTATTTCTGTTAAATACATGCAAAGATGTCCTCCTTCTTACAGTTACTTCGTACAAAGTTTCGCTTTTTTCTTTCTTTTGCTTTCTCCGTTATAGCGGATGATCAAGACAAAGTGTCCATCCTGTATAATACTGAAAATGAAATGAAATCTTTGAGTTTTACGTCCCGGTTTCACGGTTATGCCGGTTAGGCTAAAGGAGACGGTGATGATGAGTAATGAATGAAATGGTGGAATGAAGAAAGTGGGAGGAAACGGGAGAACTCCGAGAAAACCCACGCGCACAGTGTTTGTCCACCACAAAGTACACTTGGCGGGGGCTGGGATCGAACCCGCGACCCCAAGCCCCAGAGGTGAACGCTCTACCACTGAGCCACCGCCGCCCTGTATAATAATGACTTCTAGACATATACTATAATGGAAGTTATATATACTGTAGTAAGCTGTACTATATCTATAGAGGAGTCTTCATGTTCTTTTACGTGTCTCTATATTCACATTAAACAAAGCATATTGTGTTTAGTGTCACAAGCTCTGTACTCTGACTGAAGAAATAACAAACTCGTATACAGTACTTGAGGAAGAACCTAATTTTGAAACCTGATCCAGCATGTTTATGTTTATACCAATATAATACATGGTTTCATAACACGAAACTAAAAGAGGTAAAGTTCTGGAACACTCTCGCCTCCCTCTTCCAAGAGTTCAAAACAAAAATGTGCTCTTCTTAAAAATTACTTTTTAAAAACATCCAAATATGAGGACCCTGAACAACTATGGAAGTAGATGAAACTTTTCTCGCACATAGAAAGCATAACAGAAGATGCAAATTAAAAGAGAAAACAGTTATATTCGGTATGCATTGTAAGGAAACCAAGCGCACCTCTATTTCAAAGTGACCAATAAACCGAAACAGTATTATGACCATATATGAAAAAATATATAAAACGAGGAACAAATCAATCATCTCTGAGTTCGTGTGTAAACAGTACGTTATAATAACATATTAAAATATAAATTATTACACCTTATTCTCGTTTATTTCACGAGCGAAGGAGGATAATAGACATAAAAGTTCGTGGTGTTATGCGGTGCAACGTCACAAAATGAATGTTCAACCGTATTTTTAAAGTTCAACCCACAGTATAAATAAGACGAGATGTAGGAAAAGCCCTAATGGCATTTTTGAAAATGTAACAAGTATTTGTTAACCCTTAAGAGATCCGTGGTTTTGGGGCTATTTTTTAGACTTTCAGTCAAGCAGCTACTGCATCGTCACTATTTACCCTAGGATCATGGTTCATACCTCATTCTCTTCACAATGGAGCTGGCTTTCAAATGATACCACTTGCATGCTCATACCATATACCAGGAGCAGGAAAAAGTTTTGTCAAATGGAAAATTTCGGAGGGAAAATTTTTTTCTCGCACTTTGGGTCCCTCTGGAGCGGCTCTGTGTGAACTTAGCCATCTAAAAAAAATCTGATAAATAGTACTTGGTATACTGAATGTGTGTGCCAAATTTCAAGTTTCTATCTTGAATACCAAGGGCGGGAGAAATTTTATCAGGAATTCCCACCATGCCCCAAATTACCGTAAAACACCATGATCTCAGGTAAAAAATTTCCTGAGACATCCCTAATTACCCTAGGGTCATGTTTCGCCCATCATTCTCAGAATAGAACTGCCTTTCAGGCGGTATGACTCACGTATCTCCATCATGTATCTAAGGCGGGAAAATGAGGAAAAACGGGATTTTTTGGGTCTAAATATCCTTTTTTCAACTTTTAGCCCCCCTGGACCCCCCTGTTTTAACGCAGAGATCTGAAAAAAATCTGGTAAATACTACTCGGTGGGCTGAATGTTTATGCACAATTTCAATTTTCCAGGTGCAAAAGTAAGCCCGCCAAAAAAAAATATACCGACAATGTCCCATATTCCCGTATACAGAGGGAAATTTTAAACATTCCATGAGACATCCCTAATTACCCTAGGGTCATGTTTTGCCCATAATTCTCTTCAGAATAGAACTGCCTTTCAGGACGACCCGCTCGGGAGAGTAATACTCCCGGAAGTACGTTCTTCCGCGCGCTACTCTAGCCAGCTGTTTTACGCGCTATCTTAGCCAGTTATTTTAAGTTGGTCACAAAATTTATGTCATGAAGTACAAGGGGAACAAAGCGAGCCCTACATCATGGAGTACAAGGGCATAAGTACTACAACTACTTATCTGCACAAAAATAAATAAATCACTTTTTTAAGTATTATTTTCATATTATTTTAATTTAATAAGTGTTATAAAAATGTAAAAAAAAAACTCTCCTCGGGCGGGGTTACAACTCGCGCCAAAAGACGATTTTATTACTAGCATATAGCGCTAGTCCACTCGGCCACTGAGGCCGACAACAGCAAGCGTTTGTTGTCTGCTATTTGAATGCAACGTGGCAAGAAGTGGATAACGCCAACCAATCAGAAATGTGTTTCTCGTTTCTACTTCCGGGAGCATTACTCTCCCGAGCTAGTCCTCTTTCAGGCGGTATCATTCCCTTGCTCCCATCATGTATCTAAGGCGGGAAAATCCCGTAAAAGGGATTTTTCGTAAAATTTCCCTTTTTCAACGTTTAGCCCCTCTGTACCGCAGAAATATGAAAAAAAAATCTGGTAAATACTACTCGGTGGACTGAATGTTTGTGCACAATTTCAATCTTCTAGGTGCAAAAATAAGCCTGCAAAAAATAATACCGAAAATGTCCAAAATTCCCCTATACAGAAGTATATTTTGATAAAAAAAATTCCCTGACACTTCCCTAATTACCCTAGGACCATGTGTCGCACATCATTCTCTTCAGAATAGAACTGCCTTTCAGGCGGTACCATTCACTTGTCTCCATCATGTATCTAAGGCGGGAAAATGAGGAAAAACAGGATTTTTTGGTTAAAAAAAACCCTTTTTTCAACTTTTTGACCCTCTGGATCCCCCCTGTTTTAACGCAGAAATCAAAAAGAAAAATCAGGTAAATACTACTCGGTGGACTGCATGTTTGTGCAAAATTTCAATCGTCTACGTGCAAAAATAAGCCGGCCAATAATACTTTACATAAACCCCCCAAAAGGTATTACACGAAAATATAAATTTTATTCTTATGACGTCATCACCTCCTATGTCTCGACGCAGGAAGGTGTGAAACCATACGTAATGTCTTCTACAATGCCTCTGGACTTGAAAAACAAAAAAAACGGACGAAAAAGCTCAAATAGGAGAGTTATAACGCAACGTACCATGAAACACCCCGTATGGTACAAATTGTACCATAAGATCCCCAAAGGGTTAAATGGTGCTGAATTGGGTAGAATTGTACCAACTTTTTCACAAGAGGGGCTGAAAATGTCAGCGTGGTACCAACGGGCCGATGAATGACAAAAAGGGCTGAATTTGGTACAATTGTACCAAGTGTGGCAACACTGATTAGTGAACAATATTATAAGATACAGTACAATGATGTTTTGAACCGTGTTCGTGTGGATGATTTTGCCTCTTCTGCGGGTTTGTTGCCGTTATTGTTAGAAATCATGCACGGAGATAAGATATTTAGTTAAGAGGCACACGTTAGAATCATTGCGCGTCATAATGTGGGCTTTTCTATTCGTCAAATACCTTTGAAACGGAAATAGACACGACCCGCTCGGGAGAGTAATACTCCCGGAAGTACGTTTTTTTCGCGCGCTACTCTAGCCAGCTGTTTTACTCGCTATCCTAGTCAGTTGTTTTAAGTTGGTCACAAAATCTATATCGTTTAGTACAAGGGGAACAAAACGAGCCTTATATCATGGAGTACAAGGGCAACAAAACGAGCCCTGCGGGGCTTCTAACACGTTCCTACTACTACTACTACTTATCTGCACAAAAGTAAGTAAATCACATTTTTGAGTATTATTTTCGTATTATTTTAATTTAGAAAGTGTTATAAAAATGTAAAAAAAATGTTAAAAAACTTTCCTCGGGCCGGGTTTGAACTCACGCCAAAAGAGGTTTTCGTTACTAGCATATAGTACTAGCCCACTCGGCCACGAGGACCGCCAATAATAATCGTCTGAATTCTACTATTTGAATACAACGTGGCAAGACATAGATAACGCGAACCAATCAGAACTGTGTTTTCCGTTCTTACTTCCGGGAGCATTACTCTCCTGAGCTAGTCCTAAATAGACTCCATCTACTTTTGATGATTCGTTCAAGCGTTTTCAGCGAAAACGAAAGAACGTGGACAAAAATCGAACTGGAAGGAAACGTCGTATTATTGTATTGTTTAGCAAAAGAAATTTGAAACTGCAGCCAGGCACGTAGCCAGGATTTCGTGAAAGGGGAGTCCGTGACATGAAATACTGTGGTCATCACACCAGGGGCTCGATCATTCTAAACTATTTTATTCTAACATATACTGGTTTGTTTAGCCAGGATTTCGTAACGGGGGGGGGGACGTGACATGAAACACTGAAGGCCCAATCAATCTAAACTACTTTACTATCAACATATATTGGTTTGTTATGACAATAAAATGAGGATATGTTGGTAAGTATTTTAATAATAAACTACGAAGAAATCTCGAGTAAAATAATAAAAAAAAAAAGTATTGAAAATGATTTTGCAATATTTACGTTCTTCCTCTGTTCATTCAAATATAACAATTTTCCTTTCATCACGACCTCAACAATTATAAAAAGTACATATTCACTATTATAAAAAGTACACTCATCTCCAAAATGATTGTCGCATATCTATGACTGTTTTCTTATAAGAATATAATTGGATAATGATTTTGCAGGGTACTTTTAATACTGATACCATGTGTATAATCGGGGATTGTATAGACCCTATTTGTGGTAAATTTCATAGGAAAAGAATTATAAATACGAAAATTAGAGTGAGTAAAACGAAATGTTGCTAAATGGACAAGAAAGTTTTATTTTTGTATAATTGTTCTTATTTGCTCCTCTTTTGACAAAATTTGCCACTTACATGTCTTTGCCGATTATACACATACTAACATAAGAAATACCGGGCGAATTCGTTATCAAATAATACTCCTACAATAACATATCTATAGATATACGACAATAATTTTGGACATGAGTGTACAAACTCAATAATGTCTTTTAAAGTATTTCACAATATCAGCGTTCCTTTCTATGTTGAATCAAATGTTTATAGAACTTTCTTTTCAAATAAATTTTTGTTTTTATTATTCCTTCAACTACTGTCTGTTCCAAATGACAGGTTAAAGGAGCAATAGAAAATTGTTTTTGAAATAACATGTTTGATACTGCAACAATGCGATGACGAAAATTATGATCAAAAATGTCCACGCTGTTACACAACTGGCATTATGCTTTCAGAAGCTTGAAATCTCCGACTAGTAGCAGAAATTCTAAGAATTGCGTAACTTCCGGAAATTTCAAATTCTCTGACTCTTGCAGGATATCCCACTCACCTCGCTACCATGTATTGCAGTAATACAAATCTCCTCATAAGAATGAGTAACCGAAAGCTTTCTGTAGTTTTTTTTTTTTTTTAATTTTTAATACTGATTCTTCTATTTCTCATTTTATTTCGTTTTATCCTTCCTTAACTTTTTTATTTCTGGTCTCGAAGGTGGGGGTCCGCACTCCACGGATATCCCCTTGGCTACGTGCTGCTGCTGCCGACCTCCAATCAGAATTTAATCTAGTCACCCTTCAAACATTTCAGTTATTATTGTGAATCAACACTTGAGAGTAGCTGCACTCTGGGTAAAAGTTGCTATGCAGAACCCATTGCAGGCTCAGCGGAAACAAATAACAGAGTCTCCAATGGACCCTGAAGAACAAAAATTGGACAACAAAACAATAGAAACGCGTATTATGGACTGATGAGTCAAAATTTCAAGTTTTTGGACAACGACATCGAGTTTATGTTCAAAGATCTGTTGCAGAAAAAATGCGTCCTAACTGTGTAGCCCCGATTATTAAACATGAAGGAGGTTCTGTGATACTTTCGAGGTGTTTCGCAAGTTCTGCCATTGGTTGGATTCACAAAATAGAAGGAAATCTGGACAAAAATGGTTATCGTTCCATTTTAATGAGCCATGCTATTCGCTCAGAATTGATTTGATTGGTCGCAGAATCACTTTTCTGCAAGATACTGATCCGAAGGACACGTCCAAACTTTTTCTAATTATTTTAAGAAGAAACAAGCCAAAGGATATATTTGTATCATGGAATGGCCTTCTCAGTCTCCAGATCCTTCCCCGTCGAACTTCTCTGGTAAGACCGTGGCAGAAGTATACGAAAGGACTAACCAACATCTGCTGAGGAAGTGTTTGATATTCTACAGAACGACTTGAATAATAATTCCGATGAAAATCTTCAAAAACTTGTAAGCGACATGTCCCAACTGGTGAAACGAGTGATACTGGCTAAGGGCGATTTCTTTGACGAGAAGAACATCTAAAGAATTTGCCAATTTCCTTTGTTCGATAACGTTATTATGTTTTCTGATGTTGAAACGATCACTGTGTTCCTAAACTACAAAGTATCTTGTCCGAAATTGCACCGTATTACAAGTGAAACTTAATATTTCCGTTTTTGGTCTGTCCGGAAACTTTTGACTGGCAGCAGGGCCGCCCACAGGGGGGATGTATGGCGCAAGCTGCGCCATTGACAAACATTTTGGGGGAGATTTTACTCTACTTTCGAACTAGCAATTTTACTGTCGGAATAGCGTTAAAACTCGATTTTGAGAAGCTAATTTTCAAAAATTTTCCGGGGTGAACCCCCGTACCCCCTGATTCGATATTCGATGTATGAAGTAGCTCGCAAGTAGCCGTATGAAAGGAAATGTTGGTTCGTTTTAAGAGAGAAGGGCCGCCCACAGGAGGGATGAATGGCGCAAGTTGTGCCATCGAGAAAAAAATTGGGGGCAATAAAAAAATTGGGGAAGAATTTTACTCTAATGTCGAATAAGTAATTTTGCTGTCGTCAGAATAACATTGGAACACGATGCGATTTTTTTTTTTTTTTAATCTCGAGAATGAATCCCTCTACCCCTACTTAGAAACTCTATGAATGAAGTACCGCGCAAGTTGCTATATGAAAGAATGGGCTGGTAGGTTTATCGCTTTGTGTAGGTAATTTACCCATTTTCTGCTGGGAGCATTTATTTATTTCTTATTTATACCATGTACGACACTTAATAAGTAATGCTGTTCAATTGCTACATGATGTATAATAAATGAATTAATGATAAAATTTTATATAGTTTTCTGTTTGTGCGATTACATTTTCCAGGGCCTGCGGTAAACTGAAAACCAGCTCAAAAGTAGCATCACTCAGGCACGTAGCCGGGATTTCGTAATAGGGGGGGTCGGAGACATGAAATACTGTGGTTATCGCACCAGAGTTCGATTATTCTAAACTATTTTACTGGTAACATATATTGGTTTGTTCAGTCTGGATTTCGTAATGGGGGGGGGGGGAGTTTGATATGAAATATTGTGGTTATCACACCACGGACTTGATCAATTTAAACTATTTTACTAGCAATATATATTGGTTTGTCAAGACTTTAAAATTAGAACATGTTAGCAAGGGCGCCGATTTCTCTGTAAATTTGGAGGGATCCATTCAGATGCAGAAGGCATATATGAGGATTTTAAGACAAATTGCATTCAAATTATTTTTTCCTTCCTTATTTTTTACTTTCTGGTCTCGAAGGGGGGGTTCCGGACCCCCCGGACCCACCCCTTGGCTACGTGCCTGCATCACTGTGTACAATAGAGACTTTCCGTGAGAGGTCGCTCCAGTAGTATTCTATATATTCAGCGAGCTCCTTCGTGGCTAAGCGGTCAGCGTACGCACGTTTGGCGTGGGAGGCCCGGGATCGATTCCCGGTGGGAGCTCATGTGTTTCGGATTTCACGTTAATCAGTAGGTCCACGTCTCATATAGCCTCGCTGCTGAACGGAACTTTAAACTCAAAATCAACTCAACTCTATATATTCAGCTCCATGTATTGTACAGAGTGAAGCCAGCTAGACAGTTGTTCGTTTTTCGCAGATCCTGGAAAATGTAATCACACATTCACACACATAGTACACTACCAAGACTACTAATAAAAGTAATGCCATTTTTATAATTACTACTGCCCCTACTACTACTATAAGCATTCTATAATACTACTACAGGAAATAAAAACAACAACAAAAATAACAATTACTAGTACTATAAAAACTACTGCTACACTGGGCAATTGTTTTTAGAGAACTTGAGTTTTGAGGAGGGAAGAGATTATTAGTTTTTGGGGGGAGTGCGCCATCAGCTTTGGGGGGATGGGCACCCCAGACTGGCAGTGTATATACGAGGGTTACTACGAAAGTTTTGAGATGTGAAATAACTTACATACTTAAAATCAATTTTAACAATTACATTTTCTCAAAGTATTCACCATTACACTGTACACACTTTTGCATCCTCGAAACCCACTTTTGGAAGCAGTGTTGCCAGTCTTTTTCTTCAAGTGTTAAAAGTTCATTCTCGCAAGCCATTACAGCTTCTTCAGGGCTGCAAAATATCTTCCCACGCATGCGATCTTTCATCCTGGGGAACAGATAAAAGTCACACGGGGCCAGGTCAGGGCTATACGGCGGATGAGTCATAAGCTTGACGGAACTTAGGTAATTTCGTCACCGGAAATTTCGCCACCGGAATTTTCGTCACCGGTAATTTCGTCACCAAAATATTAGCATGTAGGTAATTTCGTCACCGAAAATTTTGACGTAGTAATTTCGCCACCGGTAATTTTGTAATCGAAAATGCCCAGTGTCTTATAGAACATGACACAATGAATAAACTCGAAAAAGTTTTTGAAATTGCATAGATTATTAAATAAATAGTTACAATAGTTATATATTATTTTAAATATTATGTCTGAGATAAGAGAGAAAATTTTCAATAATTCTATCACAGAAATATTAATTAGCATGGAAAGTTTGTCACGGTTATCTTTTCATATTTCTTAAACTAAGTAGAGACAAACTAAGTGACCAAAAAGCTTACCTGATCTTAATCAAACTTGGAAAGCAATTCAGTTGGTATTGTACTCTGCAAAATCGAAGTTTCGGATACTCGACGCAAGAACAAACACCAGTAGAAGATCATAATGCCAGCTTCAGTAAATGTTAAAAGCACAGGCAAAATGGCCCCTAATGAGTTTGTATATTACTATTTACACATTTTATGTTTTGCCAATATCAAAATTTCCAAACAGAAAATAGTAAAGAAAATGTAAGTCGTTATAATACCATAAGCGTTTTACATGTTCATTTTCTACTGTGCATCACATTAAATGAAACACCAAGCAAAAAATCTGTCAAACTTTTAGTTCCAGCATTGTACGCTAAACACAAAGACTGGAGCCGTTTCTGCAAAGTCTGAAACTTTTTTTTTTTTTTTTTTTTTTGGTGGTTGGCCCACAGCATCTTGATGAAGCACAGTTGAAACCGTTGCTTCATCTTGTTGAATTCCACGAATAAACCTCAAAATAGTTGGGTGGGATATTCCTACCAGTTGATGAAACTTCTGGTTCCACGATTCACAAATATTATTTGTCCTAGGATTGTTGTTCAGGGTGGCTTAGTGAACATTCCAGGTGTCTGGAGGATATAGAGGGGCACATTGTGTAAACGAATATTTCCAGATCGAGCTTTAACACGGCGATATGTGCCGGACACGTAAGTACTATAAGAACAGTCCAGAAGTTCCCGCTCTTCCTCCAAAGACTCTTGTATTAATCGATGCACATGTGCTATGGGAAGAAATGCCAATCAGTTCATTTTCTCGCAAAATAGACGAAAATTTTCATTGCTCTTCTACCGTTCTGTGAACCCAAGCTTTTCGACCTTCCTTCATGTTGACTGAGTCAGGTGAAAAAAAGCAACGGTGTACACGAGTTGAATTTCCAAAAGTTGCTTTTACAGCCTGCATTTCCGCTATCTCGAAATCCAATAATCACAGTTACAGGGTCCGGATATTCACTAAATTCACTTCACTGATGTACCACCTCACGAAACAGTTCTTTATATGAATTTTATGTCTTGCTCTGTATTAGGACGTACACCTAGTAAAGGAAGTCTCACCTCAAATAATATATACTTTTTTTTGTTTTTTTTTAAGGAGCCATTGAAAAGTTCCCTTCCATCATCTATGTTTTACTTCTCAATAGCTCCATAAGGCTATATTTAAAGGAAACTTCCAGAAATATATACGTTTTTCTTCCTTTATATAAATGTGTTTTCTTTACATATATATCCAATAACAATTTGCCAATGTTTACTCAAGGAACTATTGAAAGAAGAATATTATATTTTAACTCTGAGTGAAATATTTCAACTATTGAGAAATGAAACATGGATGGTGGACACGAGTTGTTTTCAAAAGTTGCTTTTACAGCCTGCATTTCCGCTTTCTCGAAATCCATAACCACAGTTACAGGGTCCGCATATTCACTAAATTCACTACATTGATATATCACCGCACGAAACAGTTCTTCATATGAATTTTGTGTCTAACTCTGCATTAGGGCGTACCGTACTGCTCAAATACCGTAACATATAGGCCTTTTTTTAGGAGCCATTGCAAAGTTTCAGTCCACCATCCATGTTTCACTTCTCAATAGCTCCATAAGGTATTTAAAGGAAACTTCCAGACATATTCTTACGTTTTTCTTCCTTTAAATAAATTTGTTTTCTCCACATATATGCAATAACAATTTGCCAATGTTTACTCAGAGTTGAAATATAGTATTCTTCTTTCAATAGCTCCTAAAAACGATCACTCGTTTCACATGATAGTTCACGTGGAGGAAAGTCCAAGAGTTTGGTCTCAGAGAATGGTACAAGTACGATGCAAATTTTCGTCCAGTTTGCGGGAAAATGAACGGATTGACATATCTTTCTATATTTGTTTGCTATTTTCTGTTCTAAAATTTTGATATTGGTGAAACTTAATATTTGTAAATAGTGATATATAAACCCATTAGTTCCCATGTTGCCTGTGCTTTCAACATTTGCTGAAGCTGGCATTATTTTCTTCTACTGGTGCTTGCTCCTGCGTCGAGTACCCGAAACTTCAATTTTGTAGAGTTCAACACGAACTGAATTGTTTTCCAAGTTTGATTAAGATAACGTAAACTGTTTTGATCATTTGTTTGCCTCTATTTACTTCAAGAAAGGTGAAAAAATAACCGTTACAAAATTTCCTATATGATAATATTTCTGTGATAGAATTACTGGAAACTTTTATCTCTTGTCTCAAATACGATATCTAAAATATGTAACTCTTTATTTAATAATAATAATCTATTTTGATTATGCTGCATAGTTTTGCTTCAGTTGAAGATTAAAGAAAACAACTTCAAAAACTTTTTCGAGTTCATTCTTTTTACTTGTATTATCGTGACAAAAGCTTCGGTGACGAAATTACCTATATGGCAATATTTTGGTGACGAAATTACCGGTGACGAAATTACCGTGACGAACTTTCCGGTGACGAAATTACCGCCGCCCAGCTTGACGTCCGCAGATTCTAAAAACTGAATTGTGATGTTGGGTGTGTGTGCGGACGCGTTGTAATGATGAAGCAGGATCCCATGCAATCCAGTTCTTGGACGCCGTTCCCGAAGCTTCTCGAACACTTTTGTTAGGCAAACAGTGGTGTACCACTCAGTAGTAACAGTTCTTTGTTCTTCAAGTGGAGCAGTTGCAACATGGCCAGATTTGGAGAAGAAAGTTGCTACCATCTTCTTCCCCACACTTCGCGCTCGCTTCACTTTCGTGGGTGGATTTTCGTCTGGAAAGATCCAAATTGTAGACTGGCGTTTATTTTCAGGGTCAAATTTAGATATCCAAGTCTCATCACCAGTATCAATGTCAGAGACGCGTCGAGAATTGCCTCCATCAAATCTTGCAAGCATTTCTTCACACAATTCCACACGCATGCGCTTCTGCTGTTCAGTCAAAGTGTGAGGCACTCAACGAGATGAAACCTTCCTGAGCCGAAGATGATCATGAAGAATTTTTGTTACTGCTGGCGATCCAATGTTCACTGTAGATTCAGTGTCCTTGAAAGTTGTTCGAGGATTTTCTCGAATCATTTGTTCCACAGCGGCAAAGTTTTCATCTCATACAGCTGTTGCCGGACGGCCAGCTCTCTCTTCATCTTTAAGCGATGTCCAGTCTCTTCTGAATAAACCAAACCACCGACAAATTGTAGCACGGGAAGGAGCAAAGTCCCCAAATGCCTTCTGCAAACGATCAACGCTCTGTGTCTCGTTCAAACCACTTTTGAAAAATGAAATGAAATCTTTGAATTTTACGTCCCACGGTTATGCCGGTGAGGCTAAAGGAGATGGTGATGATGAGTAATGAATGAAATGGTGGAATGAAGAAAGTGGGAGGAAACGGGAGAACCCCGAGAAAACCCACGCACACGGTGTTTGTCCACCACAAAGTTCACTTGGCGGGGCTGGGATCGAACCCGGGACCCCAAGCACCAGAGGTGAACGCTCTACCACTGAGCCACCGCGGCCCCTCAAACCACTTTTGAATTCGTAAAGGATCATTGCCCTAAAATGTTCCCTTTCGAGCTCCATTCTTGACAGCCGAATACTGATCACATCAACAAACAAGTGAAGGCAATACGGCCACGCCGATAAGCGAGGCGAGTTGAAACTTGCTTCGCTTTTTCGCTCTGGACACCACTACCGAACGCAATTGTTGGAATTCAAATTCTGTGACACAACAATGCGTATCTCAAAACTTTCGTAGTGATCCTCGTATAGCATCTTTCATTTGTTTACTGTATTTCAATGGTTCAGTTCCAATCAACAGTTCCAATAGGCCAGTTTAAAATGATTATGACGTGTTTCGTGTGTATATATATATGTATGTATGTGTGTGTGTGTGTGTGTGTGTGTGTGTGTGTGTGTGTGTGTGTGTGTGTGTGTGTGTGTGTGTTTTGCCCCGTTGGAAAAGCTCATGTAAGAGTCCATGATTCACGCTATTTTAATATTTCAATTTATGTAACATAACATAAATATATTTTTCTTACTTCCTATTATAATTGTTTTGTGCTTTGCTAATATTGTTATATCGAACGTGTTTTATTATTATTATCTTATCAAAGAAACTATTTCACAACAATCTCCTTAAAACATACCCAATATATCATAACACAAAACTAAAAAAAATAATAATAATAATAATAACAGCTATTTCTACTATCGCAAACTAAAACGCAGACAATGTTATTCGTTGACACAAACTTTTAAACAAAGCGGTCCCAAGATTAAAGCTTAAAATCTTCTATTAATCAATGAACAATTAAACAATGAACTGAATGAACGAGTGACTTGTAACTAATACATTCTGTAAAGTTAAAATTGACAGTAAATGTGAATCCGAGAGAAAAAACACATTTTCTTGTGTAACATAATGTCTCGATTTTAGTCAAAATCAAATATTGTAGAACTGTATATACGATGAAATTAGAGGTAACTCCCTAAGTATTTAGAAATGATTTTATTATTATTAGAAACTAGCAGCGTTCACCCCGCTTCGCTGCGGTCACCCCGGAACGCAATAAACTTTGTTACTTAGATAATTTTTACTTTTTCGCTTTCAAGTGATATGATAAAAACCATAGAAGATTGCAGTAAATCTTAACATTATATCGCCTGTCATTTATGTTAACCCGCCCCGCTTCGCTGCGGTCATCCCGGTGCTGGCATATTGTAAAAGTGTCTGTAAAAATAAGCAAATCAATTAAAAAATTTTAAACAGAAGATTCAAGCTATTTTCCGCTGTATATCGCCTGTCATTTATGTTAACCCGCCGAGTGACACGGTCATGCGGGTTGCATATAAATACGTTTATTTTTACCTATGATGAACTAATAACAAAGGATTTGTACGTTATGGACACTTGAATGGTCAATTATCTCAAGACACTGGTAATTAAAAATTAAAGTGATATGATAAAGACCATCTAGGGTCCAAATCCTAATAACCCCCCAAAAATGAAAGAAATTGGTTCAGCCGTATTAGCGTGATGAGCGGACAAAGGATTTTGTACGTTCTCTTTTATATATATAGATTCCAACTTCATGGTTCTTGACGATTTGCGAGTAGCGCTCTACTTGTAAACATAAAATGCAGTTTTTGCAGCCTGTGCGGAATCATACCAAAGCTGGAAAATAATACAATCATATTTCATATGCACTAACTTCATTGGCGTCTCTGGCATGTAAAATTTGGGGAGGACATCAAAGGAAATGATCTAACTGCTAGTATCTTAGCGGAATGTTAGATTATGTCACTTCAAAATATTGAAGGGACGCGTCCCCCCCGCCAGAGACGCCCATGACTAACTTACATCATCCGTCGTAAAATATATGTATAATTTTACCCTACATTTGCAACCCTAAAATAGAGGTGAATTATTTTGTATTTAATTCTATCGCCTGCAGAAATTTCTTCTTTATAAATATATTTTTCACCTAAAGTATTGAATTTCTCTTGTAAATCTGTCCTGGGTGTGCCGAAAGTAAACCAGCACCTTATACTTTCCTCTCTATACACTTCATCACACTTACTGCTACAACTTCTAATACCTTATCATACTTAAAATATATTTATATTTATTATATCAAATATTGCATTGCACACTTTCTATTTTCATTTAAATTAATAGTAAGACTTTATAAAGATGTTTGGTAACGCTTTGTCTCATATTTGTGGTAACTAAAGAAAAAAATATACTGCTGGCTCAACAGTCTTTCTGCTGTCGCTGTGATTGATGATACTTTATTACTCAAATAAATATGTCGTGAAAGGAAAATTAAACTGTTTCAGAATTTCGAGAAAGTAAGTCATAATCTGTTTCTGCATATACCTGTATACTAGTTGTTGCCTCTATTATTTTTGTATGATGAAAAATTCGGGATTTGTTTTCTTACTGCTGTATTTTTAGTTTGATACAGTTTTACTATACGGATCCATAGAAACATATAATTTACAGAACAAATTTCGGAGTATGTTTAGTACAAGGGGTCCAGAAGCACGTAAAAAAACACAAAATTTATAAAAATGAATGATGCAAGTACTTAGACGTAACATAACGTAACCAAATCTAACCTAACCTAACATAAACTTACCTAAGTTAACCTGAACTAACCTAAACTAACCGAATATTAGTAGAAATAAGAGGTTAAGTTTAGAGTTACCCCTCCGGTTTTTATAAAAATGAGGAAAATTTATAGGAGAAATGAGGTAAGAAATGGTAATTTGAAGTTTTTATTTGATGTTTAGGAATGTAAGTTCAGCAGGAGAGCTATGTTTAATACGAGAAAAGATAAGTGGAAGTTAGTACTATTTGCCGGATGCGGAGGCATTCGCGGAAGGTTTCAGCAGCATGATAGTTGTAAAATATGGCGAACAGGTGCAACGGATGCGCAAAAATAATGAAGAAAACCCTTTTAAATTTGTGTGAAGCCCACGGAGTACTGAACTTAAGTGAAATGTAACAATTTTTAATACTTTAAGCACTGTTTTTTGTATGTTGCAAAGTTCAAGGGCAACTCTGGACTGGAGGGGCAACTCTAAACTTAAGCCGAAATAAGCGAAATTCTATCATTTTTTGGAAAATTATGCGGGACCACTACACTAATATAACATCAACTAAATTAACCTAACCTAAACTAGACTAACCTACCCTAAATTAACCGAATGTGAACAGAAATTAAGAAAATCGTTACATTTTTAGAGAAAAGAGCTGGACCCCTTCTGCTAAACATAGGCCGAAATTTCTAATATTATTTTAATACAGTACATATAAGTAATGCAAATATGGTGTGCACTTATGTCTGAGATGCGTATTTACATGGAAATACAGAAAATATGTCGTATGTAAAATGCACGTAATCTTCCATAAGCTAATTACAGATGAATTTCTAGTTTGTGAAATGTTTATCATATGAAGCTCTGACACGAGGAGAGGACGTATTTCTCGAGTTCTTAGAAATTGTCAACAGAAAAGAATGCTAACGTCCAGATTTTGGCAACAGTAAGGAGTTTTTTTTTTTTTTTTTTTTTTTTTCGAATCCGTAGATTGTAAAATATTTTGACAGGTTTGTAATTTCCCCATTTTATGTCGAGAAAAGAACCCAACCAACCCCTGCGGGGCTTCTAATCCGTTCCTACCCCTTCTGCTACTACTACTTACTCCTACTCCTATACCTACTATCACTTCCTACTACTACTACTTATACTATGGATCTGTATAGTAAAACTACACATTGTTTGATAGGCATTAGTCCTTTCTAATGGCCACCTAGCACAGGTTAAATGGTGTTCTGCAGAAGACCTCTTAAAATGAAACAACCAGAGAATAAAAGAGCACGCCTAGAAAATGATTGCTGAAGGTACAGAAAGTGCAACCAGAGAAAAAGAAGTTTTTTTTTTTTATGAATTCTGTGCATCTGTGCATCCGCATAGTAAAACTGCATGTTTAGTTGTTATGCCTTGTAATAGCCTATACTGTAATAATGAATTGTCTTATGCAGGACTACTTCGTTTTCTTTACTATTATATAAGAAAAGGATCCTGAGAAACTAAATTAAAGTGTGCCGAAAATATGAATCTTGCGAGATTGCTTGTAAAATACGTGTATTTCATACGTGCTTCCAATTTAATGACGTATACTGCTTAATTTTACTTGTACGTTCCTACTTCGCTTTTATGTGCGGCACCAATAAATGTGTTCCTTGATTGTTACTATTTCATTGAGTATTAATACATTTTAACCTTAAATTTCTTTGGGTTAAATTTACAATGCCTGCTCCAGCTGGTATACTTACTCAGAAACGAGTAATTACACTATTCCTACTTCTACCCTACTTATCCCTATCGTACTCTACTCTACTATACCCTTTTTAAGCGGCCCTACTTATCGATGTACAGCTGGAGCTTGTGTTATAAAGTTTACTCATTTCTTTTAAATATTTATTTGCAAAGTCCTCTCTTGGGTACTGGTGGAGAATAGTTCGTCGTAAAAATGGTAATTTTACTGTTAAAATGAGTGAGTGCGTATCAAAGAGGATTGTCTGGAATAATTTCCACTGTAAGAGCATTTCTCTTCAATGTAGAAAACCAGTATTTTATGTTAGGAGTAATGTTGCTAGCGTCAGACCAATACAAGATTTAAAATAAGTAAGTACCTCTCAAATACGACGATAACAAACTAATTCCCAGAGATGGTATATTTCTGCCTGATGTAGATAACCTGTATTTCTTATTGAGAAGTACAGAGTTTTTAATGTAAAACCATTACCCGTGGCCTAATCTATGTGATATCAAGTATCTTTTTTGCACTGTACTAGTTTATGCACATACTCGCCGTCACTGATGTACGTGCTCCCTACAGACAATCTCCCTCACGGAATACCCTGCGGCGCTCCTACCTTGGTTTGATTGAATAGTATTCTCATTGTTTGTAGACACTTGACACGTTATTTTTCTTTAAAGTCGTTTTTATGCCTTACGTCAGGATGCTTAGTTATATCCATGATTGAAACACGTCAGCTTGAACCACGTATTAATAATCTTATGCCATCATTTGGGCATGTGCCAGGGGAATAATAGTCCAGAAATTCTTACGGAATCATTTGAAACAAGGTTTTTTTTTTTTTTTTTTTTTTTTATGGAATGTTCTGCACTTCTACCGAATCCTGCGTCGTAGTTACATTTTCTGTTATTACTACTGTGCCTTCTTTAGTCGATTTCTCTTTTTACAGTATACTGAACACATTACCATTAGTTTAATATGGATATCGAATACGGAAGTGTCCGCTGGCTTTGTGATTATTGAATACATATGGGAGTAAATCATAGTGACTTGTGACTCAAGATTAGTATTTTTTTTTCTTGCTGTCTGTGACTAGACTGAGTGTGAATCACCGTATTCCGCAAAACTTTTAATTCGGCTAAAAGTTTGATGAGGTAAATTTTTGCGTGTATCGTCCAAAATAAATAAATACACTGCATTTACATAGAATAAAGTAACAGGGGGAAAAGAATTAAACAAGAATGCTATAAAAACCTACAGCAGCGTCAGTCAAAGAACATTAAAGCTTTTGGGCAGTCTCAACACTTTGAATATTATTACATACGAGTTGCTGCTGTACCGATGAAACACATTATAAGCCTCAAAAATGAAAATATATAAAAACTAAGCGAATTTATCATAGAGTTCTAGGCTGCCCTAAGATGGAGGAAAGTATAAATAATTCTATCAGTGAAATTTTTCTTAGCTCATTTAAAAAGCAAGTAGAGTTTGTTAATAATACTCTGACAACTATAACGTATATAGATATACGTACGATGTCAACATACAATTATAATGTATATAGAATACGAACTAAACAACAGTTAAGGCCTTTGCAGAGATTCAGACAACCGACAAATCAGAATAAGGCAGTAGGTTCCGCTGGTTCGAGGTCTTCATCAACCATTCATTTTAGCCCTTGCTTTTGCCAACACATATGCTAAGGAATGCTTCACTTTGATTCACTCATAATTATCTTTAAAATGAGACGTTTTTCAGTTTTCGAAACGTTGGGCAGCACGGAATTCAGCCGATTGCTAGCCTGGGAACAATTGTACTTTTGATGGCACCAGAAAGATTTAATTTTTACGTCAACTTGTGAGGGAAGTATGTCCCTCACAAACATTAGAACACAACCACACTTACTGTAAGTCCGGCAAAATCCACATCTTTAATCTTATAGGGCTGTATACTCTATTTCACCTCCTCTCAACCACTGTTTGGTAACAGTAATTAGATCTGGGTTGATCAGTTGTTGAAATAAAGTGACTTCAACACTATTAGAATGACAGTAAGTAAATATGAATTATCATAATCAAAATCGACTTTACTTTCACCTTTCTTTCTTGAAGTATTCTAACCAATCGAGATTCATAACGAAGTAGTTAAGCTTCGCTTGTATTTACCTCTTATGTTGTTAAGTATAATGTTATATAACCTATAATATCTTTCATTCTTTCAGACTTGTTCGTTCCTTCCAAACACTAAGTCCTGCAGATCTCAAGTTCAGACTGTAATCAATCGTTAACTAAATGGCTTTCGATTGTTCCAACATTGCTTGGATTAAGGTTGAAACGGAAACACAAGAAGAGTCTGTTTCTTCGATCAAAGTTAAAACGGAACCAGATGATGAATCTGCTGTTTCAATTAAAGCTCAAATGAAAACAATAACTGAGCCTGCTGCTTCAATTAAAGTTGAAATAGGAACAGAAAATGAGCCTGTTGAAGATTGCAATTATGAACTACATAATAGTAATCGTAATGAGTCAGAAATTATGGATCCTCTTTCAATATGTTCTGTGTCATTTTCGGAATGTAAGGAAGAAGAAAGAGAAATGGAGGGAAATAATGTCAATAAAGAGTTTATGTTAGAACAAACTTTTACGCCTCATTTTACAGTCAGCGTTAAAAATAGAGAAAATGTTGCAATAGCAGAATCAACCCATCACATATCTGGCATTCTTGGGAAAGAAACCGAAGAGTATGTTCAAGGAAGTGATAGTCGAGGAATAAATAGAAAACCTCAGGAATTCAGGTACGTTTAAATGTATACATTTCTTCATATATACATATCTACATATTGCATATGTAATACTTTCTTAGCTATCCTTTCTTCCATTATTTTAATCCCATAAAATTGCAAATATTTATATAACATCAGAGAACAAAATTGTGTTTACTTTTAGGGTGATTTACGGGTACTTAATGTTAATACCATATACTAGTGTTCAAATGTTATAAAGTAAAATGGGCCGGTGAACAACAAATTTGACTGTAAATGAGCTATCGAAATGTTATGCAACACATCTAATATGTTTCGAAGAAAGCACCTGACTTAATCGTGCGCTTGACGGGTAAAGACTACAAGGGAATGCATTCATGAAATGGGATCCACGACTAGTAAGGTACTTCGAAATTAATAATTTTTCTGCCTGCAGAAGGTTCTGGAACCAATAAGAAAATTCAGGTTTTTACCTCTTATAGAGGTAACCAAGAAAGTTTTAGGACAGTGCAGCGGTGGTTTAACAAGTTTAAGGACAGTGACGAAACGCTCGAAGACGCACCACGTCCCGGAATACCAACACATATACAAAATAAAGATCTTTTGGCACCAATTCAGGCGAACATTGGCCAGATATGTGACGAACTTAGACTACAATTCAGTGTGAGTGGGGAAACCATTCGGCAGCATCTCCATCAACTTGGGAAGCACTACAAGTTTGATCGATGGGTCATACATCGATTAATTCCAGGCCAGAAGGCAATGCGAGCAGACATCTGTGTTTCTTTGCTGTCTTGTCCGAGGAAGGAGCCATTTCAGGACAGAATGTTGTCGTGATGAGAAGTGGATCCTGTACGAAGCTCCAGAGCACCATCATCATGGGTTAGCATTCCATGATCAGACTCCAAAACAACCGAAACCAACACCGCACCAGAAGAAGATCCTCCTGTGTAATGGACTGCTCGCAGCATCATGCATCATTACCTGCTACCAGCTAATCAGAGCATCAGTGCAACTCTGTACTGTCAGCAGTTGAACCGTGTTCAAGAACAACTCAAAACTCTGGAAACAGCACTTCTGAAACGCAAAAACGTCCTGTTACAGGACAACGCTAAGCCCTACGTGGATGGGATGACCCGGGACACCATTCTCCGCCTTGAATGAAAAACAATAATGCATCCGCGATACTCCTCGAACATTGCCCATCCGATTATCACCTGTTCCATTCCTTGGACAATCACCTTAGGGGACACCAGTTGAAATCTCTAGTAGAGGTGCAAAATTCACTTGATACCTTCTTCACCTCACGGCCCACCAAGTTCTACCGCGATGAAATCCGTAGCCTTCCAGAACGTTGGCAGGTCGTTGATCCTGATGGAGATTATGTTTGATCTTCCAGGTACGTGTTAGGTGATAAGTCTTGACTGGTAGACCCATAGGAAAACGACCATTAGGAAGACCTAGGCGCAGATGGGAGGATAATTTTAAGATGGATCTCGCAGAGATAGGAATACAAAGTAGAAACTGGATGCAATTAGCTAAGGATAAAAGTCAGTGGAGAGCTTTTGTGAACGCGGCACTGAACCTCAGGGTTCCATAGGCCATAGAGTTACTTAGTTAGTTAGTTAGTTAGGTGATATATCGATGTTCGATGTTCGTGGGTGAACAAGCGATAGAATATTCTTTATTACCTCTATAGTTTCTGGCATGGAAATATTTCTTCTTCCATGTTTCCCAATTTTAAGCTTCCTATTTTACTTCCCAATATTTTCTTCAATTTTTCATATCAGCCCTCAACTGTATTCTTTTCCTTACCTTTCTTCTTCCTTCCTCTGTCTACCTATAAAATTATGAAGAAGAGGATTTCTTCGTAACACATGTCCAATTGAATTGGCCTTCCTACGAAGAACGGGGGTTAAAAAATTATCTCTTCTACCACCTTTAGACCGCCTTTGTTAACTACTCTTGTTAGTCTTATTCCATTTTGTTTCCCGTGTTTCTCTAAAATTATTTCTTAACGTTTTAAATATTCCTTTCCTGACCCTCGGGTGCTCTGTAGTTCAGTGGTAGAGTGCTTATCTCTGGTACGTGGAGTCCTGATTCAGTATTCGGTTAAAAAGTTCGTGGGGACAACAGATATTTTCTTGGGAATTCTGGTTCCTCCCACATTCTCATTCCACCATTTCGTCACTTATTTCTCTTAGTCATATGTCTTCCTTAACCTAAACAGCGTAAGGCTAAGGTTTTCTTGTGGGAATTTATCATTATGTTGAAATCTCCGATTTCTACAATCCAGTATTCCATATTTAGCACTTGGCTAGTTTCTTTCTTAGTCCAATGTTAAATCCAACTTGAGGATGATATCTTCATGCTCAATGCATCTTTAACTTCTGCATCTCTCGTCAAGAGACTTCGACGGATTTCAAATGGTTAACTTCCTCAAGCTCTCTTTCCTCTACTCTGAACGCTGACGTGTTCCCACGCGATACTTATGACTTTTGATTTTTTCACGTTGATTTCTATTCGATATTTTCTCGCTGTCCACTATTCTTTCCAACCTCTGCTGTGGTCCTCCCTCGATTCTAGTTAAAATTACCAGGATGTTTGGATATCTCACCCTCTTAATGATCTGTCATCTGGTCTGGCTTCCATCATTAATCGTTTATCTTAAACGTTAAACAAGTGACATACAACAACCTCGACAGATTCCACTCCTAATCTCCACACACTATTGGTTTCTTGAGTGAGGCGCAACACCAATCTCTGTCCTATGAACAGATTGCGAGAAAGTCGATTATCGCTCCAGTTTACCTCAATTTCTTAAGGTATTTCTAGTAGCTTGCTTCAATTCACCCTATCAAAAGTTTTTTACCAGTTTATAAAACACAAATACAGTTATTCATTTACGCCAGTTACTAAGTCTGATATTATTCTCATCAACTCAATAGCACCTCTGGAGCTTTACTTACATGAAACTAGTCATTCTTCTCTTTCCTATTTTACTTTCCAGTTGGCTATTAACTATGTTCAATAATATTTTCAGTGTGGAAAGGATGGATATTTCTTCTGTAATACAACCATTTCAGCATATAGGAAATCCTGCTATTTTCCATTCAGGTAGATTTCTTAAATGATGTCAGGAACTTCGTTGCATTGTCCTTTATTCTACTAATGTGTAATTCTCTTATCTCCAGTAGCTTTTCCCCTTTGCATATCTTTGTTGACTTGCACTACTATACTTTTCAATATACTAGGTCCTTTTTCTTCTTCATTCCCCTCTTCCTCTGTTTCGATCGTAATTTCTCGTAGTTGGTTCTTCTCGTCATAGATATCCTTCATGTATACCTACGAGATCCTAAGGATTGATTTCAAACCCGCGTATACGGTTAACAATTTTCATGTCCCTATCCATTTCTGTTCTTCCTCTTACATTAAATCATATCTGCCGCTTGGTTAAATTTCCATTCTTCTTTCACGTACCTTCTCCGTACACCTCTCTCTGACTCAACCCTTCGCAGTTCATGATAAAGCATTCTGTATTATTTTATGTCCGTACATTTTGCCTCTGCATTCTTTCGTCTACTTAAACATCGCTTTAATTACCTATGGTTTTCTCGTGCACTTTCCCTCTTGCTCTGATCTTTTAATGACTGTAGCAGACTCTTCTTAACTTTTCCACAGTTGTCTACGCTGCTTACCATATCTTCTATTGCGTGAAATTTTTCTTCTTTCATATTACTTTCCGTGGGGGTCATTCCGTACGAGTCTACGCGAAATCCTACGCACAGCGAACACTACAAACCATTACAACTGCAATGTCTATTATCGCAAACTAAATAACTGATTTTTCCTTTCGTTCACGCAAAGCGTTATGCAATATTTTCTTAATTGTTCCATTTTTATTTCTCCTCCAATTTTTCTTGATTGGCTTAACCAGGTATGCACTTCAGTCATTAGGAGATTTTAGTTCCAATCAATGCCCACTCATGGTAATGGTATCATGCCCTTACACTATTCCTAAAATGTTTGATGACAGTAAATTGATTTGGGAACATTTTCTACTTCCTGCACTTTTCCATGTAAAGAACTTCGCTTACCTTTTCTTAAACCACGTACATCGCGTTGCTTACAAAAATCATCACAATAAACATATGAACCCGTACATTTTTGTACCTCGTCCAAATGATCGCATAGCTTTAGACCCAGCTATACTTCCAACTACGAGCCTGAAGTTTCCCTTACTCGACAACATATGGATATGTGCAGAAAACATTCCGGGAGGTACTGATACAGCTTAAACTAAGCACTAATGTAATCTAGTAGGAGAGTTTATACGTGAGTGTACCCATGCACATATTTTGATATTGCTGTAAACAATAACAATATAACAGATTTCAAAGGGACTTAATCACCCGTCATATCAATGAAGGTATAGGGAGTAGGTATATGTTTATTAGTTTATTCTTGCACTTTGATAAATATTGAGTTTAAATTCTTAATAGCGTTCTCTTATTCTAATGAATATAATGCAGTGTTATTTATTTAACAATGCACAACTCTCGCAAGTGTTCCTGTTGATAGTGCGCGCACCTTTAGTGCGAGAGAGTCTCGGGTTCAATTTCTGATGGGAGAGAATTAAATGTGGTAGTGGTTTAGAATCGAACTTAAACTCTCAAATACCGTCGATGTACGAAATGATCTTTCTAGAACCACAATTTCAAACAACAGCATTACCTCATTTGATTTGATATTATTGCAGATTTTACTGTGACTCCTTGTTAGTTTCTTTTCATTATTTTAGATTAGCCTATTAACATATTTTATGACCCTGTCCTAACGAATATTAATTAAAATTGAATACAGTTTTGACAACTACTTTATACTCTTTACTTGCCGCTTTATATTAACGAATGCTGTGTATAATCCATTTAAAGATCCGTAACGCAACGTTAAATTTATTTAGTATTATCTTCCTTATTTAATTTGCTTTCTTTTTCTATTATTTTAGTTATGGCATTTTAACTTTTATCTCGATATGTTATTATTATACATAAAACTGTAGAACCTCGTGTTATAAATACGTGTATCATATTAGCAATACACATTACACTGCAATCAACTATTTGGTTCGATCCCAGCTCGCGCCGTCTGAACTTTGTCGTGGACAAACACCGTGCTCGTGGGTTTTCTCGACGTTCTCCCGTTTCCTCCCACTTTCTTCATTCCACAATTTCATTCATTTCCCATCTTCACCGTCTCCTTTAGCCTAACCGGCATAACCGTGGGACGTAAAACTTAAGTATTTCATTTTTTTTCAATCAACCATTTTATTAATTACCTATTTCTAGTGTGCTTACAACTATTCTCAAACCACCGCATCTTAAAAATTTTCCACGAGTTCTGACTAGTGCCTGAGCTGAAGATTAATGTTAATTATGAGAAGTTTCCGATTTTTAAAAATCTTTCTTTTTCTTGTATTATTGCTTATTCAACTAGCTTATTGCTAAATAATTTCAGAGTTGTCTCAATTCTGTGAAATGAATCATCCGTTTAATAGTGACTGTTCTTAAAATTTTGAGTCGAGAAAAATCGCTACAATTTCTAGATAAGATGGAACTTGAAATGTTTTTAGACCGTCGGCTATGTCGTTAATTACAAGATAGCGCAGAATTGTTTCACTTAAGCATTGTGATGTAACAAATAATGTAGAGAATATGCATTTCTGAAAGTTTTAATTCAGAAAAGTCACATTCTTACGTATCATATTTTTTTTTTTTTTCTAAAAATGAAGAGTTTTACTCGAAAGAAGTTTAATAACCTGATTCATATATCAATCTATATGTCTAACTCTGTGCTGTCTTATAACATGTTTGAGAGAGAATTTTCTCATTTTTGCTATTTGAAAGTAAGAAAAGATTTGTCATTTTGTAAAGGTAGCTTACGTAAATAAACTCAGCAATTCAAATTAATTATTGAAACAAACATCCAATTACTTGTAGCATAATCTATTCTAACTAAGTATAGAATAGATTAAATTAAAACTTGCTCTTGAAGATTGAAGGAATTAAATAGAAAAGCGAACTTGAACTATTCATTCATTTAAAAATACTATTTCATATTCAAGCACTTCTTATTAACAAAGGGAATTCTTCCGGGGGAGAATATTGTGAATGACTATCTGATTTATAACATTAACAAAAATGTGAATTACTTTCTGTTGGAAAGAATTTACATAAATAAAAACCGAATTAGACTTATTTCCACATATTGAACTACCTGAAAATTATACATCTTTTAAAACAAAATTCATTTTAAAAGAAATGTATGCAACGGAAACGGAACTGTATAACCACAATGATGAATAATGTAAATTAATATTCTGTTTTATGATTCTACTTCAGTTTATCTTTTCTATTAATAATAATTATCTTAGGATACACTGGACTACGTCGTCACGAGATCTCTTGCGGGCTTTATAACAATGAAACCACTATTATTGAATATTATAATTTCTTTAATCTCAAACTGAAGTTACATACACACATATGAGTTATGTATCAATATATTTTATCAATGCCTGTTGTTGTTGAAGTTTAGCATCGACGCTTTTCTGCACTGAGACTTTGACTTACAGTTAGAGATGCAGTTTCGAACAATGTAATGCGTTGGGGTTTCAATTCTTCGTCATTGAGAATCATGACCACGACCTCGTGCAGCAAAGACATACATTACTCGACGAGCAAGGAGGGCTGTTTCTATCTATAGCATTGAAAAAATTTGCTTTGAGATTTGATGACATTTCAATTTTGTTTACTACTTAACAGTTTGAAAGCCATAACTATTCATAATAATCGACTTCGTTCTCATCTTCATAGTTATGTCCATTAAAGTTTGCATTAACTTTCTCAGTGCACAGGCCATTCCAATTTAATAGTATTCAAAGCTCCCACTTTTAGTTTATGTCAATCAGTTACTTTCGAAGTAATTTTAATTTTAACTGTTACGTTTTTATTGGTTTTTGCTGCTCATTTTACACTTTTCCAAGAAGACAAATTTCAATACATTTCGATGTCTTTTGTGTTAGATTAAAATTAGTTATATTATGATTACAGTATTCAACAATAATAACGTACGTTGACTGCACAGTGTCCTGTCTGCTTGACTTTAAATAATACTTTGTAGAAGTCCCTAAAATTTGGATGTTTGTGATGTTGCTGAGTCGTTAGTTCGTAACGTTGAATACCCAATGTCGTAAGTTCTCGCCTAATTTATAGATTCATAATTGTAATAAACTACTTTCCTAATACTATTTGAGATATACACCCTCAAGTTTGGTTGGAAAATTTGTCAATGCGCAAAATTTCAACTTCTTTGTCTAGTAGCTTAAAAGTTACATAGGTTTTTTACGATATATAACACTAGTCATCAAGATTTCGACACTTTTCTCCATCACCCTCAGTTTCCCCGTGACAGAGGTATTTTCGGGAAATTTCCCTTTTTCTTACAATTTTTGTACCTGTAGCTCGGGTACCCTTAGGTATATAAACACACAAGTTGTATTGTATGTTAGCTGGATTTATGCTTAGTAAGCCCTCTAAGTTTCATAAGAATCGCATACTTTCTAGAGAGATAAACATATTTACATAAAAATATGCTATGTGTACTGTTCATTTTACCATGTACATTAGTGCAGATAAAATCACATATAACTTCCACGAAAATTACAATATAATCACGGTTTATAAGTCATTGGACTCCCAATAAAACATATCGCCATTTTTGTATGAGGGAATTTCTAGAGGAATTTTGTGGGAAATTCCCTCCAAAAAGTAGTTTATAAGAATTTTTGTCTCAACTTGCTATTTCTATATAGTAATACAGAAAGAGGGACTGCACTAAAACATAGTGTTATGTCTACTTAATAAATAATGTTAATTTCATGTGAATCGCATTATTCTGGCTAGAGATATAAACTATTGTGTCTATTTATACGTAATAAAGAATATACTATGCAAGACTTTTACCAAACACAAAAACCTAACGTTGACGTATTATTGTCAGCACATAGATGGATACGCAAATAGAAGCACAAATACACGAATGCTTTCTGTGGAAAAAATTCACTTTTTAATATTTTGATCTGGCAACAATGTATAAAAAAATTGATGACTCACGTAGCCTGATGACGGTTAGTAGCGTTGAGTGACGGTCCAAGCTGGACTTGTTTTAGATGTGGCCGCGTGTAAGTTGAAGTGTTTCTGCATTGTGGAGTTCGAATAGATTGTGTTGTGTTGTGATGCATTGACTTAGATTACGTTTGTGCTGCATCATGATTGATGGAGTGTAGGTTCGTGTGTGTATGTGTGTGTGAGACCTTACAGGATACAAGATGCCGAGGAAGTGTGTAAATCACCCGGACAATTTCTGTTATTTATGTGGGGAGCTGACATTTAAATCGCAACCTGATGTCGATCAACGATTAACGTCGATGTTTTACTCCACTTGTGAGGCAGTGTTATCAGTTATATTTTGGTTGCTATGTAGGAGACCAAGATAAGAATTGGGCTCCTCATTACATTTGTTGTACTTGCGTGAAACTTCTGACTGAGTGGGCAAATGGTGAACGAAACATGAACTTTGCAGTGCCGATGATCTAAAGGGAACCAAAATATCATTCTTCAGAGTGCTACTTTCGTATGACACAGATAAAAGGAATAACCAGTAAATCTAAGAACACAGTACAGTACCCTAATTTGTCATCAGCAATTAGGCCAGTTCCACACAGTGCAGAATTACCTGTACCAGTACCTCCTGCTCTTCTTACGGTAAATGAGGATTACGTACTTGAAGCAACTACTGAAGTTCCAAATGAAGAAGATGATCCTACTTATGTAGAAAGCACATCTACATTGGATCCCCGTCTGATAACTCAAGGTGAACTAAATGACGGCGTACGGGATTTAAAAATCTCCAAGATACAGGCAGAACTTCTTGCTTCTAGATTTAAAGGCTGGAATCTGCTCCATCGTGACACTAAAGAGTGTATTTTTCGAGACCGTCATACAGAGTTTCAAAACTACTACTCTCAAGAAAATGATTTAGTGTATTGTAATAATGTCTGTGCTGTGATGGACACACTCGGACATGCACATATAAATACAGAGTGGAGGTTGTTTATTGACACTTCCAAAACTAGTTTGAAGTTTGTCCTTTTGCACAATGGCAATAAATTTCCTTCAGTGCCTTTGGCTTATGCAACTAATATGAAGGAAACCTATGAAAAAATTAAAATAGTGTTAGAAAGAATTCAGTATGAGAAATACAAGTGGACCGTTTGCTGTGTTTTAAAAGTTATTTCTTTGTTAATGGGTTTGCAGCTAGGTTATACGAAATATTGTTGTTTCCTCTGTGAATGGGACAGCAGGAACAAAGCGGAACATTAGATCAAGAAGGGATCGCCAAAGCATGTATTAACACCTGGACAGAAGAATGTTGTTTATTCCTTACTGGTGAGCCCTGATAAGATAATTCTACCTCTTCTTCACATAAAGTTGGGGCTCTTCAAAAATTTTGTTAAGGCAATGGACAAAAGTAATGCAGGATTTTGTTACCTCAAAAAAAAATTCCTCGGGTTAGTGACGCTAAAATCAAGGAAGAGATTTTTGTAGGCCCGCAAATAAGATGTTTGATTCGTGACCAAAAATTTCAGGATCTCTTAACTCCGGTTGAGAAAGCAGCTTGGTGTTCATTTAAATGTTTAACAGAGAATATTTTAGGAAACCACAAAGCCCCAAATTACCGTGAAATTGTGAGTGATTTCCTGCAATCATTCAAAGAAATGGGTTGCAACATGTCCCTTAAAGTTCACTTTCTAGACTCCCATTTGGATTTCTTTCCTGAAAACCTTGGTGCTGTTGGTAATGAGCATAAGGAACGTTTTCATCAGGACATTTCCTCCATGGAGAAGAAATACCAGGGACAGTGGAGTTCACAAATGCTAGCTGATTACTGTTGGACACTCAAAAGAGATGTTCCAGAAGCCAAACACAGAAGAAAGTCGACAACTAAAACATTTTAGTTAAGGTAAGTGTTAATTTATTAAGAAGATATCACACTTCTTTTGTATTATTTATTAAGTAGACACAAAATGGTGACAAGGTGTATGCATCATTGAAAATATGTTCTATTTCAAATCCAATGAGGTATAAATCGTGCTTGTATTGTAACTTTCGTGGAAGTTATATGTGATTTTATCTGCACTAATGAATATGGTAAAATGAACAGTACACATAGCATATTTTTATATAAATATCTTTATTTTTCGAGAAAGAATAACGCTATTCTTATGGAACTCAGAGGGCTTACTAAGTATAAATCAAGCTAACACACAATCTAATTTGTGTGTTAATATATTTAAGGGTACCCGAGCTACAGGTACAAATATGGTTAAAAAAAGAAAAGAAAGAAAAAAAGAAAATCTGAGGGGAAATTTCCCGAAAATACGGGACGGGAAATTTCCCGGGAAAACTGAGGGTGATGGAGAAAAACTGATTGCAGAATCGAATTCTACGTAAAAAGTTCTATTAGAATCAGGTATTTTCTTCCGTGTGCCATTGGATGTCATATAATAAATTATGTCATCGATACTACGTAAGTTCCTAAACCAGAAAACATGTAATATCGAAATATTCGATAACTCAAGGTTCATATTAATTACTTTAAGTATTAGTGACAAACGAATTGTACTAAATATTATTAAGCAATAGCATGGGTTTTCTAAGAAAATTAGTTTTACTTTCCAATAGAGGTATAGCATACATTAACGTTACGTTCTTCACATGTACAATATTGTTTGTTTATATTTCTGTTTCTATCCTTATCTAGATTTGTTATATGTTTCACAGATATACTTTTTCAGAAATGAGAATGCGCTACTTTCACACACAGAAATATTTTCTGATACATCTGGAGAACCTCATACTTACGAAGAAAGTGTGAAATCGTTTAGTCGGAAATCACATTTAGCTCAAAGACGCGAAAAGCTTCATCCTTGCCAGGAGTGTGGAAAAATGTTTACTCGTAAATCAGACATTAATAAGCACATGGTAATTCACTCAGGTGAAAAACCTTATGCATGCAAGGAATGTGGCCAGAGGTTTACACAAAAATATAGTATCGAAAAGCATATGTTAATACACACAGGGGAAAAGCCTCATGTTTGTCAAGAGTGTGGAAAAAGATTTAACCAAACATCAAGTTTGAGAACTCATATGTTGATTCACACAGGCGAGAAACCTTATCCTTGTCCGCAATGTGGTAAAAGATACAGGTATAAATCACATATCCCGAAACACATGTTAATGCACACAGGTGAGAAACCTTATGCGTGTCACGAATGTGGTAAGAGATTTACTCAAAAATCACATCTACCAAAACACATGTTACTACACAAAAGATGAGAACCATGTTTGCCAATATTGTGACAACATTTAATTAAAATTCATGAGTTAAGAGACATGTAAACTCAGGCAGATATGACTGCTCATACTAGGCACCATATAGCAATAGCACAAGAATCTTAGAAGATGCCAAGTTAAAATTAAGGGGAGGAAACCACATGTTTAAAAATAATGTTGCAAAGGGATCCGTGAGAAATCTAACAAACAATATATGAGCTTAACACGGTGGCTCAGTGATAGAGCGCTTATCTTTAGTGGTGAGTCCCCTCGTTCGATCTCCGGTCAACTAAGTTTGTGGTCACATCGTGTCCGTGAGTTTTGTCGAGCTCTGTTTCCTCCGACATTTTCATTCCATCATCATTCACTTGCCTAAATCGTCTCCCTTAGTTTAACTGGCATAATTGTGTGACGAACGAAAATGTTTCATTTCCAATACATGAGGTTTCCTAGTAATAAAAGAAAACTCAAAATATTCAGTTTGCTGTTCTTACCCGGATCTGATCATATGGTAACACATACGTAAAAGCATCTGATACCATGATTCTAACAAAATTTTAAATGTGAAATCCAATTTAGTAAGACATTTAACCGCATGGATGAAACAAAGCATTTGCTTGCCAGGAACGTGATAGAAGATAGTAAAAGAAAAGATCTCGCTTATCGAAAGTGTTGCACGATATTCAATCTTAAATCACATTTAAAACATTACCATACAGCTGATAAGCCCTATAAATGTCAGGAGTTCGAAGAGCATGAGAAAGTCATACATAAAAATGCATATAGTCACACAAGCTAAACTGATTGGCATATTTGCTACAAGCGTACCAAAGAATTCATCTACAAGTTTGCAGACTAAATGTTCAATCATCCACGTAAGCACCGTTGAACTTGCATCAACTGAGAAATGTTTTAGTGATGTATCATATTTGCTACAGCACAGGTGTAAATCTATTACAAAAGACGGGAAAAAATTTAATCAAAGTTTAATTCGTCATACCACATGTTAACACACAGGTAAAAGCTTAATCTATTAAAATGTTGCGAGTGAACTAAGAGTAGCCTTAAAACTTACTAAGTACATATGTATTCGTTACAATCTTGTTTGTTTCATATTGTTTATGTACATTCATTTAGCATTGCACTTTTCTCCATTGTTCAATCTCGTAAATGCTCAAATTGACCACCAACGTAGATACTTGCTTCGAACATTTCTTTAATATTATTACACAGTACTACAAAATCTTTTATCTGAATTTCAATAAACTCTTCTCCAACATCAAAATAAAAATATTTAACAACGTTTTGTGAAATTTCTTCTTTACTCTGATTCACTTATAAAATTTCACCTCTTCACTTTCCAACACTACTCCAAAGGGGAAGGGACGCAGCAGCTCCAAGGAATTATCTCCTGGCGAAGATGCTGTTCTAAATAAGAATTCTCTCCCAGTACAAAATATTCCTAAGATGTTATTTACTTCTGAGTTCATAGTACATTACAGTGGGATACCATCACGCACGGGCTGGCCCACCAGGACACCGAGACATCTCCCAGTGCACCTTCCGAAACATCACAGAATAATAAAGGTACAAGGTTTTAATAAATTCTCGCAGAGTTATTGGCAAAGAACCCGTGAAAAGTGAGGTGCGCCCTTTACATTAGGCACCCTTGCGGGACCACATCAAAGATGAACAATTTTTATTCTTCTGTATACCACAGTTCTGTACAATAAATACCTACTGTTATTGTTGGTAAAGAACCCGTAAGGGTACAGTGCGCCCTTTGCATAAAGTGCCCTGCGAAACATCACATTATAGATAAGTGCTTTTAGTTGTTACGTATACCAGGTTTCTATAATAAATTCAAATAGTGGCTTTTAATAAAGAACCTGTAAAGGAATGAATGAATGGGGGGTTAATGAACCTGTAAAGGGTACAAGGTACCTTTTACATAATGTGCCCTGCGAAATATCACATTATAGATAAATGTTTCTTATAATTTATCCTTCTGTATACCTGTTTTGTATTATAAATTCACATAGTTGGTATTGGCAGAGAACACGTAAAAAGTATAATCACTTACAAAAATATGTATAAAGTTACTATCTATGAAACAAAACATTCTAGGAAATCAAGAATAGTTCGTATAGTGAAACGTATGATGCATTCATGAAACACTGTACTACATTAACACTAGATTCTGTTTCTATTTTACTATTTTTACAGCATCGAAGCTTACACGGTCTTAATATGCATTCACATATCTTCTCATATTCATTGTTCCTGTGTGTTTTAAAGCTATGTTTGGATTGCATTTCTAAAATAGAGCTACATTAATTTCCGTGAAATGCGGTCTTCCTATCACCACGGCATGGTGCGTCCTCAGTTTGCGGATCGAAAAGGCCTCTAGATACAGAGGTTAGCTGCGAATATACTAAATAAACAGTCACCGACAGACGACAACGGGTGGTCCTGCAGCTTGGGGAAATGATGTGAGGCTAACAACTTCAACCTCTAAGAAAGGGCTTGTTTAGATTCGCAGAACTCTCGGATCAGGATTGATAACACGATCTCGCCAAAGTAAAATTGCCATGAGATTTGGAACATGGAATATAAAAAGTCTCTATAGGGCAGGCGCGTTAAAATATATAACGAGTGAGTTATAGAAATAGAGGATGGACCTAGAAAGACATCAGAAAATAAAATGGGAAGGAAATTCAGCAGTAAAGTTCGGAAATTTTACGTTGTTTTCCGGAGAAGGTATTAAAAAATTACGAATATACGAACTTTTTAATGGTTCCTTTAAAAAAAATCACGTATATATTATTTGAAATGAGACTTTCTTTACTAGCTGCACGGCCTAATGCAGAGCAAGACACAAAATTCATATGAAGAACTGTTTCATGCGGTGGTGCATCAGTGCACTAAATTTAGTGAATATCCGAACTCTATAACTGTGGTTGTGGATTTCGAGATAGCGGAAATGTAAAAGCAACTTTTGAAAATTCAACTAGTGCACAACATTGCTTTTTTCACCCGACTCAGTCAACGTGGAGGAGTCCCAAGAGCTTGGATTCACAGAACGGTGCAGGAGCAATGAAAATCTTTGTCTATTTAGCGAGAAAATGAATAGATTGGCATTTCTTCCCGTAGCAGATGTGCATCAGGAATACAAGAGGCTTCGGAAGAGCTGGAACTTATGGACTATTTTGATAGTACTTACGTGCCCGGCACGTATCGCCGTGTTAAAGCTCGGTCTGGGAATATTCATTTACCTAATGTGCCCCCTCGATATCCCCTAGACACTTGGAATGTTCACCAAGCCATCCTGAACAACAATTCTAGGACAATATTTGTGAATCTTGAAACTAGAGATTTCATCTGGTAGGAATGTCTCAACCAACTATTTGGAAGTTTATTCATGGAATTCAACAAGTTGAAGCAACAGTTTCAACTGTGCTTCATCAAGATGCTGTGGGTCAGCCACCAAGAAAAATGACTAGAAAGAGGTTTCAAATTTTGCAGAGACGGCTCCAGTCTTTGTGATAACGTATAACACTGGAAATAAATGTTTGAAAAAATTTTTGCTTGTTGTTTCCTATAATGTTATGAATAGTAGAAAATAAATAAATGAAACACTTATTGCATTGTAACAAGTTATATTTTGTTTGCTATTTTCTGTTCTGAAATTTTTATGTTGCCCAAACTTAATATTTGTAAATAGTGATATATAAATCCACTAGCGGCCCATTTTGCCTGTGCTTCTAACATTTGCTAAAGCTGACATTATGTTCTTTTACTGCTGTTTGTTCTTGTGTCGAGTATCTGAAACTTCGATTTTCCAGAGTCGAAACCAACTGAATTGTTTTCCAAGTCTGATTAAGATAAGGTTAGCTGTTTTGGTTGTTTACTTTGTTTCTTCTTAGTTCAACAAGATGAAGAGGTGAGCATGACAAAATTTCCTACATGCTAATATTTTGATGATGAATTTAGTATGTAAAAATTTCCGGTAACGAAATTACCTAAATTCCCTTAAAACACCGCAAACGATTGTATGTTGCATTTGATGTAGATTTTGAAATCTGGTGCCAAAAGCTGGAAATTTACAGAAAAGTTGTAATATTTTAGTTTTGATTTTCGATTTTAATTTAGCGTCCCTTTCAGCAGGAGCTTGAATGAGGAAGCTATGTGTGGTAATTTAGACAAAAGCATTTTTAAGGAACTAGCTTGTGTACACTGAACCCTGTACGTGTAGTGTTACATCTCATATATCAATTCTAAATTTCTACCACTTTCCTGTAAATTTCAAGCTTTTGGAACAATTTCAAAATCTGCAGCAAATGCAACATACAATTGCCTGCAGTGTTAAAATAGGCTAGTGTTTTAGATATATTACTCTTGCTCTTAACACCACTTCCAGTGCTACTCAGGTGTTTTTTTTTTTTTTTTTTTTTTTTTTTTTTTTAAGGTACCCTACAATTCACAGTGGATTATGAAAGCAATTCTTTCTTGAAAGCATTCGTAGCAGAATGGAAATCCGCTGATGGAAAAGGCTCATTTAACATTACGAGTTTCGCATAAAGATAATTAAAAAAATAGTCCTGCAGTTCGTACGTGTATCCGACGTGTAGAAGTATTTTGTAACAGATGTTATTGTCGTGTCTTTATTGATAAGTTTCTCGATGCAATTATATCATCAAGTGCGTAAAAAATCCATGCCAATTTGTGCTGGGTGGTGTACAACATAGTTTTGCATCAAATCCGCACAAGGGCAGGGCGAAGCAGGAAGCACAAGTGGGAGGTTGTAAAGTTTAAGTGATAATGTTTAAAGCAGTGACTTACAGCCTTATTTACCTGGTGCCTCCTTCTTAATCCTCTATACTTCTCGCTAACCTCCCTCCCGCTCATTGGCCATAGTATGTTTTTTTTTTTTTTTTTTTTTTTTTTTTTTTTTTGTCTGATTCATCTATGATTTCAGATTCAGCATTGAAATCTCAAATCTTCAATAATAATAATAATACAATAATACAATAATAACCATATTTTCATCTTTAGTTCCCTCGTAGCAGGCACGTAGCCAGCATTTCATAAAGGGAGGAAGGATCCGTGACATGAAATACTGTGATCATCACCCCAGGGGCTCGATCATTCCAACTATTTTACTGGCAACAAATATTGGTTTGTTGGGACAATAAAATGGTGAAACGCTAGTATTTAAATAACAAACTCTGAAGAAGTCTCAAGTAGAGGAATTAAAAAAAAGTATTGAAAAATATTTTACAATATGTACGCTCCTTCCTTTGATCATTCAAATATAACAATTTTCCTTTACGACCTCAACTCTTGAAGTACATATCCATTATTATCGGTACGTAGCCAATAAGAGTGCTACTTCAGCCATGTATACGATGAACCTCTTGGGATCGGCGAAAATGCCTGCAGCCACCATAAACAATACGAGTTCTTCCGTAGGAGCAAGGGATGAATTTCTTCGCAGACACCTCATTTTAAAAATAAAAATAACAAAAATGTCGTGTTGGCAGTTAGAGATTATATCTCCATAAGAAATAAAATCTTTGACATAAAAACCTATTCGTCAATTACTGCGTATAAAAATGGATTTATTAAAGGTATATTCGCATTCACTTTCCAGTAACGGTACGGTATGTCTTAATCATTGAAGAATCAGAGACTGTACCGTATGTCTTAATCACTGAAAAACCAGAGGCGGTATGGCATACCACCGCAGGGATGCCACTTTTATTGCTTTCGTACTAGGTTTAGTGATTTTATCATTGAACTAGTGATCTAGTACGTACTTCGCGTAAATCTACACAATCTAGTGATTTTTGGCGTTTCATTTCTGATGCAGAAAATGACAAGGAAATTATTTCTGAAATAACAAGGAAAAATGTGTTTCGGTTCAGAATCTTTTGTTCCACTCTGAGAGCAGCCCCTGCCGTGAAATGACCATGTGTAAACAGAGAGTATCTTTGGCCCTCTGTCTCTTTTTGTTCGCCTATATGGGATGAGATTGCGAGTTACTTATCGTGAGCAGATAGTTTTCTGAAGTAAGTGGAGAAATAATAATCCTCTGCTTCTACGCTTTGTCACGTACGGAGGCGGTGGCAGTATCTTTCACTTCGCTTGTTCCCAATGATTTTAAAGGAGGAGGAAATCATACTAATATACATATTAATAAAATGTACCAGCAAATAAGCGAAGTACCGATGAAAGTTCCATCTCTGATACTTGTTGAGCATAAATCTTTTGATATTGTCACGTACAAGCACTCTAAACTGGCCCTATATTTTTGTTTTATCTGTACAATTTTTAAGCTCACTAATTTCTTACGAGAAAACTTACTTTCTTCTTCCGCTAATGAGTAAACTAATTTAGGTTTCTAGGAAAGACATCAATAAACAAGAAGGTCAATAATGCTAACCGCCGCTTTTTGGTACATTTTCACAAAGTAAGATTTTTATGTACATATACGTACATTTTCAATTCGTTGGGTATCTTGTGGAGTCAGTGGCGGCCGGTGGGTTGTGGTTTCGGGTGTTGCAGTACGAACGATCGGAGACAGAAGATATAAAGTGGACGCATTGACTAATCAGTATAAATTTAGATGCAAATGCTATGTGACATGTTAAATTAAAGAAATATCTGTTTTTAAAAAATAAAAAATGCAGAACATTTAATCCGATTAATCACCTTATTTAATTAGTAAGTTCATTCTTCTCTCTTTGATTGGCCCAGGCTCGATTCCCGGCGGGAGCTCAAGTGGTTCGGATTCCACGTTAATCAGTAGGTCCACGTCTCATATAGCCTCGCTGCTGAACGGGACGTTAAACTCAAAATCAACGATCTCTTTGATTGGAACAAATCTGCCTAATACATGCTGGTTGAACTCTAGTATTCTTATTGTCAGGTCTTTTTCGATGGAAAGCATAACCAATGGTGATAACCTTTCTTGGGACATTCAATTTCTTGAAAATGTCAATTCTTTTTGATGTGAAAAAGAACTTTTCTTCTTTTACTGACGTCATAGGTACAGTTAATATTAATTGCAGAAGCTTTGTAGATTCACTAAATATTGTTTCTAGGTTTTTGTAAACAATTAATTCTAGCAAACTCAGTCCCTGACAGTAATCAGAATTACTCTTCAGTGTAGACTGAAGAGAGTTCGTAGCAGAGATTAATGTTATAAAAAAAATGTACATTGAAGACGCTTTATTCACAATTTATCTAGGAAAATTTCAAATAAATTGTGGAAATTTACCTAGTGCATACAACATTACTGCCATAAGGTGTCCTGTAAACTTAAACCGTTTTTTTTTTTTTTTTTTTCGAACACTCTCCTGAATTGCACTTTGCTTGTTTTGTCTAAGCCTTAATTGTAAGTTTTTCCTCAGTTGAAAGCTGGGCATTTTTTTTGTAAGTTATTTACAGAAGTCATGATATGCAATTCATTCAGAATTTGTAGGTTATGTACAGAATTAAAGCACACAATAAAATTAAATCTAATAACTAATAACCAAAACAGCTGATCCAAAAGAGATACTAGTATATGAATTGCGAATGTCACATATTCATACATAGGGCTGTAAACTGGCCGGAAAATTGGTGTTATTTTGATTAACGCGTAAGTGCTCGCGTGGGGGTCTCCTGGACCCCCAGCAAGTTTCCTTAGTGATTTTCTTGAAGATGGAATTGGTTATACTGCTGCCACTTACAATACGTTCCTGAGAAACATCAATATTTTGCCTTTTAATAATCATTGAGTCGAAAAGAAAGGTTATAAGGAATGTTTCTAGCAATTCTCACCGCAATATTTTAATTAACAGCTAAAAAAAAAATATGGGGGTCTGTGCCCCCCCCCCACGCGAGTACTTACGTTACGAAAAAATGGCGCGACTACTTACGGGTTAAAGCCGGTGACGGGTACAAACTTCTCACCAGCCCCTTTATAATCTTTTTTTTTTTTTTTTTTTTTTTTTTTTTCAAATTTGTATCTAGTTCGAAGTATAGATATTGAAAAGTAGCTGTCATTCTGTAAACTCAAAACTGTTACCTTTCACCATGTATCAACGATCAATATATTTTGTTCACCTGTTTAGAAAATTTTAGAGAGTTGATTTTGAGTTTTACGTCCCGTTCAGCAGCGAGGCTATATGAGACGTGGACCTACTGATTAACGTGGAATCCGAACCACAAGAGCTTCCGCCGGGAATCGAACCCGGGCCTCCCACGCCAAAGGCGCGTACGCTAACCGCTTAGCCACGGAGGAGCTCAGAAAATTTTAGAGAGATGACAAGGACTGTACCAGGGAAAATTTGAAATTTACTTTCAAGGAATTTTATACATTTATTAAGAATGGAGAAGGATTTCTTAAAGGAATTTCCTATAGTTGAAGTAGAGACTATCCGCCTTATGCAGAGTCGTTTTGACGTATGATTAGCCGCATACTAAAGGCCAGATTACTGCAGGGAACATATGTTAGTCGAACTCTTTAGTATGGCACTAATCACGCATCAAAACGACTCTGCATAAGGCCCTATATGTTTAAAGAGTGAATTTCATTTTCCAAATCCGAAATTGTCACGTAAAGATTATTATACTTTTGTTCATCTGTTTCGATAATTTTAAAGAAATGGTAGTTACTGGTAAATACAATAAATTGATCAATGCTGATTGGCCAATTTCAGTTTCTCATTTATAGCACAATGTATCTATTAAGCTTATTAGTGAATGTTCTAAGGACATACAGAATATATGTATTAATGCACTTTCGTTCACGATAGTACATTTCCTTTCCATGGATAGGTCCGAACAGAGATACTTCACGCTGAGACCTATATCACAGAGAATTTTGAGGAAGTGTCGGTTTTTTTTTATTTTATAGAGTTGGCAACCCTATTCATATATCAACACACACACTTGTGCGTAAAAGATAAAAAGAACTACATTCCAAATCATCCGTCTTGGTTGTTACGCAATGCACGAACACAATATACTTCCACATGAGGCGAAACATTGTTTATCAATGTTCTGGAAAGCAACCTTGAAACCCGCCAGATATAGGAACAACATATTAACTGGGAGGGGTCCAAAGTATTTGAGGAAGGTCCAATACGTCTACGTAATAACGAACCTGTCTTTTACTGTACCCGAAAAGATAAGTAATTCTTAATTACTGTCACCTATATTTTTAGAAAAAATGATAGAACGATTATTTCTATAAGAAAAGAAAGAGTACATGATGAGGCGTAAAATAAAATATTTAGCTTACATCAATCATTTCTCTGTTAAACAAGTATAGTTCGTTAAGAAAGTCTACAAATGCTAGTCGAGTTTCGCAATTTTGGGGAAGTCCGGAACCGGTGGACCCCCCTCGTGGCTACGCCTCTGAGCATTGCTAACTAGTCCCAAATTCAATGTGGCATTCCCCACCATACAGTTCTATCAAGAGTATAAAATATACTTATTTCATAAAAGAAATATGTATATACTAAAATACTATCCACGGAGGGGGGGGGGGATTCTGCATATTGACTTAATATTTGGTTCACAAATTACTGTAGAAGAAATTTTCATTGTCTATATAAGCTAAGAATTAACTTGTAAATGCGGATCTACTTCCATTTGATTTCTGCTCTACTATATATTTTCTTTTTTATTTTGTAATTCTGCTATCACTTTTTTTAATTGTCATTATATTGATTTGCTTCAGTATAAGTACCGTAATATAAAAATATGAATGCATAAAAACAAATTCCATTTGTTAACTGCTAGTGAAATAAAATTTAGAAATCTTATTTAGCGCGAAAAACCTTCCCGTTCACTGGAAACCGTGCTGTGTTGCAGAAGCACTGCAACGACCAGATCCTTTAACTTCTGAGATAGGGGAAAGGAGACTTAACATTTGCTCCAATTCCCGCGCTGAAGGAATCTGGTCGTTGCATGCTCGCTGCAACACAATATAAATTAGAGACTCTGTGACGGATTATTTTTTGCTTTTTAAAACGGATTAACGAAACGGACAGTTAGAGAAGTAAAAAAAATATGTTATTTAAAGTATATATGGGAGTATTAGAAGGTATTTGTTTTGTTCTTTACTACTATTGCTAATAATATTTTTTTTTCTTGCAATACTTTTGTCGTTGCGCAACGCTGCAACACTAACATTAGCCGCCACTGTGTGGAGTGAGAATTCTTCGTAAGTTGTTCTCGTTGTTCATAATATGCATAGTGATTTCCACCAGAACTTTCAGTTTTCTTTTTTCTTTCATAAAAAGAGATGGATTTGCCTTCTGCAGGTAGGCAGGCTTTATGGCATTCACTTGATAGACTTACGTATTCATTTTGTAGCCAGTTCTTAATTTTGAGAAGTTATTAAAAGTCACATTTATGCTAATCTTTCAATGTATTTCAAATGATCTGCTTCTATGTAGTACATAATAACAGCATTTCTGTACTAAGAATACAGATGTAAAGTTAACTCAAGTAATCCAGAGGTGACTCTTGAGGGAGGTCACATGGTAAAGGTTTAAATTTTATCGCTTAAGCTAAGAGAATAAATACATAATGTATTTATTCTTGTATACATTATAAGGAATTAGCGTATGGGATAAGCTTTCGTTTCTTAGCTTGTAGCAATAAAATTATAGTTGTGTCACGGACGCTCATCGATATCATCGTTAAACTTTGTCCGTGATTGTAATTTTAGTTCAATATTCTTCAAAGGACATTCAACGAACAGCGAAAGGAAATTATGGATATTTCAAAAATCAAATTCTGTTTAATTAATGAATTCTTTATCTGTAAAACTGCTATGTAATTCCGTCTTTGAAATCATTGCCAAGCACTGAAGTCAGCTAGCTTTCACAATTCAACACGTAAGATCTATGCATTGACAAATATGATGACAGAAGTGAATTTCAGAGGTTTACGTCTTTACGTATTCCACCACGAGTACAGGAAGTTCCATAACCTCGTCTCGAGTGGAGTAACAAAACTACTGGGCTCTTCCAAAGTCGGGGTAGTAGCTTCGAAAATCCATCAGGAGGAACACCTAGTCACTAGTGTGGATCATATTGCTCATCTAGACTACATCAATAAGAAAAGGTATGTACCTGTTAATATTTGTCAATGCCTAGTCATGAGTCAGTGCTTGGGAAGTTTCAAATAGACGCTACTGATCAAAACTACACACATTAAAAACATTCCCCACAGATCCTATTCTTTTATTTCAACCGAAATGATTAATCACGAATTTATTGGTGTACAAACTTATCGATGTCTAGATTATTGAGAAAGTTTTGGTTATTGCTATGACACCTCTTGCGTACGTCCCGTTCTATGTAGATCATAGATAACTCATAGCGTAACCGCATGGTGGAGGCGTTAAAATTTCTAATGAAAACTTAGCGATTTTAGTTTTCTTTTATTTAATTGTCTTAGTCAAGCATCGATCCCAACACCATTAGAATTAAAATAATGCATCTTCGTTTTTTTTTTGTTTTCGATTCAAACAAATTTATTAATGGCATGTCTTTTAGAAAAGTAATTCAAAAGCAATCACGTATAACTGATGAATTAGATGCGACGTTAGACCAGATACTTCAATGTGTAACACCGCCTAGGCAAAGGAAAGAAAGAAAAGCAGACGCACAGAAATACACAGTCACTCAGGTTTCTGACACGAGAGTACGATTTATATCAGCTGGTAGTTCTCGAAGCGAAGGTGAGCAAAGTTCAACAAACATGCAGGCAAATCCAGTTAGTGTTAATGTCCAGACAGAACTATGTAAATTGCCGCGTTTTGATATTAAATCCGGAAAGGATATAGTTTCATTTTTTCAGGACTTTGACGATTGCTGTGAGATTAACAGATACGATGACACCAGAAAAAAAGCGTTGTTGCCAGTTGTATTTAAAGGTCAGAGTAGGCAGTGGATTAAGATTTTTCTTGACAGGAAAAATGTAGGCGAAACAACATACAATGAATTGAGAAAGGAACTGATAGATGAGTTTCGAAATTCCAGTTTCGTTTTAGACATAGAAGAAAGAATTAGAGATAGGTTACAAAAAGAGGGTGAACCTATAATAAATTTTGTTTATGACATGCTAGCATTAATAGAGAAGTTTGACAAGGACATGACAGACACTAAAAAGATAGGATTAATCGCGTCAGGTCTTTTGCCCTATTACATAGACAAGGTAGGGACAAAATCCTATGATGATCTAGATGGTTTTATAGAAGATTTATTAAAGGTGGAGAAGAATAAATGTAAAATTGAACGTAGACAACAACGTGCTAAAGGTAGAGAGAATTCAGAATCAACTTCAGTACAGGAATTGATAAGTAGAATAAGAAAACCAGTAAAAGTAGGTGATTCGTCAGATAGTGATTCAGACGATGGTGTAGTGGTAGCAAAGGAACCAAAGAAAAAATCACATGTTAATCAAAAACCCGAAGAAAAAGAAATTAAAGTAGAACCGTCGACTAGTTCATACATGGCTAGGATAGAGAAAACTCTTGAGGAATTAAAACTTTCAATGACAAGTCAAATGCAAGTTAATGACAAGTCAGGCAGCAATAATACTAATAGCCAAGAACAACAACAATCACAACCACAACAAAATAGTGCTCGTGGGGATAAACGTAAGAATTTTCGAAATCAAAATGGCAAGAACGGACAATATTGGAATCAGGGTAGGAATTCCCATAACAAAGGTCAAAGTAGAGGAAATCATAATCCGAACAGAGGTAGAGGTAGGAAATATTATAATAATAATGGACGACAAGGTTGGAATAATTGGAATCCACAGGCTGTCCCAATGTATTACCAACAAAATCACGCGCAACCGCAACCTCAACCAAATTTAAACTACAATGCAGCGCCTTTTGTTCCGTATAATCAAGGTTCTTTTCCATGCCCAAATTGTCAAAACTGCCAAGGACAAGGTCAATCCCAGAATTTAAACTAAAAACGTCTGTAAATGAAAGGGGCACATTTACAGCGTATAGGGCACAGAAACAAAAACAAATATTAGCCTCAATCCAGTGTGAAAACGACATGGTGTTTTTAACTGTAAATATAGAAAATAAACCAGTTAGAGCTATAATTGATTCTGCGAGTCAGTTATCGATTATTAACAAGAATTTAATTCCGCCAGGAGCTCTAGTCAGAAATATTGAAACGAGAATTAAAGGTATTACTCAGAATTCCATTTCAGTAAATAAAATAGCTGTAATTAGGTTTTCTGTAGCGGGGAAAACATTCCATCATACTTTTAGAGTTATTCCTGAGTTTTCACATGATTTATTGATTGGAAATGATTTCTTATTTCCACATGGAGTTAAGTTAGATTACGAAGGTAAAACAATAGCCTTACATAGATTTGGAAAACCACCATCCAAGCTATCACAAGTGGATAATATCACAGTATCTGTATCAGAAACAGTGCATAATATATTAAAAGCGTGTTTAGTGCCTAAGTTTGTACTTAGTAGAAACGTCTATTTCCCACCTAGGACAAAAGTGTATGTACCAGTAAAATTAGAACATTCTTGGTCGGGAAATGAATACTTGTTGGAACCAAACAAGAAATTAGAAGATCAGTATAAAATTTTAATTCCTAGATCATTACTCTCAAAAGATCAGAATTTGTTAGAAATAACAAACCCATTAGACAAGAAAGTAGTGCTAAAAGCGAACACAGTTGTAGGCTATGGTGAGGATTATATCACTCAGAAACAATGTAATATAGCAGATATGTCAGAGTCGGAAGAGGAAGAATTAGCAAGAGAAAAATTAAAATTTGATGCAAACAAATTGATAATAGGAGAAAAGGCGGATCCCGAAGTTAGAAAGAAATTGATAGATCTTTGCTATGAATATAGTAATGTTTTTGCGTGGGATTCTAAAACGATAGGAAGAGTGAAAAATTACGAACACCACATAGAATTAAGAACTAAAGTTCCCTTCCATCGTAGCCAGTATCCAATCCCCATAGCTCTGAAGCCGTTGGTTCGAGAACAGCTCAATATTCTGCTAGAACAAAAAATCATCGAGAGGGCCGCGTCGCCATACAATAGTCCTATGTTATTCATAAAGAAACCAGACAATTCTATTCGTGCAGTATTGGATATGCGAATTTTAAACAATCACGCAGTTTTCCATAGCACGTCATTACCACCAATACATAATATTCTATCAACAATGGGAGGACATTTGTGGTACAGCATTTGCGATATAAAATCTGCGTACTATACAATCCCTCTTAGTGAAGAATCTAGGGATTATACTGGATTTAATATCCCAGGTGAGGGTAGTTTTAGACTTCGAGTTTTACCACAGGGATATCTATCAGCGCCCGCTGTTTACACAAGAATAATGTCTATTACTTTAGCGAATGTAGCACCAGCAAACGTTTCGTTCTACATGGATGATGTATTTATTTTTGGGAACGATCAACACCAAATGGTAGACATTCTGGGCACTGTATTTGAAAGATTGAGAAATGCAGGTTTGAAATTGTCAGTAGAAAAGTGCAAATTTTTACAAGAACAAATACTTGCGCTAGGACACATAGTTAGTTCCGTCGGTTACCAAGTAAGTGATAAAACAATAAACGCAATTAAGGCTTTTAAATCACCTAAATCGCCTAAACATCTCAAATCTTTCCTTGGTCTCACAAATTACGTCCGGAGATTCTGCAAGGACTACGCTATTTTAGTCCAGCCGCTACAATTGATGACCCGGAAAGGTAAAAAGTTTCAGTGGACAGAAGAACATGAAGCTGCTTTTCAAAAGCTTAAGGACGCTTTGATGAAGGCACCCCTTTTATCACCCTACGTACCACATAGACCTCTAAGATTAGCGACAGACGCTTCGACTCTTTCGATAGGCAGTTGTTTGTTACAAAAACAGGAAAATGGAGAATGGACGCCGTTAGGTTATTACAGTCGTTTGTTAAGACCGTCCGAAAGTTCGCGCCATATTGTAGAACTAGAATTATTATCAATTTTATCGGCGTGTAAAGCATTTAATTTCTATTTATATGGAAATGAATTCGAACTTTACACTGACTGTAAGGCTCTTACATATTTAAAGACAGCACCCAAACTATCGCCCAAATTACTACAGTATGCGTTGGAATTACAGGAATACAATTACATTCCAATTCACGTAAAAGGAGAAAATAATCCCAGTGACATTCTCAGTAGAGACACAGATATTCAGCCAACAAAGGAAGACTACGACATGGAAGACCTAAGAGCGTTCCTTTCCTTTGAAGAGGGAGTAGATGTAGCCGAACTGCAGAGACGTGACGCCCATTTCGGTCCAATTATCAATGCATTAGAACATCCAGAAGAATGCAACGGGAAAATGGAGAGACAAGCTTCAGCTTTTGAAATAAGAGAGGGTAGATTATATCGTAAACACCGGTTCGCAAATAAGACTAAATATTTACTCTGTATTCCATATTCGCTTCGTGAATATGTATTTCAACAATTACATACTGAACAATACGGAGGTGGTCATTTTTCGTTTTCTAAGTGTTACAGCAATGCACTAAAGAAAATATACATGCCCAATATGAAGAAATTTTTACATGAGAAATGCAGCACGTGTGTCACTTGTCAGGTCAATAAAAGACGTGTGGGGAAAACACCTTTACATCCGCAGACCTACCCACAATACGCACCCATGGAGTCGCTCGTTTTAGATCAATTTGGTCCTTTGCCTTTGTCTAGCACCTATAGACATAAATATGTATGCATTATTGTTGATATGTGTACTAGGTATGTAATAGCGAAATCTATACCGGACCTCAGTGCCGATTCAATAAGTCAAGTACTTTATGAAGAGGTGATTTTAAAGTACGGTGTGCCAAAGCAGATAGTGTTAGACCGCTTGGCATCACATAAGGGGAAATTAATGGAAGAGATGGCAGAGAGGTTCGGCATTCATTTAAATTTTGCAAATACTGGAGCGCACTACACTCCGGGACTCGCTGAGAAAGTTAACGATATAGTTCAGAATTGTCTGAAACACTATGTAGACAATAAAATGACGAATTGGGATTCGATTCTTCAATCGATAGTATTTACGATTAACGCACATATACATGAGGGGACAGGATACAGTTCTTTTTATTTGCTCCACGGATTCAACCCCAGGACAAATCTAGACGCATCGCTAGACTTACCTTGTGACTACGAAGAAAACGAATCACGTTTACAGCAGTTAAGAGAAGCACGTGATATAGCGTATAAAAATCTTCAGCGAAAATACAAATCTCAGAAAAAATACATGGAAAAGAAATTTAGGTCACAAACGTTTGAACCCGGTCAGCAAGTTTTGATACAAGATATAGCTCAAAAACCAGGAATTCCAGCTTGTTTTAGTCAAAAATTCAAAACGAAAGGAGAAATTTTGGAAAAAGTAAATGAGAATTCGTATCGCATTAAGTATGTCACGCACAAAAATGAAGAAAAGGTAGATACGTTTGACATTCGGAGGTTGAAACCCTTTAAAACAGTACAAAGTTTAGATTAGATTTAAAAAAAAAAAAAGTTTAGGAACATTCTAAGTGAGTTTTTTTTTCTTTCATTGCAGGATGCATTTCTATACAGCTTTGATTTTTCTGACAACTTTGGTAATGTACATTTATTCTATTTCTCAACAACTAACAATGGAGAAATTAGGAATAGCTATTTCTGAGAATTCGTTCGCCGTACATACGACTGCAGACATTTACACGACATTGAAAATCCACATTAATTTTCATGAGGCGATTCCTATAATTTCGGAATGTCCAGGACTTCGAAATATTCAGGAAGGAATCCGACGAAACGAATTATTGTTTAGGGAACGGATAGTGAATACCATTCCTTGTGCTTTTCAATTTCAAAATGACAAGGCATTTTGCATCTCAGCAAATCGAAATAAACGTTCTATTTTCTCTTGGATTTTAGGATTAGGTTCTATAGGTTTGTCAACTTATAACTTAATTCAACAACAAAAACTTTCACATTCAATCAGAGCATTAGAGGAACATGATCAACTTTTGACTGCAGAACTGGAAACACTCAAATCCCGTTTCAACCAGGAAATAAAAATAATAAACAATGTCGTTGTTACAGTAAAACATGTATTGGCTAACTTTCGAAGTCAATTAGATTACATATTTTGTAGAATAAGTTCAGTTGAACAACAACTTTTGTCTAATTTCTTGTTGCATTCAGCGCAACAACATATCTTAGAAATGCTTTCAAACATCATGGCAAACGAATTCACTTTTCATATACTGAATAATGATCAGGCAAGGAAATTTATCGAAGAACACGATGTTTTGAAAACGACACTTTACGTTAATGATTTGGGACTTTTCTATAAATTATCAAATATTTATCTAATACGGTTTGATTTGGAATCCAATAATGTCGACTTATTATTGCGAACACCGATAATTTATTCTCATAGTGTATCTAAAATGTATGAGGTCAAATCTCTAGGATTCTTAATTGGAGACAGGAAATATCGCTATGATTTACCGACAACAGTTTACATGGCAGATGGCAAATTTCATAATTTAGATAGAACTTCCTGTGAATGGAAATCATTTTTGTATTTTTGTCACACTACCACGATTACCATAACATCTCAGTCGGAATGTTTAAATAACATTGCCTTTAACAACACCTTACAAGGTTGTACGCTACTTTCGGAAAAATATAAGGCGAGCTTAATCTTTGAATACACAAATGCAGGTATTATGTATTCTTCGCATGTTCCAGGCGTTAGAACTATAACATCTCCAACTAACCTATTAATATCTAAACATTTAGAATTCGGAAACAATAGGTCATACTTTGTCGAGTATGTTGATTTTGATAGTCTGATTTTTGATACTACAGTATTGCCAACTCGTAAATTGGTAAAAGTGCAACATGACAAAATAGATTTAGTGGGAAACTGGACACTTTTCCACTTGAATTTGACGAATTCTACTTATTTATTGGATAACTTAGCTGATGATTTGTTAAATCTTCAGATTAACTCCACACTCACGGCATTACAAACCTCAAATTCGAATATTACGTTTACTATTGTTGCCATTCTAATCTTACTAATAATTATTATAGTGGGTTCTATTCTTACGTATGTCAAGGTAGTAAAATTATTAAATAAATACAAGGTTCGACACGAAAACTAGGACGGAAATGCTTTTGAGTGGAGAATGACAAAAAAAAAAAACTGTTTTATCCGAGCGAATTCGATATTTTTTTTTTATTCATTCTGGTATTATATTTTGAACTGCGAGCAAGTCCGCAGGTTAACAACCAAAGACTTCTAAGGAAGGAGGAAATGCCTTTCTTTTAGGTACCCTGAAAAATATAATGCCAAAATGACCGCGATTTCGGTAGCATATATTGATCGCTTCAGTATATTGTCACTCTTGCTTTAAAAAAAAAATCCTCCACAATGATACCACGTCCTTTTCATCTAACAATGACTTTAATAATTTTAACTCGTCTGTATCATCATCTTTCTGTTCGAACTTCTATATTCAACCAACATCAATGTACGTTTATCGGTTTGTGTAAGAAATCGTCGCGATACGATTCATTTCTTTTATAGTGCACTATTCACTTTCATACTAGTAATAATGATATAAATAGGGGGAGTGGCGAGTATTTATATAAATTCGTTACCTTTAACTCGCTTCTCGATTCCTTCTTTCGATCTACAATCGAGACCAGTTCACATTTCATGTGGTACGAACACCGTGATTCAAAGAATCAGCATATGGATTGCCACATACAGTTGGAAATTTCAAACAGATATGGATAAATGAATCGATTCAAAGAATTGAAATGGTTATCCTTATCAAATTTGGTTCATAAGGCTATTTTCTTTGCATAAAGTCACTTCAAAAGCGACTATAGGTAGGCCTAATTTTGCTAATAAACTAGTGTTCCTTTATGTTATTCTACGTGCTTATACGTCTTTCTCCATTTCTTTTCAGAATGGAGTTGGGCCCGTCTTTGGTTATTATTTCACTTACTCTCCTCAGCATCCTTATATTCTCACTCCTCATTTATTATTATTGTATTTGCCACAAATACCGCTTCGCCGATACTGTTACAAAGGAGAGTATTTCATTAAATGAATTACGGAAAGACGACACAGATGATAAACCTTTGGATCTGTCAACCGACGCAATTAATTCGAGCATTTCCTCCCACTCTGATATTCGAACCATTGACCCACTAACAACCCCTGTATACGCCACTGTTACACGCACACTCCCACGTAACCCAAGTACTGACCTCCAGACTATTGGTCGTTGTTCAAATGGTAACAGGTATGTCCCATCCGCCGATGTTTTCCTACAACAACCACGTTGTGCTCTTCAGTATCCATCTTTTGGGGATTTGTCACAGCACGACTTTTCTAAGTTACAAGGACCTTTGACGGACAGTTTCAACTATAAGCAACATAGTTCTCAGGATGAGAATATTTCGGAACACCATCCATTGGAACGTTCGTCTTCTCCTCTGCGCCCTGCTGAGCACCGCAGAAATTTGATTTGTGTAGCCGAGTTACCTTGCTACAGATGATATTTTCAGTGCTTCCATTATTTTTAAATTTACAAGTGGTGTCAGTGATTTTATTTTGGTGATGTTTTTTTTTTTTTTTTTTAGTGCTTTAGTGCGGCATATATGTTATTTATTTATATATAATATTTCATTATCTTTTGACGTATGGTGATGGTGAATTATGGATTTTGTGCTTTCTTTTGTGTTATTGTGTAGTGGTCATTATTCTTATCCCAACATTCTTCAGAATGGCAGATGGAAACACTGTGATACATGAATGTATGTTACGTAACCGCTCTCTTCAAGTCAACTACGAACTCAGCATCAGTCTGCTTGCGTTCTGTGGACTTTGTTTGGTTGCGACCAGACACTGCCTTCTGTTTTCATCTCGTCGATTACCGGAATTGATGAGCGAACATTGCAAATATTTTTATATTTATTTCCCTATATAATGGGATTTTATTTCGATTTTTCATATTTACTCCTTTTATAATTTATTTCATTCTATATGTTATTCCTTTTAATTATGTCTCTTTGTATTTCAATTTTTCTGTCGCACGAGTGACGCCAGATTTTCTGGTGGGGGGTGTCACGGACGCTCATCGATATCATCGTTAAACTTTGTCCGTGATTGTAATTTTAGTTCAATATTCTTCAAAGGACATTCAACGAACAGCGAAAGGAAATTATGGATATTTCAAAAATCAAATTCTGTTTAATTAATGAATTCTTTATCTGTAAAACTGCTATGTAATTCCGTCTTTGAAATCATTGCCAAGCACTGAAGTCAGCTAGCTTTCACAATTCAACACGTAAGATCTATGCATTGACAAATATGATGACAGAAGTGAATTTCAGAGGTTTACGTCTTTACGTATTCCACCACGAGTACAGGAAGTTCCATAACCTCGTCTCGAGTGGAGTAACAAAACTACTGGGCTCTTCCAAAGTCGGGGTAGTAGCTTCGAAAATCCATCAGGAGGAACACCTAGTCACTAGTGTGGATCATATTGCTCATCTAGACTACATCAATAAGAAAAGGTATGTACCTGTTAATATTTGTCAATGCCTAGTCATGAGTCAGTGCTTGGGAAGTTTCAAATAGACGCTACTGATCAAAACTACACACATTAAAAACATTCCCCACAGATCCTATTCTTTTATTTCAACCGAAATGATTAATCACGAATTTATTGGTGTACAAACTTATCGATGTCTAGATTATTGAGAAAGTTTTGGTTATTGCTATGACACCTCTTGCGTACGTCCCGTTCTATGTAGATCATAGATAACTCATAGCGTAACCGCAGTTGTTACCAGTGTGACCTCTCGAGAGCCGCCACTGAATTATTCGCCCGAAATCTTTTCGAATATATGGTGTTAATATTTAGTGATTTTCCACTCTCTAAGGTAGCACTAAATGGTGATTGTTCGTTGGCAACCCTGTACCACCGTATACCGTTTCACTTCCACAACTGCCCTAAACATAACAGCGTCGGTTTTATTGCAGAGTTGGCTCAATTCGCAAGATTTCGAACATACCATCCCAACGTTGGGATTATTCGCATTCGCAACTTTTCGTCGATCTTTGCAATTCCCAATTCGGAACTACTGAAGGGATTTATAAATTCGTTTAAATAATGTTGGGATATTCGCAGTCGCATTCGGATTAGACCGTGATCTGCTGTTTGCTTGGGAGATCAAAGGGACATTTAGGGATATTTTATATATTACAGTGTAAAGAAGAGCGAATGTAGCTGGTAGCCTATAAAACAATTGAGTAGCAGCTGCGTGTTTGTTTAATAACATGAACGTCTTTTGAGAGGGGTGCCGTTCATAATGAGTAGTGTAGCAAGTTATAATCGTAAAGCTATGGCTGGGAAAAGCCAAACAGGATTTTGTTTAGGATTTAATATAACTTGTTCAGTTGCCATTGTTCTGCTGAATAAATGGGTGTATGTGAACATTGGATTTCCCAACATCACTTTGACATGTTTCCACTTCATAGTGACGTTCGCGGGGTTATATGTCTGTCAAACTTTAAATATATTCCAACTTAAATCTGTACATATAATGGATGTGTTTCCATTAGCTTTAACATTTTGTGGTTTTGTTGTATTCACGAATTTAAGCTTGGAAAGTAATTCTGTGGGGACTTACCAAATTGCAAAATCAATGACTACCCCGTGTGTAATATTTATCCAGGGTTATTGGTATGGGAAAACTTTCTCAAATAGAGTTAAAATTACCTTGGTAAGTAAACATATATCTTTATGCATTGGTGTGAAGAAGTACCCACCAATTTATTTATAATAAATAAATAACAGGTAACGTAATCTGTGGGTAGATTGATCAACTGTGGGTGCAAGAAAGTGATTTTTACAAAAATACTATTATTCGATAGAAATTAGTGCTGTATCGCCGGACCAATATCGAAATTGAAAAAAGTAGGAAAATATACTGCATTCGGTTATATTTGGTTGGGTAATATTAAGTTACGGTATAGTACGTTACACACGGCTTGCAGTATTACTATAGTTATCCATAGTATAAGATATGTAGTAGTAGTAGTACGAACGGGTTAGAAGCCCCGCAGGGGTTGTTTGGGTTCTGTTCTCAACATGAAATGGGCAAATTAAAGTCTTCCCCAAAGTTTACTGCACATTTTACAATCTATGGATCCGTATAGTGAAACAAGTGTACCTCTCCGCGAAATAGTCCATCCGCCTCCACATACAGTGCCGCTTATAACATCAAAAACAACCAACAAATACAACCACTTTCTTAACTTTTAGTATTCTCCTTACTTGACTTTCACCCATTCTTCCTCGAAAAAATAAATTATCTAATTGACCTGGTAAATTTCCTAAAATTGGTCCGGCGATACAGCATTTATCCCGAGTAGTAATAGTTTTTCTGTCTCTTTTACTTTTCGGTGCAGTTTTACTATACGGATCCAAAGATTGTAAAATGTACAAAAAAAAATCTGTGGAAGGGGAAGGTTCTAGAACACAGGTCCCTTTTCCAATCTAGCTGTCATAAAGACAGAAAGTAACGTGCCCTGCGGGGCTCTAACCCGCCTTCACTCGCTAACGCTCACTCGGCAATACTGTGTGAATTAAATACTAAACTTTGGTACAGAAAGAAATAAAAATCTTTCTACTAATATATATAGGAGTACCTGTGTTCTAGAACCTTTTCCTGTGGAAATCTTTAATTTATCCATTTTATGTCGAGAACAGAACGTAACAAACCCCTACGGGGCTTCATATCCGTTCCTTCTTCTACTAATACTAATACTTCTACTATGAGTTCGTATATTAAAACTGCACGACTTCTTTAAATGCGCCCTTGCACAGACTTACAATATAAATTACTGTGCTAATGGCTATAAAGTACATTTCCTTTCGAGCAAATATTTGTGTCATGATGCATATTTTACTTCTCACTTTATACTCGCCCAATCTTCATTGTAGATGTCTAGACCAATTGTTTTAGGGCAACGAAGTTATCATTGCGAGTATACTGTCAATACCTTAAAGCTGTTGATTTGTTAGCAACGGCCGCGGTGGCTCAGTGGTTGGTGTATTGGATCCTTTGTTCGATCCCAGCTTGCATCAAGTGAGCTTTGTAATGGACAAACATTGTTTGCGTGGGTTTACTCGGTATTCTCCCAGCTTCTTTATTTCATTCGTTTCTCATCATCACCATCTCCTTTAGCTTAGCAAGCATAACCATGAGACGTAAAACTGAGGAATTTTTTCTTCAAAAAACCAAAATAAATTCTCCAATTGACCCGCTAAATTTCCTAAAATTTGTCAGACGCACTTAACCCCAAGAAAAGGTACTGATTAAGAAAAGTAACTTTAAGTTTACATTAAGATTACTGATTAAGATTAAGAATAGTAAAGTTCCAAGTGAGTGAGTGCTTATGAAGGAGGATTGTGTAAGATATTTAATTCCTCTGCCGGAGAAATTTATCACAATATAGGAGACTAGTATTTTATGTTTACAAGTATAAGGTTACAACTGTGAAACCATTACAAATGCCCTAATAATTTTGTGCAATATCAAGGTTTTTTTCACTATCGTTTATGCGCATACCCTTCATTGCTAATGCACCTGCTCCCTGAAGACACGCAATCGTCTCTCCCCCCCTCCCCCCCCCCACATTGCTCATGCCTTGATTCGGTTAGATAGCATTGTCACTTTTAGTGGCCACCTAGCACAAGTTTGTGGTTTTTGCATGTTCGTTTCTATGGCATACGTCCGGACATGTATTTATACTCGTAACAAGGAGTCTTCGTAAAGTGATTCTGCACCCATAAATGCAAGTCGTATCCTAAGAAACAATTTCTAAGGCACTACGAGTGAATTTCGTGATGAAATAATTGAATATAGTAGGATAGTTGGTTCACGTAATCATTTCCAAGGTACATCACATTACACTAATATTACCAATCTGTACACAATTATTTGGATATACGGCAAGGTAATAGTTGTCCGTAATGTCTTAAGGGATCATTTAAAGCAAGAAAAGTGAAGAAAATGCCGCAGATGCCGGCCCCGGATAAAACCCATGAATCTGTTTTCAACGTTGTGTCACAACTTCCTGTTCTTACTTTCATTTATCTTACCTACAATTACCCGTTTCATTTCTTGCCTTCACTATTCACTATTAATCACAAACATTTCTTATTTTCATGCTTCTTTTGCTCTTTTTTATATGGTTCGTATACACCTGTATAATATTGTTGCTCAAAATTAGTACCTTATTGAGTGTTTCAAACTATACACTACTCATTAATAACTAAAACGATTAAGTATTACGTCTTCCCAAATTCTCCACTACTACATTGAAGTTGCATCACCCGAGTGTGACGTAATATCACTTGGTGTTTAGTCTACTTTGCACACGCAACTTTATTTATTAAAAAAAAAAAAAAAAAAAAAAAAAGTTAGTTCCGAAACATAACTGAGCGAGCGTGAGTGAGCAAAGGGGGTTAAAAGCGCCGCAGGGCTCGTTTTGTTCCACCTTAATTCGTACAGCAGCATAGATATCCTACGTTAGTTAAAATACAGTGGGTTTGAAATACTGCCAGATTATGCTCTACTGCCACCTCACTTCATATCGCATCAATCCGCGAACACATATAGTCCACAATTTAACTTACATTTTCTGCTTTATTAATCACTCTACAGTAATGACCTTTCTAAGTTTGTTACTCATTACCACATTTAGTATGATTCTGTTCATTTCTCCCGAAATTTTGTATTTCGGGGTCTCCATCTGCGGCAGTTAACCTGATAATGCCTTTTTAATATGACAGACTTTTCTTAATCTCTGCTTCCATATTGATTGTTCAAATGATCCACTTACAGCAGCATATGAAAATAAAACCTGCATAATAATTAAACTTAAAATTCTGCTTTGGTCACTTTTCCTAAAGTAAACTGTCCTTCCTCCTCCGTTTAAAAGAAATAAAAAAAAAAAAAAACAGTAATGCGTTTCTAATCAAAGCAGAGTGGTTCATTAGCACAAAAAAAGTAGACTCCTAGGAAACGTAAACTCACGCTTTTCAGTTGTTTATGGGGTAAAAAGATATAGGATTTAATTTCTGAAGACAAACAACATCAAATTTACTTGACGCCTTTGAAAACGTTTTATTTTTTCAACGGATGGATAGATGAGATGTACCTTCGAAATGTAGGTTATTGTACTCGGAGTTTACGATTTTTTCTTTGCTATTTTTCAAATCAAAAGTAGTTTTAATATGTTTCTTACTTTCATATAAATGTGTATTTATTTTTGCTTGAGGTAATATTGTGGGTAAAACATGGTGTCTGCCAGCGATGGCTCTTTACGAAAGCCATATGGGTAAAAATTTATATTTTCTGGCTACGGGATAATGGGAAAAATTCTTACTTAATATATTAACTCGTATATATTAAATTGTTTCTTAGGATACGACTTGCATTCATGGGTGCAGAATCACTTTACGAAGACTTCTCGTTACGAGTATAAATACATGTCCGGACGTATGCCATAAAAACTAGTTTACAGGTTTCTGAAGTTGTATGAAACTTTCTTTTCTTACATTGTAGCGATAAAATCTCAATTTTTATTACTAATAAAACTCCAACTGACCAAAGCAGTATATATATTTTAAGATTATATATTTGTGTTACATAGCCGAAACTGTAATACAAATATATCATCTTAAAATATGTATACTGCTTTTGTATTAGTAATATTGAATTTTCCAAAGCTACAATGAATAATTTTCAATTTTTATCTATGTGACTTCCCTCAAGAGCCATAATTTTAATTAGTATATAATAGTTAGTAGTGGTCCTTGAAATAAGTTGTACGGTCGGCTAGGCTAAAGGAGACGGCGATGGTGAGAAATGAATGCAGTGATGGAATGAAGAAAGTGGTAGGAAAAGGGAAAACCTCAAGAACATTGTGTTTGTCCATTACAAAGCTCAGTTGGCGCAAGTTGGAATCGAGCCAAGGACCTCATGCATCAGAAGTGAACGCTCTACCACTGAGCCACTGTGACCCCGTTTCAGTTGGGGTTATAATGAATAAGTGTATGGGGTTTTGCAAATGATATGGTGCTTGTTGAGAATCTGAAGAGAAAAGCAATGAGATGTTAGAAACCTTGGAGAAGGGCTCTCAAGAATATAGGATGAAAATAAATGTTAGAAAGACAAAAGCATGGTGATTGGAACGAAGTAGTCGGTGTCAAATATAGAAGTAGAAGGAGAGAAAATAAAACAGGTGAATAGCTTTCGATATCTGAGTAGTAATATTAGTGATGATATAAAATGTGAACGTGAAATCAAAGAAAGAATAGGAATGGCGAAAGAGGCCTTTAGGAGGAAGAAAAGACTATTTTGTGAGAGCTTGATTAATGTTGTTGTTAATTTGTTGTTTCATGTGTTCTTGTAAAATAATTGCTTTCAAGAAAATGTCATTGTCACTATTCTTTTTGTGTTTTTTCTCGTAGGTTGCAACAGTCCTCGGCGTAATAACCGTGTTTTATTATGATATTCGCTTTAATATAATAGGCACAATATATGCAATAGCAGGCATCCTTATTACATCGTTTTATCAAGTGGTAAGTCTGCTTTCCTTTATTCAGTCTTCAACTTCCGATTTCTCCGATAAGAACTGTTCTACTGTAACTTTTAAGTATTGACACATTGGAAAAGGTTGCAAATTTTGAGACTGTGACAAATCAGAGACACTATAATTTTTAAGTTAAACAAAACGTATTAAATATTTAGTGAAAGAAATGAATAGATGCAGTTTTTAGTGACACTTTAAAAGTAATAAGTGTACCACTTGCTTGGTTTAGTTGCATCTGTAAGAGTTTTTATGAACTGTCTCAGTCACTTAATCCGAAACCTTTTTGGCAGGGGCCAATCCATTTGAAATCAACCAGTTTCAGATTAAAACGTTACTCACAACATCTATTGTATTTTAAATTTTTGTACAGAAAGTTGTACTGTGTTTAGAAAGTTGAAAATTAATATTCATTCATTTTTGGAAGCTCAGTTTTCTTTCGAGCAGGCTTTTTTTTTTTTTTTTTTTTTTTTTCACTTTACAAAGATTGCAGTAAATGCTGTGGCTCCGTTATTTTTGAAAATATCGATTTAAAAAAAAAAAAGAAAAACATTTGAAAGATAATTAAATGTACATTTTGTATCCAAATTACAGTTAACCCTACTGCACTAAAAATTGATGAAACTTAAACGTTTACAAAGCTCAAATTGTCATTTCTTTTAAACTAAAAATTCTAAACAAACAAGGATTTTCTTTTCTAGATATAGATTTCATGCCCTACTCCTTTATAAAACAATTTGATCCCTGAGAGGCTCATTTGTTTTTGTTATAGATCCTTAAACATTGCGATTTTTTGCAAATCCGATAAATTCAAGCCTGAAACATCCTAGAAGGGATAATCTTGAAAAATATCAAATTTTCACAAAACAATCGTTATTTGTGTACTGATAAATGGTTGTAAAATTTTATCACTGAGACCTGACTAATTTTTGAATTGTGGTTTGTTTTTGATGTGGCGAAATCATAAGAAGTGGTGCGCTGTGTAAATATGATTTAAAAAAAAAAAAAAAAAAAAAAGTTATGCAGTTTACACTTTAATCAAAAAACACAACTTGCAATCATTTTTAATCTTCTTGCTGAAAAAAAAAAAAAAAATAAAGTTAATTGATTTCTCTACGTATTTTTCAACTGACATTGAAGCTTTGATTTGTAGCAGTTGTGTATTCTGTTGGTAATAGTTTCCTTAGAACCTTACTAATTATCACCAATACTTTGTCGTCTTCTGGGGCGTCTGGATGAAAAAGTAAATAAAAGAGATCGTTGTTTTCTCACTTGTTTCTTCAATTAGTAGTCCACCTAGTTATAGATAGAAATATCTTTCAATGTTCTGGCTTGTTGATTATGTGTTAAACAATCGTGTATCGGATGTATAGGAATTGGACTGTGCAAGTAAACATCTGGTTAACGAAGCCAAAGGCACAATCACTGAGTTCTTTTACTTGTATAGATGGTATTCCTACTCTTAGTTCTCAATCTATCCACTCTACCAGGACAGTCATATATACTGTACATCTAGGAATAATCCGTAAAATATATAAATTTTTAAAATCTCTTAAGTGATGCGTCTGCCAAACACCACTTACCTGCCATTTACCACTTGTTGGGAGAGTAATGGTAAACGGAAGATAGCATCATTACAAAAGTGGCCGGCTGGATTGATTGAAAAAAGTGGAAGAAAACGGAGCCCCGAAAACCCATGAATATTGCTAGTATTTATCCATTACAAAGTTTTGGCGCATGCTGGGATTGAACCAGGGACCCCAATCACCATAGGTGAGCGCTCTACCATTGAAGCCAGTGGCTGAAACAGTTCAAGAAAACTCTTACAGATAGATATAAAACAAGTACTATACTATTAGGCGTAGAGAATTAAATTTAATCAAATTAAACTACCTTTTGTAGGATTCGATATTATGGATGCTGGTGGATGGTATCTATTATTAGAAAAAAAAATACTGCTACCTTGATCTGAAGCTATAGAATTGAAACAGCATACTGTTTTAGGCCGTCTCTGGACCCGTTCTCAATGCATCTTCTATTACTACACAGCCTACTAAAACAAAGACAGTGTTCTGTCTATCCGTAAAAGCTCATGCTTCAATATAATGTGGATTGAAACAAGTTTTTTCCTCTTTACCAAGTTTCTATATTGAAGCACTAGCTGAGTAGTGCGTTATTGGCACGGAAAGAGTAAGTTTAAGGTTGGTTTAAAGGGACAAGTTTTGCCGATAGATGGCACTTTTTTTTTACAGTCTTCCTATCTCTCCCATGTATTTTTTACCTTTCACGAAAATTCACGATTTCTCTTACAAATTTCAGCCTACAGACTTCAAATTTTTAGAAAAAGTTATCGAAGGCAATAATTCCTGTCGATGTTTTATTTAGAATTTTCTCATTGTTGAAATGGATACCCAAACCTTTAACAATGGAACTGTTTCAACAATAAAGAAAATTCTAAATAAAAAAGAAATCGGCACGGATTGTTCCCTTTAATAGGTTATAAAGTTCCTTCTCTAAAAATTTGAAGTCTCTGGGTTGAAATTTGTAAGAGAAATTGTAAATTTTCGTGAAAGTTAAAAAAATAAATGGGAGAGATACGACGACTGTAAAAAGAAGTGCCATCTGTTGGCAAAACTTGTCTTTACACTAACGTTAATGCAAAAGAATTCGAAGCCTTAAAGGTGTGCAATCTGCGACAAAATAACGTGTGGATTGCTAACTTCACAGACACTATGGTTCACTTACATGTACTTTATTTATAACTTTTTCCCGTCTCCAATCCCCCGCGAGTCGACAATCGAAGAAACGGCTTCGTACGCGATTAAATCTGGTGAAGATCTATCTGTCTACAAGATTTAGTGGTTCTAGGTGACTCGTGCGAAAATCTACTGATAGATACACATTATTTTATGTATTAGTATAGATGGGTTTCTACGAATGAACAGAATCAATACCATGTTGTATTAGTCGTTGTATCAGAAGATGCATTAAAACAGGCTCCAGAGATGGCCTGAAACAATATGCTGCCTAAGGTAAGAGCCGTTTTTCTTATAATTCAGTATGATTGTTGTGGCTTGTAATTTCGACTGCAACATAGCCTCTTTGCTGATGTTAGTCTTCCTTAGCTTAAAGGGCAAAATCACAGGGAGTTAAACACAAAGATTTCATTGTTTCTTTGTTAATGACTTAATAAAATAGATTTTAGATGCTATCAATGATAAATTTGTAAGTAATGAAAAGAATTTCTTTTCTTTTGTTCAGCTCTTTCTAAGTGTATGACGAAGGGAACAATGAAATTAGTTATCGGAATTATAAGGCACAAGATTATCAAACACTACAAAGTGGCTTAACCTTCATTTTATATATAATGTGTGTCCTTTGCGCAGTATAATCTGTTAAGTTATACTTAATTTGTGTGGAATAACATGAACTTTACGTTGAGTATAATCTTTCTTTGTTCTGCTACCTAATATAATGTAATGAAATATTTTTCTTAATTTATCAATCACCATTTTTTCTCATCGTTCGCGCCAAGAAAATTAAATACGACAATAGATTGTGATTAACTTCTAGAACATAAATACCAACATATTCAAATAGCTAGCCGAGAAGATATTGGAGGCATTTGACATATTATCATCAAACATTGTGCAAGGCCACCTGCCCATTTGATGTAAAAATATTCCTTACTCCATTACTTGTGGTCTTCTGCCTTTCCCTTTCTTTCCTTGTATTGTTTCTTTTATCGCATCTCTAATTAATAACACGTTTCCATATAAGTTTATTTTCTCTATTTAAGTACTTCCATTCTGTATTCTTCTTTGCACCTACACTTCGCTTGTGTCTTTAGTCATAGCTTTTTTGTGGTTTCCACGTTTTTCTGCCCTATTCAATACAGTACTTCACACGAAATATTTTATAAGTATTTTCTATAACTAATATTTAACGTCCTATACAATACACTTCTCTTTTCGTAAAGGTTTCTTTCACCATTCCTTTTTTAATTCATGTTCCCACCTTAGATTCTTGTTAATGATGATTTGTACTCAGGCGTCCAGGGTTTGCCCAAGTGGGCCCAGCCCAAAAAAAACCCAGTGGGTTTTCTCGGGTTGGACCCACTTTAAAACCCACCTGGGTTTTTGACCTATTTGTTAGTATATTATTGATACAAATAAGGTGATCACATTGTAAGTGATTTTTATCAGATTTTAGACTTTCCTGGGCGAATTAGAGGCTTTCACGTTAAGGTATTCTGAATGCACTAAATGAACTATTAAAAAAAAAAAAAAAAAAAAAAAAAAAAACCTTAGCTTGAGATAGTTATAGAACAAATTAATGTATGGATTATGCTTATAGCCTATTTGGAGCAAAATAAGCAATTTTGTACTTTAGAAAATATTTTCTGTGAATAGTATGCTCGTCGACTTTGCGACACCGAGGGACATTATCACTCATACGTTTGACGGGTTTAAGGTCATAGGTACCGGTACTAATAGTACATATGTAAATACAGTAGTAAAACTATTAGTATTATTTCTTACCTTTGATGTAAAACACAAGGTTCTTAACTAAAATTTGGTTTTCCAAGAATAACAGTTTAATTCAGTCATTTGTTGCTACTCTTCAAATAAGCATTCTGTAGAATCAACACCAGCAATAGCGTAAACATTCTTCTCAATATAAGAAGCTTATTGCTAGGGGTTCCGAAGACTATGTAACGCTTAGTATTTCAAGTGCTGAGTTCAAATTTCCGTACTAGTGGAAGTTTTGATGTACACGCCGTGAAAGAAGTGCTCGGGAAATTCCCGAATTAAACGTAGAAGGATCGGAAATGAAAACTTCAACAATAAAACTATTTATTTTACTCTTAAGCCTGTCATACGTCCCGTAAAAAAGGGGAATGTCCCGTTTTGGGGCCCGAGTGTCTCGCGTCCCCGTAAATTTAGTCGGGACAGGGAAGTGTCCCGTATTTTAACTCCGTTCCATTTCTGCTATCAATATTAGCTTATTCGAAAAGTGAAAAAAAAAAACATCTGATATTGGCTGGGAATACTGTAATTAGTGAATGAACAGTACGCTGTTGCATGTAACAGTTTCGAGGAAGTTATAACACCACCCTGTTCGACTTGATAGCGGGCGAAATTTGCAATGCTACTTTTCCATTGCATTTGATGGAAACTCGGATACTCTCCGGAACATTTAAAAAAAAAAAAAAAAAAAAAAAAAAAAAGCTTTGAGTGTTTTTACATTTACAAACACAGGGGGGATGACTGACCTTTTCTCCAGCAACACATTAGATAAGTTAACAAGAATTATAATCTTTATCAGAGGCTAGAGGCACAGAATTGTGCTTTGGTCCAGGTCTTAGAAAAATGTAAATCTGGTCTTGACAATTACACACGACACAAGGAGAAAAATAAGCTTTTCATCAGATTAAACTGACGAACGTAATTTTGGCAGATACAGCCATGTAAATAAATATTGCTAAACGCGCGAAAAATATTGAAAGTAGATTGTACCACTGATTTAAATAATTTCATATTGTTTTCCTGTAAAGCATTTTTATAGCACATCTTAAGTTTTTAGGCATCTTCTGTCTATACAATTTATTGCAGGGTACGAAGAGAGAAAAGGAGCTGCTGCTTAGTGAACTTTCGCCTATTAGATTCTTTAAAAAAATTAAAATTAAATAAAATGAAATCTTACTTTTAGTCTCACGGTTATGCCTGCTATGCTCAAGGTGACGGTGATGATGAGAAATGAATGAAATGACGGAATGAAGAAAGTGGGAGAAAACGTGAGAATCCCGAGAAAACCCACGCACAAGGTGTTTGTCCACCACAAAGCTCACTTGGCGCGAGCTGGGATCGAACTAGGAACCCCATGCACTAGAGGTGAACGCTCTACCACTGAGCCACCGCTGCCTATTATACTTTTGTTCATAACCAGACTACAGTTCATTGCATTGTATTGGAAAGTTGAGGAAGGGGGGGGGTCTGAGGTGCCCCGTATTCTCATGGAGAAAATATGTCAGGTTTATTTACGCTGGAAGATGTTAATTTCATATAAGACATTTTAAAACATTTATTTATTTCATACAACATGAATTGTATCTTTGTTTTAAATTAACGGACTCCTTTTGGTATTCATATTTGGCGAACGTCACTCAGTCTTCTGGATGACTTGATCTACATTTGTTCGTTTGTCTGCCGAGCTCCTTCATGGCTATGCGGTTAGTGTACTTGTCTTCGGTGTGGGACCCGGGTTTGCTTCCCGGAGGGAGCTCATGTGGTTCGGATTCTACGTTAATCAGTAGGTCCCGTCTCATATAGCCTCGCTGCTGAAAGGGACGTTAAACGCAAAATCAACTCAACTCGTGTGTCTGCCTCTACCACACACACTACAGGGTATAACTTTCGGCCTTTTAAGTTAAAATTTTCAGAATACAAGCACGAGACACACTAAATTTCCTATATAGATTTTGGCGGCCATTTTTTTCAAAACAGCAGTAAGTAGAAAATTGTTGGAAGTTGGGACAGTGACAATCTTTAAATATAAATCACATTTTAACACTTTTACCCCAAAGATATTGAAATATTTCGAAAAAACTTAATTAAAGTCGAAAATACCCGAAAAAACTCATATGGGCCCAGGTGGGTTGGGATTTTTCGAAAAAGCCCGGATTTTTTCAAACCCTGCAGGCGTCGCACAATAATTTGAGCTCTGATCGTTACTGAACCCAAAATATGACCAAGAGGAAGTGAGGAAGTTTTGCCTAGCGCTAAACAATATTTCCATTTCATTTCATTATAAACTCACTTGCGTCAGATTTCTGTGATGGGAAGTGGTGTTTTTGTTCTACTCTGCAAATTTTCGTTGCAATCTCAAGAAACATTCGATAACTATAGATACCTTAAACTAGTTACCTTTTATAATTTCCACCTCTTCGTTTCAATCTTTTTTCTTACTTTTTTTTACCGTTTATTTTCACTCCATATTCTTCAGAGTTTTCTTTAAACTTTCCACAATCCAATAATCTCAAAAGTGTTGACGTCTGCTGCTCCAAATTATTATAAATAGATATATTAAACATAATATCTTTGCTGACAGCGGTCTTCATTGTCAAGACTTAGGTGAACACTCGTAAACACTACATTAAATGTCTACAGTCCGAAAGTGTCTGTGAAGTCTCACATACATACCAAGACACGTATTTGGAGATGACAAAGAGCAATAGACACTAAACTGAAAGAACAGATTCAGGATGCCAAATGGAACATCAAAATATTTGCATCATTAATAGAAACCTACTGTAGACATACAAGACATACATATATTAGTTGGAACAAGGGCATGAAAATTAAATTTTGATAAGGCACTTTGGACAAAAGTTGCCATAACATCATTGCTGCCTTGACCGTCGTCAGCAACTACTGAAGAAAAAGAAGAAAAAAAGTTTTAACATATATATTCTTAGAAGCAGCTAGATGTTTTTATTTATGAGTATAAACATTTAATTTCCATATTCAATCCATGCTTTCTAAAAGTACTGGAAATGCTGTAAAAGCATAACTACAGCGCGGACTCTCGTTAATTCGAGCAAAAGTTTATTCCCCTTGAAACTGTGTGAAAAAGAAAGATAAGAATCGTGGGTAAATCGAGCTTTCGAACCTTCTGTTTATATAATTCGAAATAATATACTACAAGACTTTTGTGTTAAACAGAAGAATGTGTTTTCAATTGGTTGTCAGTGATTCAGAAACAGTTCTAGGGAAGAGTGACACCAAAACAAACGATGCTGAAGATGATGATGAAAACGACATGCGCGATAAAGTTAAGAAACAGCGTATGCTAACCTCGTCTGAAGCTTCCGAAACGATTGAAAATTTTAAGATCTAATGAATTCAAAACAAATGTTACTGACAGCGTTATTTCACGCAATAAATGAAATTGAAGGTTTTGTTGACGTGTGAAAGCTATGGAATCAAACCGAACTAAGATCAGAACTTTCTTTAAGAGAGAACAGTTAATTAAGCTTCTTGCTCGTGTATCTGGTTACGTGTGACTTCATTTATCTGCAAGTAAATGCGGTGCTGTATCATACAAATAATGTACTTTCTTAGAGATGAAGTCTACTGCATATTAATAATTATCATTGTTTTAACAATTCATGTTTTCGAACTTTTCATGTTCTATTGGACTTCAAATTAAAAAGGCTCTGCTGTGTATATGAGATCAAAAAGAACACTTCTAACATGAATGAAAAACTAAATAAGGTTATCTTGTATTTAAAAAAAAAAAAAATCGTTTGCATGTCAATTCTGTGATATTGTGTAGCAAACGGCGATGCGATACCGCTTTTTTTTTTTTTTTTTTTTTTTTTTATGTTGGTCCAAAAGTCAAGTACGTCATTTTATTTTATTTAAATAATAAATTTATTTGCTTCAGTGTGTTCCGAGTTTAACGTATAAATGAAAATATATTAGAAGTAAATAATAAAGAAACTAAGTCAATATCTGTATGGATAATAATAAGTAAATGATATAAAATGGCATAAGCCGCTCAATATGGGACTATATACCTAATTTTGGGCCACCCTGTACAATATTACTGAAGAGTTAGCCGTAGAATTGACGACAAAGACACCATGTACACTTGAACATTTTATAGCATCTAGAAATAAAAGCATCAATGAGCTTTCGAAACGCAGGATTTTAGATACTTTAACAGCACACTGTCTTCTGTCCTTGCTTTGCTTAAAGCTCTGGAGTAAGAAGTTCTTAATTGTCGCATCTGCTAATTATTTCATAACATTGACCTCAAAACATTCTTCTGCTACGTCTTTTTGTTTTTTACTGAAGTTGCGAAATAAAGATAGTGTTTGATTTAAGTGTGAAAAAAGACTTGATCTGGGCATTATTTGGCTACAATGTTACGAAATCAGCATTTCTATGAAATTATGTTATTCTGTTTCTGTCATAAAAATATAGCCTCACTTTATGACCTGTGTAAAGCCAATTCCCCTTTTCGTGATGGCATTACAGATTGAGCATTTAATAAAAAGTTGCATGTGGACACATTTCGAAACCAGATACATTCTTAGGCAATGACCAAATTAATACATAACTATGTATCTAGTTAATATATAGATAAGTAGATAGATATAGATATATTGATTGTTTTTTTTTCTGGCGGTATGCAGCGGTACAACGTACCGGCACCTTTTTAATGAGAACGTGATATTTTCTCTTCAAAAGTGAACTGCACTGAATTAAACTGAAAGCGAGTACGAAAATTCTGTTGGAATTTTCTCCGCAGAAAAGCCTTTTCGCAGTTCTTATTTTAATGTATCCATTTAATTGTTTTTATTGATTATTAGGAAGAGGTTTAAGTGAAAACATTCTCTAGATTTTTTCGCAAAGTTTATCCATTAATTTAGTAGAGGTTTGAAGAATATTTTGGTAGCATAACTAGTACTGTGAAGGATATTATGTGAACAATGTTTTTATTGAAATTCAATATTTGTGGAACTCTTGATGCCTTTTGAAAACAAACAATAGCAGCCTACTTTCGCACTTTTACAAAAAGAGAAAAAAGCAAGAAACAAATCACTAACAAATATTGATTATCATTACGTTTATTGTATTATAAAATTAAGACATAAGAATCAGACATTTTTAAAGTATCTTTATATACAGTATATGTACGTAAGATTTTTTTTAGTTGTAAGACTGCAGTGATATGCTACTGGACATTAATAATAATAATAATAATACCCTGAAAGGATGCAACTTTTTAACCATTATGAACCTGAGGTCCAGCGTACCGGCACCTTTATTTTTAGAAATAAAACGCTCTGTGTGTGTGTGTGTATATATTAATTATTTTTCCTCTGTTTTCCTTTTAATTATCGTACGCCTTTGTTATATACAAAAATAGTTTATTTTTATTTTTTGATGTTCACGTGAAACAGTAAAATAATTTCCATTTCTGTCAAACATGCTATACATAATTACGATACAAATTTAAAAGTTTCGAAATTGTTATTCAAATACCAAAGTTTAAAAAAAAAAAAAAAAAAAAAGTTATATACATTACCGCTTAAAAGGTTTCGAACACCTCGTACTTTTGTAAGCATCTACTGTGATTCTATTATATTGGGACAACCACTTTACCGCCCTGTATCGGATGTACTTCTGCCTAAAGCATAGAATTTGACAGTTGAATTGAGGTCTGAGAGGTACTGCAGATGTCAAATTATAATTCTGAAAACTGAGGCCAGAAAAGGATACTTCCTGTAGATATTACATAGAGTAAACAAAACTGTGCAAGGCGAGTCAACAAATTAGTTTTGTTGAACGATGTAGATTCAGTAGGGAAATGCAGTGACAGAAATCTGGAAAAAAAAATCAGTTTTCCAAATTTTTGCAGTTCTATATACCTTATAGATATGCTGGCGTTTAAGAAAGCTAAAAACGCCGTTCTTTGAAAAATTGTTTAAACGCTCAATATATATCCTTCTCTGCTCAATATTGTCGCTCAGTGGAAGCGTATATATAATGCTCGTCGTTACTGTTTCAACGAACAAGAATGGAGCATTCGAAACGATTGTAAACACTTTTCAAAGATGGTATTTTTTGGCGTTTTAACGTTATCATATCAACAAGCTATAAAGAACTACAAAATTTGGAAAACTACTTTCTCTTTCAATTTTTTTGTCACTGCATCGATCCTTTATGTCTACAGTTTCCAAACAAAACTAATATTTTGCCTCATCTTCCACATTTTTGTTTATACTTACAATATCTATATCTTTTTTTGTTTTTCAATTTTAAGAATTATAAATTGACATATCATCTGCAGTACGTCTCAGACCTCGGTTCAACTGTCGTCAAATTACATGCTATAAGTAAGAGATGGGCAGGAGTACCTCTAATGCAGGGCCAGAAAGTTCTCGTGCCAAAACAATAGGATAACAGTAGATGCTTATAAAAACCTGGGGTGTTCGAAAACTTTTGAGTGGTAGTGTATACATACAGTATATCTAATATGTAGATAATAATAAGTTATTCCACTAGAAGCTGTTACATTACAATCTATAATAAAGTTTGTTTCAGAAGATATTATTTTCTGTAACTTGACCATTTGTCTACTTATCCACTCTTCAATAGACAAGATGGTGACCAACATAGACAGATTTCACTGTACTGTGAATTATATAATTATGTCGTAGTACTTTTCTACTCGTCCAAGCAAACTTCTAATAGTGTGTAGGCTAAGCATTATTTGTAAAGAACCAAAGGAATTGTATTGAAAAACCATATTTAAAAAAAAAAAAAAAAAAAAAAAAACTTTTTTTATTGAAGTAAAACTTCGGCAGAAAAAGAACCTTTTTTTCTTACAACACTACACATTGTCATAAGAAATTTCGAGTTAATCTGTGAAATCCTTTCCAAAATCTAAAACTATTATCGTCTAAATAATATCCGAGTGTTTCTGAAACAGGTAGATCTTAACATCTTTTAGAACATAACTATACTGTTGACCACTAAATGAAGTTTGATCATTTCTATACTAAATATAAAAAAGGTTTCTTTAGAATATGTTGAACATTAGACGTTTTGTATTTTCCGATAAAATATCTTTTGTTGGCAGTTAGTTGGAGAAAAGCAGCACGAACTCCAAATGGATTCAATGCAGTTGCTGTACTACCAAGCACCATTATCAGCTGTGATGTTGTCTCTAATTATTCCAATATTTGAACCAATATCGAAAGTTTTGACCCATCCGTGGAGTATAATGGATTTGGTAAGTGCCCTAATGATCGCAGTAATAGAACTCTGTATACAGTCTGGCAACTAAAGAAAGAAACTGCTTTAAGTCATGTTCGGAAAAAATCAGTTAATAAACCAGTCGTAAAAAAAAAAAAAAAAAAAAAAAAAAAAAAAAAAAAAAAAAATTCAATCCAAATAACAGGTAACTCTGTAAACTAAATATAGATAATATAACCACAATATAAAATTATATTTGTTACAAATCTTAGATATTGAAACGCTAGTTATAATATTTACATTCCACCCATTTATTTATAAAAAGAAATCCGAACATCAAAAAACATAAACATACTATTTCAACTTGATTGATGGTCCAGTTTATTAATTTGTCAGCAAATCGACGTAAGAAAATACATTACAATTAAATATTTTCCCGTTCTTCGCATGGGAAGAATAGGTTTGTGGACAGTATCATCCCCCTCCCCCTTAGGATAAGCATTTCTTGAAAGTATAATGATAAAATAATTCGTGATGTCACCTCTTCCAACTCCCATCCCTCATCTGATGGGGAATGAACTTGGTCTTGAACGGCGACTTATCTCAATGAACCCAGAAACTATTGGTTTAACACTAGTATTGGTTGTTTTCGATTATTTTTACATGTCACTCACTTTCCACTCCCACTACAAACCCTGTCATGCAAATGAAGGATAGATTTGGATTGGATAGGAGTGTCGCTATTTAACCCCGAAAACTACTTATTAGACACTAATATTGGTCGTTTTAGAGTATTTTTTCATATCACTTCCTTCCCATCCTCCACGCCAATGGAAAATAAATAGGGATGTAAATTGCATCGAGGGTGTCTTATTCATCTTAGCAATCGTGAAAACTACGAGGGCCATCCGGAAAGTGGTGCCCGTATGTGCAACAAACACACAGTAGTACATATTAACAAATATACACATTTTTATTGGAAAGAGCACACTTTACACTACTTCTCCACATAATCACCAAGCAAATTGAGGCATTTGTCATACCGTGTGACGAGTTTTTGCATTCCAGCGTCATAGTCCTCCGCCGCCAGCGTATTGAGATACGTAGTCACGCCTCGTTTAAGTTCTTCATCGCTGTCAAATCTTTTTTCCCGCCAGAAAGAGACGACTCGTCCATCACATTGTCTCCATTCACCTCCTCTAATTGGCGATGAATTTCACAAGGTCGAACGTTTCGTGCATTAAGAAATTTAATCACGGCCCTCACTTCACAACTGGCGGGGTTCTCAATTCGTTTAATCATTATAAACGAGCACAGACACAACACAGGCATTGCTAGCGTCACGCAACCTCGCACAGAGCAGGTCTGACCTTGTCCAGCTGCTCCCCGAGTCGTCAGCGCTTCATGCGGCGCAAACGGGTACCACTTTCTGGATGGCCCTTGTATGAATTGGTCACCAAACTTCTGAAGCTTCTAAGCTATCATACCGCTTTTAAATCCTACTGTGAGTTACCAACCAAAAGAACTACCAACTTAAAAAAAAAAAAAGTTACATTTGTCTGTTGCCTATAAACTTACATCTTACATTTCTAATAAATATAAAATCAAACTATCAAAGTTAGCAAATGTCTAATATTCCAACACGTATGCAATCAACTGTGAGATGAGGCTGCGCGGGAGAAACAAAGAGTTGTTGTCGTTAGTCTCAGCTCAGTGGAGAAATCAAGGTTAGACAACCGGACAGTTAATGCAATATACCGAAAATATCCCCGCAAGCTACTAGTAGCTCGCAATCAACTGAATTAAACGCAAATATCGGTCGTTTTCAGTTATTTTTACAAGTCATCTCCTTTCCATCCCTCCATCGCGATTGGATATGAATATGAGGATTTAAATGGCATTTAGAGTGTCACTATTCATCTCAACAATCCCGAAAACTATAAATTAGATATTAATACCAGTCGTTTCTGATTATTTTACGTGTCAACCACAAGTCCCACAAATTAAGCCTGGAAGAGGAGACAAAAGATTCTGAGGAGACACGTATAAAGACACATCAAATTCTAATCCTTGAATAGATATACGCTATGAGGATACTACCAGCACTCTCTTCCGAAAATTCAGTATTTTAAATACAATTAATAGCTCATTGAAAAGAGCAGGTATAATAAGCCCGTCTTTTACGTCGTCAACGCAGATGGAGATTTCCCAAACATAAAACTGAAATGATATACCTTGACTATTTTTTTGTGGTGATGTATCAATGGTGCATACAGCATACACAGAATGACCCATCTTTCCTAACATGGAGAGTATTTACATTGCAAACTAGGCATAACTTCATATAATATAAGCGCTGTTCGCTATATAGCATTTATATCTGCGAAATCAAAATCTGTTTTATTCCTTAATTGCCAGACTGTATACATCCATCTTGGAGCAATTGGCGTGGTAACGCCATATCATAGCATATTGAAATGTTCTGTGTATATACAATAGTAGAAAAATTGCTAGAAACACGGTGTAATATTGCATATTTACAAAGTTTCTCCACGTTTAAATGCATATAAATGACAATGATATGTACGACATCAGCTTAAATCAAATTTTCTGCAGAATAGAAATCAAGTGGCAAAACTTACTTAATATCACTTCAGGTACGTTAACACCAAGGTGTGCATAACATAAACAGTTCTAGAGGGCAAATTGATCTTATAGTGGTATGTAGTATTGATTTCAGAGTCAAGCGCGAACTTAAGAGAAGTCTGTTGCGTGTTGCCCATAAATATACATTTATGTAGGATGATTAATGGTTTTCTTAATACGTATTTTGTTAAATATCTTCTATTGTGGCAGATATAAGTTCTGGGGTTGTGTTTTATTCTGCATAAGTTAATGTTTATCTATAATCGAACAAATTTCAGAAGAAACTTTGTAAACGTGAAAAATTACACGGAGTTGCGTTAATTTTCCCAAAGAGAGAGAGACAAGAGAAATGTTGTGTCAGTGAGTATCAGTCAGATAAGGAGTATAAGTTGATATATCTTGTTTCACAGTTTTTACCCTCCAGATAAAATTACCTCAGCCGGAATTTCGTCTACACTCGGAGATTTGTGTTTCGATTACTAACAGAGAATTGAAACTGTTTTTAAATGGCATTCACTTATATATTGATATTTATTCTTAGTTAGTACTTTAAAGTGGCTCCTCTTACCCGAACTTTTTGTATACAGTTCATTGCGCCGATGCCGGAGGGTTGTGAAATATGAATATTTATTTAGATAAAGCGCTGTTACTTCCTCTGTAATACCTTGAATCACTTGCGATAGGTTCCGTAGTTCTCAAGCTTTAAAATGTATTTTCTGTTTTTTTTAAGGAACTTGTAACTTTGAATGAAGGTATTTTTTGACCCATTTTTCTTAGATTTCTTTTAAAATTTAATTTAATGTAAAGAATCGCCTTCCGGAGTTTGGTAATAGAATTTTTGAACATACTGTATATATAGTATACTGTATATATAACTGCAGGACGTTCGATAAAGATTTTCTCAGACCCAGCTCTAGTTAATGTAGAACACTAAAATTTAACATCTGTATTGATACATATCTCTATAGGTTATGGGTCAGATTTCGTCTTTTAGTTCCTAATATTTTCTGTCACAGGCATAAAACTGAACGAAAGCGTAAAGATGGATCCAGTTGAGTCCCGAGCGGTGATTTAGTGTCTGTAAGGCCACCCATCAAAGAAAACATTTGAGGTGAAAGAGACTTATTGAGAGGAATCCCATCATATGATATGAAGCATTAGCATCGTCGGTTCAAGGATGGATGTCCGTAAAAACGGTCCTGATTCCAGGACGGCCCCAGTCCACATTGTTGAAGACACCATTGGACAAGTGGAAGCCGCCATAACCATTCGCCAATTAGCCGAAGATGTCAAAATAAATGTAGGGGTCTGTGGGAAAAAGTAATCCATGAGCATCTACACATGCATAAAGATTCTCCGGCTGCTGACAGTTTTCAAAAAGCGGAAACGAGTTAACTGCTCCAGGAATTTTTGGCCCTGTACCACAAAAACCAGGATGATTTTTTAACACTAATAACTCAGGATGAAACGTGTGTACATTACTTTTGACCCAGAGACTAAGACGCATTCACAACAATGGAAGCATGCTTACTCACCAACCTCAAAGAGGGCCCGTGTTCAATTTAGCGAGGAAGATCATGCTGATAGTTTTTTGAGATCAGTTTGGAGTGTTGATACTGGATTTCTTGGCGAAGGATAACACAATTACAGAGTTATACTGTACTTTACTGCTGCAGCAATTACGAGATTCCATCAAAACCAAGAAATGTGGAATGCTGACCTAAGATGTCCATATCCCTCAGATAAACCTTCAGTTTACAACTCCCATATTTCCCAGACAAAGGCACAATCCTATAGGTATGAAATTCTTCCCAATTCTCCGTACTCTCCTGATTTTGCACCATCTGACTTTCATCTCCCTAATCATTAAGTGAATTTTGAAGGAAAAGCATTTCAAACGTTGATTTCTGAGGTTAAGTCATACCTTCTAGAACAATGTGCAGACTTCTATGAAAGGTCTCCGCAAGTGTATAAAGCATTGGGGAAAGTCTGTGGCCGTTGAAGGTTCCTATGTAGGTAACGACTAATGTATGTACCAAATTTCGTTTATGTCAGTCAACAGTAAGTGGTGTAGGGAAATGAAATGGTTGGCAACGAGAAACACAATTTTTTAACGCCAAGTATGTGATGTTTAAAAGAAGAAGAACTATGTTAGCATGTTGTTTATGGATAATTCAAACTGTAATGGATAATAAGTTAAGGTGTTAAGAGTTGAGCAAATTATAAGATGACGGAATAAGTGATCCTCAATTTAAGAGAGAGTTTAGTGCTTGTAGAAGTGTTATTGGTAATAATAAACGTGGATATGATCAAAGATTGAATTGTAATTAGAGATATATAATTTAGTAATTGTACAAGTTAAGCCTAACCAGTAGTTGAATTTTCATTTTTATCAAGTGGGTCAGGGAAAATCTTTGAATATCCTATGTATATACGAAACTGAAGTATTGCATTTTTTCAGTCGTATGAATTAAAGGAAGAAACGAGATTTTTTTGTTGATTGTAGGTCCTTTGGTAAAAAGTATAATTAATTACAATAGTCCTTCACAGTATTTCATGAGTCTCACTTACATTTCAAAATGTTTTATGTGCACACCTGATATTGTATTTTCATCTGATAACTGTTTAATCTTTTATCTTTCAGGGTTTGATATTTCTTTCTAGTTTCGTGGCCTTCTTTGTGAACCTGTCCATCTACTGGATCATTGGAAACACTTCGGCTCTCACGTATCCTTTCCATTCAACGCACTTTCTTTTCTAATCTTTCAATAACACTACAGTGCACATTTCTGTATACTTTAAACTGTATATTTTTTCTCATTAGCTGTAGTATTGCATGTTCTCTGCGTTTTAATTTGTATATTTTCATCTCCGTACTATCCCTACTTTGATGTTACAAGCATAATTGTTTAACAACCATAGTTAATAATTATTCAGTGTTTGTTAATGTTCCTCATTGCAGAACTTCAGGTTTTCTTCCGTGACTTCTGTGACGATTCCGTCAAATTTTCGCTTTAATTAAACGGCATTATCAAAAAAAAAAAAAAAAAAAAATGGGGGGTGAGAAATCGAAAGATAAGAAGAATAAGAAAGTTTTCCTTTTATTTAAACTAATTCAAGTGGATATGAGTCGCTGTATAATGGCGAATGTAGGCTGTGTATTCCTTTGTTTGCTGTCCACTTATTACCAAAAAAACTGGCACAGGTCGTAACCTTTACTTAGCAAACAAAGGACTACAGAGCCTGAAGTCGACATCCCACAACGAAGCACACTACCACTTAACCAGAAAATTCGGAGCAATTTATTGCAGAAGGCGTGTCTGCACTCTTCTTCATCCATTCCTTTTTCATTTTATTGCCATTGTCATTTCCTCCATGAACAATGCTGTAGGGCACAGCTGAAAGCTTGGAAATGGAAGGATTATTCAAGAACTGGAACTTGAAGTAAGTGAAACTGTTGATAATATTCCTTTACGTGTGGGCATATCGTCTGGCATTGTACAACATCTTTGCAACTTCGTGCGTTTAAATTTCAAAGTAGTAGCAAACAATAGTACCAATCTTTTTCCTATTACCTTTGAGTTCCTGCCTTTATATTGTGTTGACATTGTTTTAAGAATAAAGACAAAGTTTGACGAAAAAACATTATGTTTTATACCAAGGTATGTTAACCTGGCAGCACTGGTGCCACCTGTTCTTGTAGCTGGCCGTTGGTTGTGATTGGATTCAAATTGAAAATTTTATTTTTCAATGGACATTTCTGAAGATGATTTATTACCTTGTGGTAACATTTTGAAACTTTTGAAGTTTTTACTAACTCTTGAATTTTTCCAAAGACACACTAAAATGTAACATTTGTATTGAAATTCGCAATATACCTGTTTAATATGCATAATACAAAATAAAATTATCAGCAAAGAAATTTAAACAAAAATTATTAGATAAAGATTTATAAATTTAGCAAAGGGTCTGTTAGACTAGGCGCCAGTGCTCAAGTCACATTAGCGCTTGCCAGGCGCCTGTGCCAGGTTAATAAAGTTTCAAGGTCAGTGTTGATTGTACTTCCGAGCATTCGAGGGATTCGATGTATATTTTCAGGAAATGGTAGCTTAAGGAAAGATTTTTCTTAAAAAAATTTAAAATTACCATTTTTTGAGGTTTTTCTGTTGGAGAATATCTTCTGATTTGCATAATATGTAGATATGTGTTGTTTTCATCTGCCTTTAATGTTGAATAGCGTTTATTCCACTATATTTTTGAAAAAGTATCACTTATATCTGATACGGGTTCTGTAAGACTTAGGCCTCTTGATTGGAGATCGCAAAGATCTAAATAATTTTATATAAGAATTATCATCCGTTTTCCAACACATAGAGTCTAAGAAATTTTTATAATAATATTATTAAGATGAACAACCCTAAGTCATTCTATCTTCAGGAATTAACCTTTTGTGGTCGGATCTCTCAACAGAACACGTTTATATTTTATGTTATTTTATTTTGTTTTATTTCTTTAAAATAATGTATGGATCAAGCATGTAATGTATTTATATTACTTTCGGCAACATCTTTATCCGTGCTGGTTTGAATTCGAGATCATTACCACGTAAGTCGCTTTCATTAAAGCGAGAAAAATCAGCTTCCTGCTTTAAAATTATTAAAGATCGAGCTAAGGTGTACAATTGCTAGTGACACTCATAGCGTACATTTACTAGTAATTGGAAAATCTATTTAAAAAAAAAAAAAAGTTTCAAGGATATGAGGAGTCTTTCTATCTGTTACAAAGCCTAACTAGAAGCGCTTGGAAGAAAGTCGAGTTACTTTCTGACTCGTATGCAAACAAATTTATCTCAAGTGTAAAAGAGATCCAGAGAAAAAGAAATTTGGAAAAGTGATACTCTTACTTGATAATGCTTCAATACATCCAGATGTTGAACTGTTGAATTCAGTTGAAGGTTTCCAGCTCAGGTATTTGCTTCCAAACGTTACAGCATTAATTTACCCAATGGATCAAGGTGAAATGTATAAAAAAGAAGTCTTAGGTCGTTTCTTTCTTAAAAGACGATGAGGCGAGTGTAAAAGCACTGTCGAGAAAAGGAAAAGAAAAAGGGGGTTCCCTTAAGAATTGCTATTACATGCTAGCCGATGCTGGAAACACTTGCTCACAAGGAAATCTTTGAAATGCATGAAATAATTGAGAAAGGAGAGAGAGGGAAAAGATGAGAGGAAACAGACACCGAAGAAGATTTGAATGAAATTGTAGACTTATTCCCTCAAATTCCTGGTGTTTCGGAGTGCAATATAGAAGATAACCAAAACTTCTTTCAAAAGTGATACTGATCGAGGCTTTCAAATTTTGAATGACGATGAAATTGTTTCTTTGGTGCAGAAAGAGAATGATATTGAAGAACTGAAATAGTCTGAATCTAGTCACGGAGAGGCACTTACTGCACTGCATTAGAAACTATGCTGTCATTGTACGAAAAACAAGAAGAAAGTTGCTCAACTCAGCTTTTTCTATTAAAATGGATTCGAGATTTAGTGGCAAAAAGAGAAAGAAAGACTATCAAATCTACTCAGAAAAAAATTATATATACAGGGTGTTACAAAAAAAATTGTCACAGTATTTTGGAAAAATAGATTCCCCACATCAAAATAAGAAAAGAAGTTCATATTGAGCTGTAGTCAGAAGTGCATAGTTTCGTAGCTTTACGATGCCGAGAACTTAAAAAAATGAACTTTAATGCTCGATAGTTCTACTACTATAGGACGGATCGTAGTCGGCTCAAGACGTCACTGAAGAACTAGTATGTGAGCTATCCAAATATCCATCTTTCAGAATCTTGGAGAATTGCACAATCATTTTTAGATGCTGTTTGGGAGTACTTGACCACTCTGCACCTACCTCTAAAAATTGGTCTGCAAGTACTGGATCATTCTTAAACATGAATATTTGTATAGTTCACATACCAATTCCTCTGTAAAGTCTTGACCCGACTACGATAGATCTCATAGTAGTGGAAGTATGAACTTCTAAAGTTCACTTGTTTCACGTTTTCGGCACACTATAACTCCACTTCCGACTGCAGATCCATATGAACTTTTTTTTTTTTTTTTTTTTTTTAATTTTGATGTAAGGATTCTGTTCCCAAAATATTGTGATACACTTTTGTAACACCCTGTATATTTCTGCATAAACAGCACAGTACTGTAATTTAGGAGTGTTTTCTCATTGTCTCGTGTTTTTCTTTTTATATATGTATGCAGTACAATAATTCCTTTATATAAAGTATACTATATTGTAAAAAAAGAAAAATAAACCTGTACTGTACGTGTTTTTCTTTGTAAAATAAACACATGTTCGATTAAAATCGTTATCTGCATAATCTTCAGTTGCAATTAATGTATATAAAATACGCTGTACTGTTCATCAAGTTGCTGTATTCTGGTGTCCGGTGACTGCGTGGGCCACTCTGTTCTGAACCACCTGGAGGTGTCTTAGGTAGAAATTGTAAGTATGCTGCCAGGCTGAGTGGGGCACACATGAGGATTGAGCGGATACACATCTGATAGATGTGTCTTCGGGTTTCATGGGTAAATTGCGGAGTTAAGAGGACAGAAATCAGTGTTCTCTTGGCTGTTGCTCTCAGGTGTTTTTCGAAGGTAAGGCGGCGGTTCAGAATGACTCCGAGATACTTGGCGTGCTTTTGCGGCCTGAGCTGTACTCCTTGCAGTTGAAGTGCATGGTCTCTTGGAGTTATGTTCTTGGTGATATCATCCAGTGCAGTCTTCTTCGCGTTAAGCTGTATCTTCCACGCTCTAATCCAGTCTTCCAGCAGCGCTACGTGACGGCGGAGATAGAGAGCGGCGTATCTGTGTGTTGATTGTGATTGGTAGGTCAGCCGTGTAGATGTTGAATAGAAGCGGCGAGATGGGGAGCTCCAGCCGCTATGTTCCTTGTATCTGTCAGCTGTCCAACATGGTTGACCCGGAAGGTTCGGTTCCGTAAGTAGCTTTGGATCGTTCTAAGCTGGTAGCTTGGGAAGTTGGCGTGATGCAGTTTATGCAGAAGTCCTGAGTGCCAACAGTGCCGCATTTAGGAGCTCGGCGCCCTTCAATAATTACATATTTCTCCACCCCTTCATTTCTAACTTAAAAAGTCTTGACTTCTCCTTGTTTTGGCCGATTACTTTCGGACTTACTTATGGCAGACGCAACTGCCTCTTGCCTTTATTCTCTCTCTTATACTTTGATGTTTCTTTATTATCTCCCTGTCTCTTCGGCTGTCGAACCTCAGCAGATTGAGGTGAGGCACATTTCTTTTCAGCATGGCACCTATTTAAAACCATGTCCTTTATTTTTTTTTTTTTTTTTTGTTTCTTTGTTTTATTTTTCTTGATTTATCCTTTGTACATGCAGAAAATAACCTGAAAGAAGAAATAAAATAATTGATTAGTACATAATATAAATTATTGGAAAGCAGCCCATTCACCACCCTGAAAAGTAAAAAATTAAAAAAGAAAAAATAAACAAAATACAGTGTAAAAAGCAACATCATCTCATTTGGTGTTAACTGTCTTGTAGTTTCTTCGTTCTTCCATGATTCTGTATGCTTTTATCACACTGTTTTTCATACGTGTTTATTACACTAACACTCACAACACTGAGAAACACACAATGTTAATAGAGGTTATAGAAATAAAAACGACATAAATGAATAAATAAAATGAAACGTAAGTTTGTACTATAGTGCTGAGTGTTTGCCAGAACTTTAAAATTGTTTCTATTAAAATTTTATATATATATATATATATATATATATATATATATATTTGTCTTTTCAAAGTGCTACTTGTTCAATTACCTTCTTCGTTGGGTTCGTTCATCCCATAGGTTTCTCACTACATGCTCTGTTATTTTTGAAAAGTTATCGAATTTTGTTCTATCCTGACGTAAGCTAGTCCAATCTTCATCACTAAGTTCATCTCTGAGATTCCTTATTTCTTCACTAGTTACGTAATTTTCACAATTCCATATTATGTGTTCAGGTGTTTGGATTTCTCCACATTAACACATTTCTTCATTTTCAATATTTAATCTTTTCAGATGTGTTTTGAAGGGTCCATGTCCCGACAGCGCTTCCATAGTTTCCTTCTTTATTTCACCAATTTCTTTCCTTACTTTGATAGTTGGTATGTATTCTTTGAGCTTTTCTCCTTTTGTTGTGATGTACCATTCCTCCTGCCATTTTCTTTCTATCAACATATTTAGTTCATCTTCGTTGTTCGGATTTGTACCTAGAATCTCTATTATTTTTATAGTTTCGTTATTTGTTTTACATCGTTTTATAGCTTCTCTTAGTATTTGGTAGTGGATTGGTTCTTCTAGTGCAAGCACCTGTAAGGATTCTATCGGTAGTGTTTTGATTATTCCTATTGTTCTAATTAAAACTCCTCTCTGAACTCTGTTTATTTGTTCCCTTAATTTTTCATTTGCAAATATTCTGTGAGCCCAGATGCTGGCACAATATTTCACTGTTGGCATCATTACAGCATTGCTGTACGTTTGTAGGGTCTTTTTGGGTATCTTATAATCTTTTCTTGCAGTTGTGAGTATTTTATGTGCTACTTTCTTTCCTTTGTCAGTTACGTTTTCGACATGTTTAACATAGTTCAGTTTATCGTCAATCCATACTCTCAAATACTTGAATTCTTTCACTCGTTCAATTTTTTGGTTGTTAATTTTTAATATTGGATCTCTTTGTATAGATTGCCCGAATATCGTGTATTTAGTTTTATTTCCTGATAGTTTGTTTATTTATTTCGCACCATTTTTGAAGCGTTTGTAAGACTTGGTTTCCTTTCCTCTGAATTTCGTCTCTTGATCGTGCTGATACGACTGTTGCGATATCATCTGTATAGCCGACTACTCCTTCCGTGTCTTCCGTAATTTCCAGTGTTTTTAGGCAGGGTTCGATGATGATGTCCCATATCGTTGGGGCGCATATGGATCCCTGTGGACATCCCTTTGTTGTATATGTGGTAATGTTATTATTTGGTGCCTTGTAAGTGACCTGTCTTTCGTTGCAGTATTCTAACATTATTTGGTATAGTGATTTAGGTACTTTCATTTTTTTAAATTGTTTGAAGAGTGATGGCCACCACAAATTGTCAAAAGCTCCACTGATATCAACATAGGTACCAGATAGTACCTGGTACTTGTCTATTTTTCCATTTTCTATTAATTCTAAAAGCCTCCTTATAGCTGTCTCCGTACTTTTCTTCTTCCTAAAGCCATGCTGTAGCTTATCTCTTTCTGTTTCGATATTTACTTAGTCTGTTGGTGATTACTCTTTCGAATATTTTTCCTATTATGTTTAAGAGACAGATCGGAGCTCGGCGCCCTTCAATAATTACATATTTCTCCACCCCTTCATTTCTAACTTAAAAAGTCTTGGTTCACCATTTCTTTTATCTTCGCTCTTTTTTATTATTACTAAGTTTGAGTGTTTCCATATTTTAGGAATTATTTTCGTCTTGAGGCATAAATTGTAGAGTCTTGATAGATATGGTGACCATGTATCTGCATTTTCCAGGAAAATTTCTGATTTTATCGTGTCTGGACCTGCTGCTTTCTTCTTTTTTAGCATTTTTATGTAATTACTTATTTCTTGATTGGTTGTTTCTTCCATAATTTCGTCGTTTATTGGTAAAATTTTCATTTCTTCCCTCATTTGTTTGTGCACCTCGTCATTGTCTTCTTTTTCGTCCTTAGGTAAAAGTTTTTCCATTAAAAATTTTATGGTGCTTTCCCATCCTTCAGTAAAACTTCCGTCATATTTTCTTAAGGTTGAGAGAGTTGTTGGCTTCTTTATTTTCTGACTAATTATTTTATATGGTTCACCCCAAATGTCTAGGTTAGTATTTTCTTTAAGGTAGTTCTTCCAACTATTTACTTTCATTTCTTTTATTTTGTTTTCATATATTTCTTTTTGCTCCCTGTATTTTCTTAGTCGTATTTCTTTCAGTTCTATTTCCCACGTGTCTTGATATAATTTCCTAGCTCTTCTCGTTTTTAGTTTTAAGTCTTAGTTCTTTATTCCAAAAGGAGTTGTTTTTATTTGATTTTCCATTTAATGTTCGTGTTTCAGTTGAACTTTTAATTGCTTTAATTATTTCAGTTTCCAATGTTTCAGCTATTTCATCAACATCGCTATCGTCTTCAATTTGTGGTAATTTAATTGTGTCCCAAAATTTAGTCCAATTTATTCTTTTTGTATTATATATTACAGTTTTATCGTTTTGATTTAGATCGTTAGAATTTGTTTTGCTGCTTATCTCTAATAGTATTACGTTATGATCAGTGGCGGCGGTTGGACGTTAAAAGTGGGGGGGCAAGACATGATCTGAACAATTTTATATCAATGTTAGGTTTCCTGGTAGTTTCTAACACTGTTTGATGAAAGGTTGTATAACTAATAGGATACTGTCTTTTTTCACTTAAAATGCCGTATATCGTATTTCTATTTTAAGTAATTTCATAAGAGCAATACAGGTAGCTACTAGGACTTTATACTCTTAAACATCGAAAATGTAAGAAGAGATTTGAGATCTTGCTCATGAACATCTTAAAATTGTGTCTGGAAAACTGTTTGATCAGGTTATTCAATAATAAATTCGCAAAACAAATAAATAGAAAGGATAATATTAATCATAGTAATGAATAATGAGGCTTGTTTTGCAGAAGTTATATTGAAACTGGGGATTAATGAACAACTTATACTTTTAATTCCACATATGCCATTAAATAAATGTTTTTTCTCTTAGGAAATAAAATACAGTAAGTACTGCAAGCTTATGCTATGACATTTAAAGAAATATGCAATTACAGTATTAATTGCTTTGAATTGCAATTAAAACGCAATTCCTGTAGCTTTCTTAACTACATGGGAAGACAAATAACCAATATGTACTCACGCAACGGCAAATATCATATGGCACCATTTTTTCTATGAAACAGTAATACATAGAAAACCTTTACCAGGGTGTCCACATTCTGGAAAATAAGTGAAAGTCAGGGAAGTAAAAATGTATCAGGTGAAGTCCAGGGAAATGGCAGATTGGTCAGGGAAAGTCAGGAAAAAATCTATTTAGGTCCATTGTTCAATTACTGAATTTATGAAATAGGGTTGATTTCTTTACTGTTACTGGATGCAAAATGTAGTGTTCTCAATGATGATATTGAGGGAGTCAGTGGTCTCTGATATAGTTGTTGAAACTAATTTTCTGCGAGAAACACATCTAACTGCGTCCTGGCATATTTGCTCAAAAGGGTAGACGCTGTTCTAGAAGAATTGAATGGTGCCAAGAGGATATCTGGACAAGTGGATGAGAACGCAAAGAAATAATATTTCGAGCTCACAGTGAAAGCTCAGACTGAAAAATTTAAGGAACTCTGGAATGAATTCATAGCCAATGACAGAGATGGTATTGGACTTGATGATTTTTTTTACTTAGTCTTAGGAAATGGGAAGAACTTCGTTGACTTATGGTCAGTTAAGAAATTGTGTTTTATCTTCTTTCATGGAAACGCATTTTTTGAAAGTGGTCTCACAATAAATAAAATTCTCATTGTTGAGAACTTACAAGAAGAATCTCTGGTTGCTCAACGGATCATATATGATTCTGTGATGAGAATAGGTGGACCATCAGTATTAACAATTACAAGAGGGATGAGAAGTTCAATGAGACAATATCAGGTGAATTTGGAAAAGAAAAGAGAGATAAATGCTGGAGACTAGAAGAGGAGAGAGAAACGGAAGATACAGCAACAACTGAAAGAGCTGGAGTAAGAAGAGAAGAAAATTAAACTGCTGAGACAACAAGAAGGATATTCAGATCAATGAGAAGGAAACTATGCGAGAAAGGGTGAAAACAAATTTCTAAATGGGTTGCATTTAACAACTGCACCAACAAAAGTAATGTGTGTGTGTTACATAGTGTTTTTTTTTTTTTTAATAATCAGTAAAATCATGTATGAACTGTTTATTACTATAGGCAATATTATAATGTTGTGTAATTGGTATTGTATTTTTTTTCATATCTTAAGTACTCTGTATGCTGCACACTTTGTAACTGTAACTTTACATTTTGTGTAATATGTAGGCCTAATCAATATCGGCCTAATGCACATGTTTGTAAATTTACATTCCTTTGGAAAGAATATTGAAAAAAGAAATAAAGAGAAGCGGAAGAAAACAAGGCCAACTATCGGGAGTGTGGAGGCTGGGTTTCTTTTTTTCTTCTATATTTTTAAGTTATTTAGGGGTCAGGGAAATCTGGAACTTTCGTCATGGAAAGTCAGAGAAAAGTCAGAGACCTTTTCTCCAAATTGTGTGGACACCCTTTTACATTTCCAAATGAAACTATATAAATTAGGTCTCCACTTCAAAAAAGTGGGGGGGGGGCAACTGCCCCTTTTGTCCCCCCCCCTAATCGCCGCCCATGGTTATGATCACTTAGGGTAGCCGCGTCTAGTACCCTCCAATTTGTTATTCTGTCGCCGAGTTGTAATGTTGTTAGTGTTATGTCCATGTTTGATTCACCCCCTTGTCTACTCCTGTACGTGGGCGGATGACCTTCCTCATTTTCTGCTATCATTTCTTCTACTTTCTGTCATTTGTCGTCTATATATCTACTCTGCCAAATTGGAGATTTAGCATTCGGTGCATATAAGTATGTCTTTGTGTTTGTAAGTGTCACAGAATTTGGTCATGGTATTTAAAAAAAGGTTCTATATCTAGACAATACTGACAGTAACAGTTTAATATCATAATTTCTCCATTTTGTGATTTAAGTTCTATACAATTTGTCCATGGGTCACTAAACTGGGTTAGATTTAGAATTTTGTAGGTTTTGTTTCTGTTTCCTTCCTCGTGTGTTTTGTTTTTCACCTGTGTTGTTTATAGGTTTTTCTCCTGCGTACACTATTTCTGTTTTTCCCATTAGTGTTATTGTTTTTAGTATAGGGTTCTTGTATTAAAATTATGTCTATATCTTCCTTCTCAGCGAGTTCTTTTATCTCGTCCATTACTGTAATTGACCCACCTGCGTTTATCTGCATTATTTTTATTCTTTCATCCTTTCTCGGTTCATAAATGCTTGTGGTCAAGGGTTATATATTTTAACGTGGGTGTGTGGTCACTCCGCTCTGTGCTCAAATACAATACGTCCATATAATTTGGCAAATTCCCTATACGAATTCTCCAAGTCGAGGGTCAGTAGTAGGGGCCCCGTTATGCGCGAATGACTCATCCTCACTCTCTTTTATGACCGGGGTGAAAGGTCAATGACCTGGCCCGGGGTCAATGACCTAGGGGTACATAGGACCACCCCCTCTAAATTTTGGCAGGGGTACCATGGCCCACCCCCTAAATTTTGGCAGGGGTACGTAGGACCACCCCCCTTAAATTTTGGAAATTGCCAAATCTAAAAATTTGGTATGGTAGCCTAGGACCATAGTATGTACCTCTATCAGTATTGGGTGTCTATGTCGTTCCCTTTCATGGGTAAAAAATTGCCAAAAATTCAAATTTCGGGGGGTTTTGACCTAATTTATCCCCTTTGATGAGGTGTTATTACCTTATATGGTTATATGGGTGTATACAGGGGTCCATTACCTTTCAGAAGACATGGGGATATTAATGCACCCCTTGAAAAATTTGGGAGGGGTACCTTGGCCCACCCCTTAAATTTTGGAAATTGTCCAATTTCAACATTTGGTATTATAGTATAGGACCCTAATATGTATTATGATAAATTTGGATGGTCCACCTCGTTCCCTTTTAGGGGTACCAAATTGCCAAAATATAAACGTAAGCAATACGTAGTACCACGTGTTTGGTTTTGACCTAAGTTATCCCCTTGGATGATGTCCTATTACCTTATATGTTTATATGGGCGTATACAGGGGTTCATTACCTTTCATAAGACATGGGTATATTGGTGCACCCCTTGAAAAATTTGGGAGAGGTACCTTGGCCCACCCCTTAAATTTTGGAAATTGCACAATTTAAACATTTGGTATTATAGTATACGACCCTAATATGTATTATGATAAATTTGGATGGTCCACCTCGTTCCCTTTTAGGGGTACCAAATTGCCAAAATATAAACGTAAGCAATACGTAGTACCACGTGTTTGGTTTTGACCTAAGTTTTCCCCCCTTGGATGAGGTGTTATTACCTTATATGGTTATATGGTCATGTATAGGGGTCCATTCCCTTTCATAAGACATGGGTATATTGGTGCACCCTTGAAAAATTTGGGAGGGGCACCTTGGCCCACCCCTTAAATTTTGGAAATTGACCAATTTAAACATTTGGTATTATAGTACTGCACCCTAACATGTATTATGATAAATTTGGGTGGTCCACCTTGTTCCCTTCTAGGGGTACAAATTTGCCAAAATTTTAGTACAACCACGTGTTTGGTATTTTGGCCCAATTTATTTCCTTGGATGAAGTCCTATTACCTTATATGGTTATGTATAGGGGTCTATTCCCTATCATAAGACATAGGTACATTTGTGCACTCCTTTAAAAATTTGGGAGGGGTACTTTGGCCCACCCCTTAAATTTTAGAAATTGCTCATTTTATATATGTGGTATTATAATTATAGTACCAATATATAAACATTTGGTATTATAGTACTGGACCCTAACATGTATTATGATAAATTTGGGTGGTCCACCTCGTTTCCTTCTAGGGGTACAAAATTGCCAAAATATAAACGTAAGCAATACGTTATACCGTGTGTTTGGTTTTTGGTCGATTTTATCCCCTTTGATGAGGTGTTATTATCCTATTTAGTTATATGGTCATGTATAGGGGTCCATTACCTTTCATAAGATGTGGGTATATTTGTGCACTCCGGGAGGGGTACTTTAGCCCACCCCTTAAATTTTGGAAATTGCCCAATTTAAACATTTGGTATTATAGTACAAGACCCTAATATGTATTATGATAAATTTGGGTGGTCCACCTCGTTCCCTTTTAGGGGTACAAAATTGACAAAATATAAACGTAAGCATTACGTTGTACCACGTGTTTGGTTTTTGACCTAATTTATTCCTTTGGATGAGGTCCTATTACCTTATATGGTAATGTATAGGTGTTCATTCCCTATCATAAGACAGGTACATTGATGCACCCCGGGAGGGGGTTCGGTATCATAGTACATGACTCAACATGTATTATGATAAATTTGGGTGGTCCACATCGTTCTCTTTTAGGGGTACAAAATTGCTAAAATATAAACATAAGCAATATGTTGTACCATGTGTTTGGTTTTTGGCCCAATTTCTCCCCTTTGATGAGGTTTTATTACCGTATATGGTTATATGGTCATGTATATAGGTTCATTTCCTATCATAAGATATGGGTACATTGATGCATCCTTTAAAAATTTGGGAGGGGTATTTTGGCTCATCCACGCGGTTTTAGAAATTGTTTAATATAAGCATTTGGTATCATAGTACAGGTCTCCAATATGTACCACTATAAATTTGGATGGTTCACATCGTTCCCTTTTCATAGGTAAAGAACTACCAAAAATCAAATTTCGGAGGTTATTGACCCCTATTTAGCATGTTATATGGTTTATTACCTTTATATGTTTATGTTCCCTTTTAAATTTGGGAATTATCAAATAACAAAATTCGGTAAACGTTTTCTAGGACCCATTGTAGATCTTGATGTTCCTCTTATGGCCAAATATTCAAAATTTAAATGTTATTGACCGGCTTTATTATTGAATAACTACAAGATTTATTACTTTTTTCATAAGACACAGGTGTATTTGTGTACCAATCTTAAATTTTGGAAGGGGTACATTTCTTATTGTCATATCAATAATTGGTAATTGGATAGTATCTCTTTCATTGGGTAAATCATTATGATCACGTGATCGGTTATTGACCTATGATGGGATTAGGAGTCCAGGACATTGGTACATTGAAACTTTGTAGGATAATTTGATAATGCGTCATTGGTTTTGATTATTCCCGCCAAATATAAACGTAAGCAAGACGTTGTACCACGTGATTGTCCTTGATGAGGTAGTGTACAGGGATTCATTTCCTTTGTTGTGGTACTTCTTAAGTTTGAGTACACACACACTTCTAGAAAACGGTTGGTTCTACTCAGGTAAACAATTGACGGACATTATTGACCTTATTGAACATATAATGATATGATTAACTCTAAGACTTAAGTATATCAAGAGAAGTATTCTTTAAATTTGGGAATGGTGATAAACAGAATTTTAACATAAGGTGCGAAATTTGAAACAATACATTGAACTTTAGTCACAGCTCATAGTCTAAGATCATTGGTGGTGATTGATTTGACCTTGAGCTTTAGAAATCTGATAGCTAACCTTATTGAATTTTATGACTCATAGACGAAAGGCAATACATGCTACAACAGTTTAAAATTTAATCATAAGGTGATGTAATCTGACACTAGCAAAGTTATTGTTAATGCAATTTGATTGGATGATCACTATCTTTCCTTCAATCTGATTGGTTGATCACTATCTTTCGTGCAATCTGATTGGTTGATGATTTTCAAATCTTTGCTGTATTCAGTTTTAAGTTTTGTTTAACATTTAAAAATCTTGGTTTCGTTCAACATTTTGCACTCACTGATAAATATGATCAAAACCGTTTATTTGTTAATCGAATAGTTAAAAACCGGATAAAGTTTGACGGTTAACCGTGAAACGTAAAATTTTTAGTTTGAAATTTTTTTGTTTGAAACTTTTTGTTTGAAAATTCTTGCTTTCAAATTTTTGTTTGAATTTTTTGTTTCAAAATTTTGTTTGACATTTTTTTTGACAACTTTTGTTTCAAAAATTTTTTGTTTAAAAATTTTTTGTTTGAAATTTTTTAAAATTTTTTCGTTTCAAAATTTTGTTTAAAATTTTTGTTTGAAATTTTTCGTTTCCAAATTTTTTGTTTGAAAATTTTTGTTCGAAAATTTTGTTTAAAATTTTTTGTTTGAAATTTTTCGTTTCCAAATTTTTTGTTTGAAATTTTTTGTTTCAAAATTTTGTTTGAAATTTTTTTCGCTTCAAAATTTTGTTTGAATTTTTTTCGTTTGAAATTTTTTGTTTGAATTTTTTTTCGTTTCAAAATTTTGTTTCAAAGATTTTTGTTCTAATTTTTTGTTTCAAAGTTTGGTTTGACATTTTTAAAAGTTTGTGCACTCATTAGTAAAGAACCGGAACTGTTTAAAACAAAAACCTCTGGCAACATTGTGATGCAATAGTACACGTCAGAATATGGGGTTGTACTTGAAATGAAAAAAAAAATCATTGAAATGGATCATTTTATTACACTCCACATACATCCATACCAGATAGTGGTTCTGGATATTGTCGATACAATGTATTTTGAACTTCTTGCACTAGTTTATCTTTAGCGTATAATTTTAATTCCAATTGAAGTCTCTTAAGGTCTATTGCAACATCAATTGGTGGAAACTCAATGTCCATTTGATCACAAATAAGCTGTTTATCAATACAGGTATGCACCCACGAACGATGTTGACAACCATCACAATATCTAGATACATGTTGTACAATATGCATGATACATTTTTCAAAATAGTACTTTTTCAGGAATATACTTGTTTTGTTGCACACTTCCACTGCATGTTTCACACACTGAAATACGTTGATGAATTTGTTCCATTCCGTTTGTGTTAGATACACCATGTTGCGAGGGACATGGAATGTACTCTTTTTACGTAACAGCACCATCTTCTCTTCGAGGACTGTACGAAGCACCACTTCATGATTTGAGCCTAATGATTTGACTATGGTCACATTTAGCTCATCATGAAAATAATCGTTCATTTGATCGATTCGTGCCATTCTTCACAGGTCAGTTGTACACCAAATTGTTCTGCTTTGCCCAATCGAATCACTGGTTCAAATGTTCTAGCACTGATACCAATCATCACATGTTTTGTTTGAAATATATTTATTGGATAATAGCTTGCGAAGATGAACTCTTTATCGTTAGAAGTACACATCTTTCCTCCTGAAACGCACTTGCTCAAATGATTTCGTGGGATGACACTGTATTTGCTGATTTATAGAACTACGGCTGACGTCATTGGTAAGAAATGTGCTGACGTTTGAATTCATGATTTCATCACAGTTGCTGACGTCATGCTGACCAACCAAATTCATACAACTATGTCTAATGTGCTGACGTTTGAATTCATGATTTCATCACAATTGCTGACGAATCTGGCTGTCAAATGGACATTGAGTTTCCACCAATTGATATCGTAATAGACCTTAAAAGACTTCAATTGAAATTAAAATTATACGCTAAAGACAAACTAGTGCAAGAAGTTCAAAATACATTGTATCGACAATATCCAGAACCACTATCTGGTATGGATGTATGTGGAGTGTAATAAAATGATCCATTTCAATGATTTGTGTTTTTTCATTTCAAGTACAACCCCATATTCTGACGTGTACTATTGCATCACAATGTTGCCAGAGGTTTTTGTTTTAAACAGTTCCGGTTCTTTACTAATGAGTGCACAAACTTTTAAAAATGTCAAACCAAACTTTGAAACAAAAAATTAGAACAAAAATCTTTGAAACAAAATTTTGAAACGAAAAAAAATTCAAACAAAAAATTTCAAACGAAAAAAATTCAAACAAAATTTTGAAGCGAAAAAAATTTCAAACAAAATTTTGAAACAAAAAATTTCAAACAAAAAATTTGGAAACGAAAAATTTCAAACAAAAAATTTTAAACAAAATTTTCGAACAAAAATTTTCAAACAAAAAATTTGGAAACGAAAAATTTCAAACAAAAATTTTAAACAAAATTTTGAAACGAAAAAATTTTAAAAAATTTCAAACAAAAAATTTTTAAACAAAAAATTTTTGAAACAAAAGTTGTCAAAAAAAATGTCAAACAAAATTTTGAAACAAAAAATTCAAACAAAAATTTGAAAGCAAGAATTTTCAAACAAAAAGTTTCAAACAAAAAAATTTCAAACTAAAAATTTTACGTTTCACGGTTAACCGTCAAACTTTATCCGGTTTTTAACTATTCGATTAACAAATAAACGGTTTTGATCATATTTATCAGTGAGTGCAAAATGTTGAACGAAACCAAGATTTTTAAATGTTAAACAAAACTTAAAACTGAATACAGCAAAGATTTGAAAATCATCAACCAATCAGATTGCAGGAAAGATAGTGATCATCCAATCAAATTGCATTAACAATAACTTTGCTAGTGTCAGATTACATCACCTTATGATTAAATTTTAAACTGTTGTAGCATGTATTGCCTTTCGTCTATGAGTCATAAGATTCAATAAGGTTAGCTATCAGATTTCTAAAGCTCAAGGTCAAATCAATCACCACCAATGATCTTAGACTATGAGCTGTGACTAAAGTTCAATGTATTGTTTCAAATTTCGCACCTTATGTTAAAATTCTGTTTATCACCATTCCCAAATTTAAAGAATACTTCTCTTGATATACCTAAGTCTTAGAGTTAATCATATCATTATATGTTCAATAAGGTCAATAATGTCCGTCAATTGTTTACCTGAGTAGAACCAACCGTTTTCTAGAAGTGTGTGTGTACTCAAACTTAAGAAGTACCACAACAAAGGAAATGAATCCCTGTACACTACCTCATCAAGGACAATCACGTGGTACAACGTCTTGCTTACGTTTATATTTGGCGGGAATAATCAAAACCAATGACGCATTATCAAATTATCCTACAAAGTTTCAATGTACCAATGTCCTGGACTCCTAATCCCATCATAGGTCAATAACCGATCACGTGATCATAATGATTTACCCAATGAAAGAGATACTATCCAATTACCAATTATTGATATGACAATAAGAAATGTACCCCTTCCAAAATTTAAGATTGGTACACAAATACACCTGTGTCTTATGAAAAAAGTAATAAATCCTGTAGTTATTCAATAATAAAGCCGGTCAATAACATTTAAATTTTGAATATTTGGCCATAAGAGGAACATCAACATCTACAATGGGTCCTAGAAAACGTTTACCGAATTTTGTTATTTGATAATTCCCAAATTTAAAAGGGAACATAAACATATAAAGGTAATAAACCTCTGTACATACCCATATAACATGCTAAATAGGGGTCAATAATCTCCGAAATTTGATTTTTGGTAGTTCTTTACCTATGAAAAGGGAACGATGTGGACCATCCAAATTTATAGTGGTACATATTGGAGACCTGTACTATGATACCAAATGCTTATATTAAACAATTTCTAAAACCGCGTGGATGAGCCAAAATACCCCTCCCAAATTTTTAAAGGATGCATCAATGTACCCATATCTTATGATAGGAAATGAACCTATATACATGACCATATAACCATATACGGTAATAAAACCTCATCAAAGGGGAGAAATTGGGCCAAAAACCAAACACATGGTACAACATATTGCTTATGTTTATATTTTAGCAATTTTGTACCCCTAAAAGAGAACGATGTGGACCACCCAAATTTATCATAATACATGTTGAGTCATGTACTATGATACCGAACCCCCCTCCCGGGGTGCATCAATGTACCTATGTCTTATGATAGGGAATGAACACCTATACATTACCATATAAGGTAATAGGACCTCATCCAAAGGAATAAATTAGGTCAAAAACCAAACACGTGGTACAACGTAATGCTTACGTTTATATTTTGTCAATTTTGTACCCCTAAAAGGGAACGAGGTGGACCACCCAAATTTATCATAATACATATTAGGGTCTTGTACTATAATACCAAATGTTTAAATTGGGCAATTTCCAAAATTTAAGGGGTGGGCCAAAGTACCCCTCCCGGAGTGCACAAATATACCCACATCTTATGAAAGGTAATGGACCCCTATACATGACCATATAACTAAATAGGATAATAACACCTCATCAAAGGGGATAAAATCGACCAAAAACCAAACACACGGTATAACGTATTGCTTACGTTTATATTTTGGCAATTTTGTACCCCTAGAAGGAAACGAGGTGGACCACCCAAATTTATCATAATACATGTTAGGGTCCAGTACTATAATACCACATATATAAAATGAGCAATTTCTAAAATTTAAGGGGTGGGCCAAAGTACCCCTCCCAAATTTTTAAAGGAGTGCACAAATGTACCTATGTCTTATGATAGGGAATAGACCCCTATACATAACCATATAAGGTAATAGGACTTCATCCAAGGAAATAAATTGGGCCAAAATACCAAACACGTGGTTGTACTAAAATTTTGGCAAATTTGTACCCCTAGAAGGGAACAAGGTGGACCACCCAAATTTATCATAATACATGTTAGGGTGCAGTACTATAATACCAAATGTTTAAATTGGTCAATTTCCAAAATTTAAGGGGTGGGCCAAGGTGCCCCTCCCAAATTTTTCAAGGGTGCACCAATATACCCATGTCTTATGAAAGGGAATGGACCCCTATACATGACCATATAACCATATAAGGTAATAACACCTCATCCAAGGGGGAAAACTTAGGTCAAAACCAAACACGTGGTACTACGTATTGCTTACGTTTATATTTTGGCAATTTGGTACCCCTAAAAGGGAACGAGGTGGACCATCCAAATTTATCATAATACATATTAGGGTCGTATATTATAATACCAAATGTTTAAATTGTGCAATTTCCAAAATTTAAGGGGTGGGCCAAGGTACCTCTCCCAAATTTTTCAAGGGGTGCAGCAATATACCCATGTCTTATGAAAGGTAATGAACCCCTGTATACGCCCATATAAACATATAAGGTAATAGGACATCATCCAAGGGGATAACTTAGGTCAAAACCAAACACGTGGTACTACGTATTGCTTACGTTTATATTTTGGCAATTTGGTACCCCTAAAAGGGAACGAGGTGGACCATCCAAATTTATCATAATACATATTAGGGTCCTATACTATAATACCAAATGTTGAAATTGGACAATTTCCAAAATTTAAGGGGTGGGCCAAGGTACCCCTCCCAAATTTTTCAAGGGGTGCATTAATATCCCCATGTCTTCTGAAAGGTAATGGACCCCTGTATACACCCATATAACCATATAAGGTAATAACACCTCATCAAAGGGGATAAATTAGGTCAAAACCCCCCGAAATTTGAATTTTTGGCAATTTTTTACCCATGAAAGGGAACGACATAGACACCCAATACTGATAGAGGTACATACTATGGTCCTAGGCTACCATACCAAATTTTTAGATTTGGCAATTTCCAAAATTTAAGGGGGGTGGTCCTACGTACCCCTGCCAAAATTTAGGGGGTGGGCCATGGTACCCCTGCCAAAATTTAGAGGGGGTGGTCCTATGTATCCCTAGGTCATTGACCCCGGGCCAGGTCATTGACCTTTCACCCCGGTCATAAAAGAGAGTGAGGATGAGTCATTCGCGCATAACGGGGCCCCTACTACTGGGTCTTCTTTCTTCTTTTGTAAACTGATTTCACGTGTTCAAGCAGTTGTTCTGGGTCTGAGGTTATCCCGTTCGTTTCAAGTTCGATTTCGTCTACGTCTTCGAGTTTTGGGAAATATATGGTGCCTAACCAAGAGTCTTAGAGCCGCTGTCAATAACTTGGTTTCCTCTTATCTTCCTAGGATCATTTGGGTTTTTATGCTATTGTATAAATTTTTAGGGTCCTGTGAAGCTGTATTTTCACTTTTTCTTGCTCTTGTTAGTAGTCTATCCATTTTGTCAGTTTGTCTCCACTCTGTTCTCTTCTCCATCTCTTTGATATTATCTTCCTTAATTTTGGTTTGTGGATGCTCTAAATCCTTCTGTTCTTTCCTTCTTTCCCCATAAGCTACCGTTTCACTACTTTCTTTCTCATGGTATTCTAACGTTAATTTGGCTGTATTGAAGAGTTGTTTATCTGGTATTTTCATTTTTAAGGTTAGTTTCTTGGAATTTCTTATTACTTTATATATTCTTTTTATGACTTCTTGCGGTTGTTTACTCCACAGACCCATTGACAGTGCTGGAGCTGTGATTTCTTTCCTAATTTTATCTTTACTTAATGTAACCATTTGTATATATTTTAGTACAATTTCCAAATCTTCCATAGCTTCTTGCTTTCTCGATTTTATATGCAAAAAATTTTACGTGATATTTATTTGTGGAGTAATACACTCTGACCGCGTTGTTCGCTTCTTTTATATCTATGTAGTTCATTTTGTTTAAGTCAAAATTTTCATGTGTTTTGGCCACTTTCTCAGCAAATCCTTTTGGAAATGGGAATCTGGGTTTATTAGGTGCACTATGCATGTATTTGTATCTTCTAAATCAATGAAACTCTCCTCTATTGTTAAGACCTTTTCGATGCTACTTATTGGTGTTGATTCTTCCAACCAAATTCGAATTTTGTTTTGGAGATCAGATTTCTTCTAGCTTCAGATCTTTCTTTATCCCTTAGTTTATTCTACCGGCTTTTCCTTTACTTCTTTGTTTCTTTTTCCATATTCTTTTCCTGTTGATTGTTGAAAAAAAGTACGATGATCATCATAAAATATGACCAAATTTTTTCAAACATATGTATTAGATGAAGTGAACAGGGGCATATATTTTTTTGGTGACCCCGGGCCTATAGATGGGTATATATTGGAATAGTAAAAAGGGATTGTTCATGAAATAATATATTTGCCCTTGAATTTTTAACTTTTTTTACACGAAAAAAAAGTGAAAATATTATTTAATTTTTAAATTTTGCACCCTTCAAAAATTTTGCGCTCTAGGCACGGGCCTAGTTGGCCTAATGGGAAATGCGGAACTGGCCCTGCAGTTCTAAAAACGGTATTTCGCTGAGGGATAATGATTAGTCATTAGTGTTAATCATCTTGAAATATTTCTACCCACTGCTACATTTTTCATTGACTGTTTATAGTCCATTCTTTTTACAAGATGAAACGTGTGAAGGACGAATGTTATTAGTGTTGAAATACCAAATCTTGTTCAACGCTGGCAAAAGGGCGATAATTCACTAAAAAAGAAGCATCATGTGTGGCGTACAAGTATCTCAATAAAGTAGAATTTGTTTTTATTTATTGAATTTTCCTCGTATACCATGTGTAGCTGCTTTAAACGCTGAGAAACATATTTTAAGTTGTTTGTATTCCTTAACATTTTTTTTCAGATATAACGTCATAGGCCACCTGAAATTATGCATATTGCTTATTGGAGGATATGTATTGTTCGGAGAAGCTATTTATTTTAACCAAGGCATGGGAATATTGTTGGTTGTTCTGGGCGTCATGTCCTATAGTTATGTCAAGGTATGTGAAAAATTGTAAGTAATGTCGTGCGATTTGCCACATTGAATAGAAGCTACAAAATTGTCAGGTTTAGACTCTCACAAAATAGAACTAGCGAACACTCATAATCAAGTAATTATAATAGATTACATTACGAAGCTGATTGTTTCATATTTTGAATACTACTCCTCCGTATAACTTTTCTATCAGTATATGTGGGAGGCTAACTAACTAACTAACTCTTTGGCCTATGGAACCCGGAGGTTCAATGCCACGTTCACAAAAGCTCTCCACTGACTTCTATCCTTAGCCAACTGGATCCAGTTTCTATTTTGTATTCCTATTTCTGCGAGATCCATCTTAATATGTCCTCCCATCTACGCCTAGGTCTTCCTAATGGTCGTTTTATGATTGGTTTTCCAGTTAAGACTCAGAAAGCGTTCCTAATTTCTTCCATCCTGGCTATATGACCTGCCCATCTGAGCTTCCTATATTTGGTGACCCTAACAATGTTTGGTAAACCGTATAAATTGTGCAGTTCCTTGTTATGAAGTTTCCGCCATTTCCCATTCCCGTTCATCTTGGATCCGAGTATTCGTCTCAAGATCTTATTCTCAAATAAGTATCCACTTTATCAAAAGAATTATTTGATATTTTAAAGCATCCATGATTTGTCGTATTACGATCCCGACGAACTTCCATGCATTTAGTTCCCTCTGCATTTACTTCTAAACCCATGTTCCTGCAAGCATTTAATAAGACCTCTGCATTTCATTCTATTGTTCTCTTATCATCCCCTATTAAATTTACATCATCAGCATACGCCATACATGGTGAATACTATTCAATTCTAGACCCTGGTTGCTATCGTTGATTTTCCTTAGCTATTCTGTCGTGGTCCTCTCAATGTTAAGAATGATGTCCAAACGTTTTCCTTTAAGCACGGTTTTAATTTTTGGGAAGAGCCAGAAGTTGCATGGTACTAAATCTGCTGAGTAAGGCGGATGTGGAAAGACAGGAACACTTTTTCCCGCCAAAACTCGTGGCTGCAAAGCAAAGTGTGACACGGCGCATTTTCGTGGTGAAGAAGGAAGCAATTTGTCCATGTAATCAGCGGTTAAAATGCTTTTCACGGACCCATACCAGATGTTAAGTTCTTCGGAAAGCTCTCGAATAATCATTCGCCTGTTTGAACGAACACTTTTTGCCACTTATTTGCACGTTTTCTTACGTTTTGGAGGTTAATGGACGTTCCGAATGTTGCTCGTCTTCTACCGACTCATTTTCGCTTTTAAATCACTCATAACAGTCTTCAGAGTTACAGCATTATCGCCATACACCAATTTCAACATCTCACGAGTTTCCTTGGCATTCTTTTGCACCTTGAAACAGAACTTAATGTTCGAGCGTTGTTGATACGCGACAGACACGGTAAACACAATCTTAATCTAGCAACTCTGGACGCTGACTGACAAGTCTGAACGTATTTCAACTTGACACTGCCTGTCTAAACGGATCACGCTATCGGACAAATTAGATCAAATAGTTATAACGTCAGCAGTTGCTGCTTTAAAAAAAAAAATCCTTCACCGTATTTTTTTATCACCTTGTATTTCCAGTTGAGTTGACGTAAATATTGAGCTGGAAAATTTTCTAAGAATTAATTTACTTTAAGCATCATTCGAGATGTGTATTGGGCAGTAGTTTCGTAATTGATTATCAATAAAATGATCCCACGATTGTTCAGGATAAGCTACCTTCTAAGGCATATCGAATAGCTACTGTGTAAATATGTTGTATTAAACTATTAGTTCAGCGCAACAACTTAAGGGACTAATTTAGCACAGATTATAAATATTCACTTGGCTAACCTTGGTAAACGCCTGTTATTTAGTAATTGTCAAAACTTTCAATGGTTGCTTCTTCAGCGGCGTTTTCTTAGTGTTTCCAGTAAGCAAACTCATCACATCATATGGTATCCACCGTTTCTTGTGAAAAATGAAGAATTGGAGTAGTGATTGGTGGATTAGCAGTGTTACGATCTCAAGGTGACAACACACTTGAATGAACGCCTACGACATTTCGACACATTTGTTTGAGATTTTAATTAATTATCATGTAAATTATAATAATGTAATGCTGTAAATTTCTATACAAGTAGTGACTGTATGTACTGTAGCACTGAGCATTATTGCTCCCGCTAGAGCTTTTGACTGGTACACTCTGTCTCAAAATCGATTTTAACTAATTATTATTAAATTCTTCATGATCTTTAAATTCTAAAACTTGGCGTGACACTCTAATGGATTGCACGACACACCGGTTGGGAACCACTGGTATAGCACATCTGTACCATTCAGGAATGTTTAAGTAATATTTAAAAAAAAAATGTGTGAGAAGAGTTCTGTGAAAGCTCATATTTTTAACGGTACATCCGTTGTTACTGATATCACTAAGGTGGTTGTATATATTTTTATTACTAGAAGAAACAATTTTCTTTTATTCTTCTGTACCCCAACGATGTATGTCATGTGATGTGATGATTTTATTATAGGTGCATTAAGAAAACGCCGGAGAGGAAGATGGGAGTTCCGATTGAAAATTGCAATCCAGGCGAATCAGTTCATCTCCTCATGGAATTCAAGTACTGATTTTTCTTTTTTCTCTTACAGATCCAAGAGCAGAAGGCGTACAACGTGACGAAAACCTTAGAGGAAGGGAGTCTGAAGACATGAGAGCGCTAAGTGCCAAAGTGTACTTATGGCTGCCTGATCGTTGGGATCATGTTGATTCTATTGTTACATGTCTGATACATATACAAAATTAATAACTGATTGTTGTTGGTAGATATTGATTTGCCGCTCTGATGAAGTTGGTAGTTGACAATAGAATAAAAATATGAATTGTATTTGATCCTACCATCTTGGACATTCCAGAATTTTTAATTTTATTTTGTGGTCGTTTCTGTGTAACCGATTTCTTAAAGAAGGATTTAATTTCAGTAGTCGTTCTAATTATAAATGATAATGATTTAATTCGCATAAAATACGAATAATTAATATATTTGTCAGAAGTAAAAAGATAATGTAGTGGTTGATACTGGCAGCAGTTGGGCGATTATGCTAGTCACATCTGAGAGTGTAACTTCCTTTTGGTAGATTAGTCATTAGGGAGGCACTATAAGCACAGAAATCAGATGATACTCCAAGTGTGTCTTTTAAGTAAATGTATTAAAGATGCTCTTATATTAACACTAGCTGAAATACCCATTCTTCGCATGGAGCCTATATTTGGAGGTCAACGCCTGTGGGAGTATCACCATTGATCTCAGCAACCGCGAAACCTATGAATTTGACACTAACTGATGATAAATCTTTTATTGACCAGCCTACCTAATAATAATAATGATATCGGACATTTTCTATACTTTTACATGTCCCGGTAAACTCTCCCCTGAGACCCTCCTGGTTCGAATTTTAAGAAGACGTTTCGTCTTAGTCTGGGGCCTCGACCAAGGTACCCGTGACCAAAATTTGGTAACTCTCGATCCACTCGTTTGGTCCCCAGACCACAGACAGACAAACAAACTCTTGATTTTATTTATATTAGGAGCCATATTTTCAGTGGCCTGGAGTACCATACTGGTGACTACGTAGTAGGTTGCTGATCGTCCCACAATGTTGTTACTGGCGGAAGAGTCGGGGTCCCACATGAATTCTAACGAAACTAATTGTATATATTTGGTTATGAAAGAACACTTCTAAATATATTATCTATCCATGGGATTACGAGAAAAAAACAACTTCAAAGTTGGAATATGTTAGAAACATCCATTGGATTTATCAGCAAAAAAAAAAAAGCGCAGTTACAAATTTGTTCAAGCGCGAGTATTTTTTTTCCATTGGTATCAGCGGTAGTTCTTTAACTAAACATGTGTAAGTAAAGTATTCATTCAAGAGAGCACAGTGCAGGGGTGCAAATGATCTCTCCCGTGGCTCCATTCCGTAATCGCTGCTAATGATGGTTGAATAGGAAAGGATGTTGATTGGATTTTATTTCCAACATACAGAAAATGGCCGATTGTAATTTCTATGTATAATGTTTGTTGTGTGTATGTAACTTTTCTGTATTCACATTCCATTTCATCTTACTGATTATTGTAAATACATTTCACTCAAATATTCATGTGACTCATCTTTAATTTTAGATTATTTTTTAAGGAACGTTTATATTCTATAATTTACCTGTATTATGAAGGAAGATTTAATGTTGGAGCCTTTTGTTACTGGAAAAAGTTCATAGCTGTAATCGTACACAAATACAGGAATTAAATGCAATATTTAAATGTCTTACGGAGTTAAATGTAACCATAACAAATTGAAGGAACCTAACCTGGGAATTTTATTTTGTAATTAACTAAACCTTATGTTACTCCTTACGTCAGCTTTCTGTTTGTATGACTATATCACATACGATTTGGAAATTAACTTGTCATATGTGATATTTTAAAATTGGTTTCACTACAAATCCCATCTTAATCAATCTTTAAAGTTTTATCTAATGTCAACGTTTTCTGTCAAGAATTTCCGTTCTTATATTACACACAAAGACAAATTCTATCGCTGTAATACAAAAGAAAACTGCATCTTTCAATCAAAAAATATACAGGGTGTTTCAAAACAACGCCGACGTTTCAGATGGTTCCTGACATTAAGATAAGACAAAAAGTATAGACCAACCTGAATGCACAAATGCTTCCTTTCGGAGTTATAGGCTGCCAAAAAAATTAAAAATGAACTTTAAAGGTCCATAGCTCCAAAACTATGAGACGTACTGTAGTCGGGTCAAGACTTCACTGAGGAACTAGTATGTGCCCTATTAAAAATCCATGTTTCAGAATCCTGTGGTACTTCCGCAACAATTTTTATAGAGATAGTTTGTGAGTACTTTAAATTATATGCTCGTAGCCAAACTCCCTCTATGAAAATTGTTGCGTGAGTACCGCAGGATTCTGGAACATATACTTTTGAATAGAGCACATATTAGTTCCTAAGTGAAGTCTTGATCCGACTACGGTAGGTCCCATAGTATTGGAGCTATGAACCTTTAAAGTTCATTTTTTCATGTTTTCGGCAACCTATAACTTCGAAAGAAGCATTTTTTGCACCCAGCAGGTTCGTCTATACTTTTGTCTTATATGGATGTCAGGAATCACCTCCCTATTGTCAGTGTTGTTTTGAAACACCCTGTATATTTTTGATTGAAAGATGCAGTTTTCTTTTGTATTACAGCGATAGAATTTGTCTTTGTGTGTAATATAAGAACGGAAATTCTTGACAGAAAACGTTGACATTAGATAAAACTTTAAAGATTGATTAAGATGGGATTTGTAGTGAAACCAACTTTTTAAGATATCACATACGACAAGTTAATTCCCAAATCGACAGCAGACTGTTTCCTTAATCTTCTCGTAGGTACTTAAAAGCCTTAGTGGCTGGTATAGAAAATTAACCTATTAGCCTCCTCCTCCCACTACATGGTAGTGAAACAAATATTTTCTCCGAAATCCGGTGTTGCCAAGAAATTCGAACTGTTTGTTAGTTCTCGGTGAGAATAGGGGGTGAGTAAAAGCAAATCTTCTCTGTCACTTGAGAAAGGAATGCAATGTCTTAAATGTTTTGGCGAAGAAAAAAGTAGCCTGGAAACTCGAATGGTGTGTGTTGTTTTGCTATTTGACATTTTCAACAAGTACTCATTTTCGGACCATCTACTTTTCGTTGGCGGGAAGGGGGGAGGTGAAGAGAGGAAAAAGCAAAGTGGCCTCCCAAGTCATTAATCACAGTTAAAAGGGGACCAAAAATATGGCGACGTGTTTGGACACACGTTAAGTTACAATGTCGCTAGTAAGAGGATACAACTGTTCGGACAGTTCCGAATACCACCCACCGACAGCCATCTTGTTGTTGCGAGAACTGTACTTATTCACTAGTGTTTGCTGTCATGAAGTGAAGTGACTTAGCCCTTCCAATGAAACAATCTTTAAACTCGTTTTCTGGCACGCTGCACAGTACGTTTGTCGCGGCGCGCTAGATATTGGAAATGAATCTACGTTCTTTTAAGGAATGCTGGAAATGGAGAAAAGTCGCAAGGTAATTTGGAATCCATAAACACTGAATGAATTGTGTGGGGCCTAATCTAGCGCATATTCGAACATAACACGCTCGATCGATTGGCTGTATAACTCTCCATCGTACTTTACGCCGCTTGCACTCACAATCGGATTGCCCCTCTTGTATAGCTGAGGCGATTAGTATCTTTAGTGTACATGTGACCAAACATAATGTCAGAACTTTGAAATCCTGCTCTGACAACATTGACTGAACTGTTAAGATTCAACTATCACAGCTGTGTGTAGCAGACATTTTTTTTCGCACTCGACCCTAGCCATAGGAACTAAATACACGTTTCTAATTGGTTGGAGTTATCCGTTGGCCCACCACAGATATTAATCGAAGTTGCACATCCCGAGTGTGACGTAATGTCACGTGGTAAAGGTAGAGTGAAAGGAGCCCTGTGCGGCTTCTAACCTTGCTTGCTCAGCTGTTTCGTAACGCAAGTAAATCACTTTTTTCTGTCAAAAGTTGTGTGTGCGAAGTGGACTAGTTACCACGTGCCATTACATCATGACCAGATGGTGCAACTTTGATGTAAATTTAACTACTCTCCTTTTGGTTTATAACGTCATTGTTTATAATGGCTATCAGAAATGATGGAAAAAGCACAATTTATGCATTACGTATTACGTACAAGGGCAAATTAGTATTATTTGCATCCTATTTTAATGATAAAAGTTTTATGAAAATTTAATTTTAAAAAAATAAGAAAAACTTTCCTTGGGCCGGGTTCGAATCCACACCAAAAGCGATTTTCATCACTAACCCGCTCGGTAGGAGAATAGACAGCAACTGGCGTTTCATTTGTGCTACATTTATGTTAAGTGGCGAGAAACGAACAACTTCAACCAATCAGAACCGTGTATTTAGCTCCTTTGGCTAGGGCTGAGCGTGATTAAAATATGTGCGTGCAGCAGTTTCTGGTAATTAACCTCGAGAGAGAGAGAGAGAGAGAGAGAGAGAGACAATTCAACAACGTATGAAAATTATTTCAATTTGTCGTCAAAATGAGTGTTCAGTTCGATAGACGTTTCGTGCATTGCAAAGAATGTGCAATCAATACAATCAACCTATAGAATGTTCGGTTTGTCGATTTGGGCAAATGAAAATCTGCATGTGATTCATGAGTGGTCCTCCATCCTCAGAAAGTTACTGTGTGGTGTGGTTTGTGAACCAATTTCTTGGAGAACGAAGATAGGTATCACGTTAGTATTAATGGCGACCAATACAGTAATATAGTAAGCACTTTTTGTGTTTTCAATTCGTAAATCGCGACATGAGCAATGTTTTAACCAAGAAAGCTGTGAAACTTGCCACATAGCTTACCAAACTCTTGGCTTGTTGCACAAAACGTTCCCCAGACACGTTCTGTCGAGGAATGGTGATGTAAACTGGCCGCCTAGATCATGTGATCTCTTCTTCCACTAGACTCTCGTTAATCCGGCGCACATCCAACCAAAAACGTGCACATGCGCAACAATGCTTTATATACTGTACGTATTCGAAATTGTAGCATTCTTTACAGTTCGGAATCATGTCTTGTAAAAGGAAACACGTTACGCTAGACCTCAAGCAGAAACTCGAAATTTTAGGTAAGTTAAATCGAGGTTCTTTTCAGAAAGCCATTGCTGCTGAGTTCAATGTTGGACGAGCAACTATTTATGACATCAAAAAGAAAAGATGTTATTCGACAGTACTCAACACAAATGGATACCCCTATGTTTTCAAAATAATAAATAAATAAGATAAATAAATGTCAGACACTCAATAATCCGGCACCCATATGTGCCAGGAATAGGGTGGATTAGCGAGAGTCTAGTGTATTATTATTACCTCCAGTCTCAGTTCTATGAGCATAAGCCAGTAACAACTCGTAAACTGAAACGGAACATTCAATGCACCATTCCCAATTTACCACGAAACGTGTGCAAAAGTGGTGCTAAATTGACCCTTGAGAATCCATCCACCCACCGAAGCAGAGGGCATTCAACATTATGTTCAAAACTTCATGTTATTTATTGCTTTTCACAATAAATAAATAGATAAAAAACGAATATCACTTATAGTTTTCATTCCATCTCATTTAAAAGTTCTGACGTTCTTTTGATAAACCTGTATAAGATAAAACGTAGAGAACGTTATACCCGATCATAAGTACGAGTAAATCCATATCAATTTAACCAATGATAGTTACTGACAAAATCTCTTATTTTTTCGATCAAAAGATCCAATATATTTCAATCAAAAATTACCTTGTAACGCCTTATATCGGGAGAACTACATACAGTAGCTGAGCCCAACTATCACTTAACTCAGTTTAATGTGCTTATTACGTAGAAAATACGAAAACTCGAATTTAGGGGCCGTTCAGAAATTTTCTGGTCCCTGATCCAAAAACTAATTATTGGCCAAGATTGCAGGGGTTTTTTTTTTTTTTTTTTTTTTTTTTTTTTTTTTTTTTTTTTTTTTTTTAATCATTTCTAAAATTTTTGTTTAATTATTGTACACAAAGTTGTACTATATGTTGAGAGTTGAAAAGAAGCATTTATTAGTTCGATTTTGAGCGTCATGTAAGACTGTTAAGACTACTTTGAACTTTAAAAGGTCTGCAATAAACACATAGTCCCGTTATTTTTAAAGATATTAATTTCAAACAAAAACAATTTGGAAGAAAGTTAAATGTACAATATTTTTATCTCTAATCATTTAAAGTCTACTGAAACAAATACATATACAATTATATTAAAAGTTAAAGTTTGAAAATTACAAATTGTCATTTTGAAAGTAAATTTTAAAGAAAGAATAAGAGTCACAGTCATTTTTTCTGGATGTACCTTCTTGGTATAATACTCCCTAAAAGAAATTTGACACCGGTAAGTCCTATCTTTTTTTGTTATGAGTCTTGAAACATTGCAAATTAACGAAAATTGACTATTTGGAACCTGAAATATCTTAAAAGGGACGCACTTTAAAAAATCTTAAATTTTCACCAAAAAATCATTATTTGTGAACTAAATTGGTTAAAAATTAAGTGCTTAAATTTCATTAGGGAGAGTTTATTTTAAGTGGTGAAATTGGTCTATTAACAACCAAACTGATGGTTCATTCTACAACTAAACTATATATATTAGTTATTAAAACACACAGTCCAATTCAATTGTGCATGTTGTTTTATTGTACTAATATTTTACTGAGACTAATATTGTAAGTAATTATTAAAAAGTAAACAATGTTTTGTCTTATGTACTTTTTCAGCTTATGCAATTCATAGAACAATCCAGACCACCTTCTTAATAAAATTTTCTATTCAGCTTACTATTTAAGCAAAATACAAAAGAATATGTACAAAAAACTTATCTTTATATAAGTCAGCGCGGCCAAATGGCCTGAAGCCGGCTATCCTTTGTATTGAAGCTAAGATATCTTCCGTTGCCCTCAACTCTCCAACAAGCCATAAACGGCAGTACGTGTTTTAATGGTACGTTGATACTACCACTTAAGGCCTTTTAAAAATGTGTGTATTTTACCGCTCATTTCGCATGTTTATTTTAAGAACCACATAACTCAAAAATCGGCCTTATTGACTTACGGGTAGAAAATGAAAGCTAATCTTGATAAAAATGTCACTGATGTGATTGCAAAACTGGGCACTAGAGAGCACTTTGTGTCGTTCGAGCGCCCATTTGTTTTCATTGCGTTTCGAAACTTTCAAACGCTTCTCCTGAAAAGTTAGGAATTTCGAGTTGTCATTCTCGAAATAAACAGTCGATATGTGAATGTGCAGATAATTAGAGTGGATAGATCGAGAGTTAAGGGTAGAAATATCTGTACACTATAAGAATTCAATGATTTTGTCTTTGGCTTCATTAAGCAGATGGTTATTTGCTGAGTTCAATTCTTGTGTGTCCCATATAACACCCTCTAATACAAAATCGGCATGTCAGAACATTAAAAGATATTTCTGTCTGTATATTAGATGGAGTAATAATCTGATGAATCGGGAAAATTGAAGGAACAAGTAACGAAAACCACTTTTTCATCTTTTTATTTACTTTTTCAGTCATATGTCTCCAGAACTTCTATTTAAATCTCTAAAGATGACAAAGTGTGGAGAAAGGTCCTAAGGAAACTGCTACAGGTAAAAGCTTCAATATCTACGAAAACCTATCTACAAAGCAATGACATTTTGAGAAAATACAAAAAGAAGGATTGACAGTTATTTGTATTTATGTTAAAAGTGTGAACTGTATAAATAAAATATGCTAGGATACTGAAGTCCACATCAGTGGTTCCCAAACTTTCCGATCACGCGGACCCCATGTTCATTCGAGAAGTGATCTGCGGATCCCTTTGCAATGCTATCTGCAATTTCAGATGGTATTTAAAAATACACTGATTAGAATTACCACTGACAAGAAAGAGATCAAGAAAATAATGCAGTAAGTAATGTATTCTAAAGATACATTATTGTTTCCTAGTGAACGAAATTTCAATTGAAAATACGGTAACTTTCAAGACTGAAAATAAGTCTTGGTTTTTTTATATATATATATATAAAGGAAATCCACTTGATAAACAATGTTCTCAAATGTGAGTAATGAAATTCTCTGTTTTTCCGTAATAGCATTGAAATCTGGAATAAGTTCTGTCACCATCAATCTTAGGTGCAATTCCACGTTAAGATGATTTCGCTTTAAGATTTTAATACTGCAAAGAGGAGAAAAGATCTGCTGCACATAAGTAAGTGTAGAGAAAGGCATCAAATGTTGCAATGCCTTTTTAGACAACTCTTCATACTCTAACTAACTCTATGGCCTATGGAACCCGGAGGTTCAGTGCCGCGTTCACAAAAGCTCTCCACTGACTTCTATCCTTAGCTAATTGGATCCAGTTTCTACTTTGTATTCCTATCTCTGCGAGATCCATCTTAATATTATCCTCCCATCTGCGTCTAGGTCTTCCTAATGGTCGTTTTCCTATGGGTCTACCAGTCAAGACTTTGAAAGCGTTTCTACTTTCTTCCATTCTAGCTACATGACCTGCCCACCTAAGCCTCCTAGACTTGATGACCCTAACAATGTTGGGTAAACCGTATAAACTATGTAGTTCCTCGTTATGAAGCTTCCGCCATTCCCCATTCTCGTTCCTCTTGGGTCCGAATATTCTTCTCAGGATCCTGTTCTCAAATACTTTCAGTCTATGTTCTTCCCTCAGAGTAAGCGACCATGTTTCGCAACCATACAGAACAACAGGCATGATTATCGTTTTATATATTTTAAGCTTCAAATTCCTCGACAGAATTCGCGACGACAAGAGATTTTGAACCGAATAGTAACACGAATTCCCTGCTTTTAGTCGACATTTAATTTCTTCGTGAATATGATTTTCGTCTGTTAATATTGATCCTAAATATTTGAGAGTATCCACTTTATCAAAAGTATTATTTAATATTTTAACGCATCCACAATTTGCCGTATTACGGTCCCGACGCACTTCCATGTATTTAGTTTTCTCTGCATTTACTTGTAAACCCATGTCCCTGCAAGCGTTTAATAATATCTCTGCATTTATTTCTACTGTTCTCCTATCATCCCCTATTAAATTTACATCATCAGCATATGCCATAACCTGGTGAATGCCGTTCAACTCTAGGCCCTGGTTGCTATCTTTGATTTTCCTTATGGCGTATTCCAGCACAAAGTTAAATAATAATGGCGACAACGCATCTCCTTGTTTCAGGCCATTTTCGACGTTGAAGCTCGTGGACAAAAATTTTCCTACCCGGACTTTACTTTGGGATTCACTTAAACATATCTTAATTAATCTAATTAGCTTTCTCGGTATTCCAAGCTCTGTAAGAACGTTGTATAATGTTTCTCTCCTAACCGAGTCGTAAGCCTTTCTAAAATCAATAAATAGTTGATGTACCGGGGTATTGTATTCCCACTTCTTTTCGAGTATTTGGCGAATGGTAAATATTTGGTCGATAGTTGATCGATTTCGTCTAAATCCGCACTGATAATCTCCAATAATTTCATCTGCGTATGGGGTCAATCTTGCTAACAGAATATTTGAAAGGATTTTATAGGATGTTGACAGAAGAGAAATGCCTCGATAATTATTACAGTCAGTTTTGTCGCCTTTCTTGTGAATTGGAACAATGATTGACTCTTTCCACTCTTGTGGCAATTCTTCCTTGTTCCAGATAAGGAGAATGAGTTTGTGTATCTTGTTCCACAATTTTTCGCCTCCAGCTAAAATTAACTCAGCCGGAATTTCATCTACACCCGGAGATTTGTGTTTCTTTAATTTCTTTATAGCGGCTTCCACTTCTATTCGATTGGGTTCTGGAATATACGGTTCTGCGGTGTGTATCTCCTTTTCTCCGCGCACATTAGTTTTTGGCTGCGTGTTCAGTAAATCGTCAAAGAAATCTTTCCATCTATTTAAGATGCTATCCGTATCAGTGAGAACTGTACCGTCAGATTTCTTTAATATATAAGCACGAGGTTGATAGCCTTTCTTAAAATCAATGATCCCCTTATACATGTCCCGAATATTTTTATTTTTACTATTATCTTCAAGTTCCTTAATTTTAGCTTTCAAAAAATCCCGTTTCTTTGTTCTAAAAGTTTTGGAAGTTTCTCTCCTGATATCTGCGAAATTTTGTGTAGTTGTTTCATTCGGATTTTGTAGCCACCGTAATTTTGCCTGTTTTCTCTTCTCTACTAGTTTAATGCATTCTTGGTCGAACCATGGTTTGTTCCTACGTATTTCCGCGTGTCCCAATTTTTCTATTGCTGAACTTTTAATGCTATCTCTAATTTCAATCCAAGTATCCTCAATACTAGTGCACTCCGAGTCTTCTAAAACCGAGAATCTATTCGAAACTTCAATCTGGTATTCCTCTCTTACCTTGCTCTCTTCTAATTTCTTTAAATTAAATCTCTCCGTTTTCGGACATTGAGGATTACATTTATTCAACGATAATCTCTCCCGTATTATCGCTGCTACCAGGTAGTGATCAGTGTCACAATCAGCCCCTCTAAACGACCGGACGTCAATTATGCTAGATTGTCTTCTTCTATCTACTAAAACGTGATCAATTTGATTATGTGTTTTTCCGTCTGGTGATGTCCAAGTGTATTTATGGACGTCGCGATGTGGGAATTTTGTACTCTTCACGATTAGGTTTTTGGATGTTGCAAAGTTCACGAGTCTAACACCGTTGTCATTACTTTCCTTATGCAAACTTTCGTTCCCTATAATCGGTTTGAAAATATCCTCTTGTCCTACCTTCGCATTGAAATCCCCTAATAGAATCTTCATATGGTATCGCGGGAGTTGGTCAAATATCCGTTCAACTTCTTCGTAAAAACTATCTTTTATATCGTCACCCTTATCTTCAGTTGGAGCATGTACATTTAAAACAATAATATCACACCACCGTCCCTTAAGAGTAATAAAAGAAAGTCTGTCAGTAACAAATTCAACCCGTTTAATTGCTGGTAATATTCGTTTGTGAACGAAAAACCCTGTTCCTAACTGGTGATTTTTATTTCCTTCCCCGTAAAAGAACGTAAAATTTCCGGAATTCTCAGATCCATTTCCTTCCCACCTAACTTCCTGAACTCCTACTAAGTCCATCCTGTATTTCTCTAACTCACTAGTTACAGATTTTAACGCGCCTGCCCTATAAAGACTTCTAATATTCCATGTTCCAAATCTCATGTCCATTTTCTTTTGCTGATGTCGTGCCAATTTATCAGTCCTTGTCCGAGGCTTTTGTGAATGTTTCTGAACAAGTACCTTTTTTTACAGGATGAGGGTGTTAGCCTTACCCAAACCCCCAAGCTGGAGGACCACTCCTAGTCGTCTGTCCGCGACTGCTTATTCAGTATATTCGCAGCTAACCTCTATATCTAGAGGCCTTCTCCTCGATCCGCAACCTGAGGACGCGCCATGCCGTGGTGGCAGGAACCCACGTTACACGGACTCTTCATACTCATACTCACAGGGCAGAAATTTAGTAAAGTAGGAAAACATTTAAATTTGTAAACGTAGGTATAATTTCTAATTTATTTCTTTTTGGTACCTGAAAAAATACTTCTTGCATAACAGCTGTGAGATCCATTTTATTACAACACATTTCAACTTTTAGTCGTCGCGTACCGCCTGGCTAGGTCCCCTACTTTGAGAACTGCTGGTGTATATGATCGTACAATTTACAATAAATCACGTTTTTTTAAAATAATTGTATTATCCTCCGTATTATGAAGCTCTTAATATATATTTATTTTCTTTAGAGAAATAGAAAATGTAATCATCTTGTTACATATCCTATTATGCATAAAATTATTACAGCACACCTCACTTTACACATTATATTTTTCTAAATCTCATCTGTTATTATTGTCCACTATGATAGACTGCACACGTTCTGCTACTACAAAAGGAAAACAAACAAAATACAGAGGAAACGTGCAAGTTAAACGAATACTCATTATATAACTGCTTACAATGACATCTTGCTTGCACGTTATTATCGACTGTAGTATAACCTGAAATCACGAGTTCACTCTGATCACAGATACTTTCTTCAACTGTGTAAGATACGACATTGCTTATATCATGTCTGGTTTTGAGATTCTCGTAAAACTTCTGATGCACAGAATATATTGACAAATATAGCAGGTCTTTTTTTTTCTTTCTTCAGTAATTGGAATAGGTCCATCGTAGTTCTGAATTGGTCTCAATGATGGGATGGGTTCGGAGAAAGTTGATAGCCTCAAACTGTAGATCATTCTAAAGATCAGCCTTCTAAAACATTATCCCTGCGTTTTTCTTCACTTCCACTCCATGTATTCCCACCATTACTCTTCATTGTAAGTTGTAATGCACTTTTAGAAAGAGGAGAAGAAAAAGAATGTCTTCCTTCATTCAGTTCCAAGAAAAGGTTTCCTTTCTCGAGTCTAATGCAGAACGACCTGTGACTATATGTCTGAATGTTCAATTGATCCTCTTAATTTCTTTTCAATCCAATATGATCAGCATCACATTCCATGTAAGCATGGCCTGGAACAAGAAATTTGTGGTCTATTGTTTCTAAATATGAGTTTTGAACTGCTGTTATATGTATACGTAATATGTTAATTGTTTTTGTTCTCACCTGCACATGTGTTCGAATACATTGTAACAGATTCTATTAGTGGACCCACTCCTACGAGATATTTATATAAGCATGACCCAGTGTCATTGGCACCCCTTTTAGCCATACCTTCATGCCACATGGAACAGTCTGCTTGGTGCTCATCAACAATCATGAATAATTAAAATCGAAATCCAAAGTTGATGTTTATAAAAGGCTACTGAACTGGCAACAACTGGTGTTGAAGACCGCTGTCAGCTGGTCGTGCTAATTGAGAAATATCAACACAGATATAATTCATAATATACATCTCCTTCCATTTTGGCTATATAGTGTGCGGAGATATATCTCAGATTTGAAGGGACATGTATTTCTTTGCACACCAAAATCGTTGGTTATCTCAAGACACAGAGTTAAGTTCCTTCGCGAAATGTGATACTGCTCTATACACACCAATGAGGGAGAAAATTGGCTTTCTTCATAGTTGGATAACTGAATTCTCACAATTTCGGAGACAGCTCTCCTTACACGTCCTTATACCATATATCAATCACAGCTTCTAGAACTCGCCATAACTACGCTTTCCTTCAGACACTTCTATGTCCCTCAGAAATCGGTGAGAGAACGCATGAACCATTTGCGTGGGCCTTACATCCAATCTGTTCGCGTATACCTATTTTTTATTGATTCATACATACTTTTTGTCATGTATTTCTTATTATTTCATTACATTTTTTAAAAATTATTTACATGTACGTTGTCTTTTGAAATTTGTATTCTTTTAAATTTATTTGCCATGTTTACTCTTTATGTAATTATGCGTACAGAATACAATTTTTTCTGGTTGTTTTCCCTCCCAAATATTCTTACCGACCAATTCGTCGCATTGGTTTATCTTCTTGCACTAAACCCTCTCTATTTTCAACATGGCAACAGTAACTGGATTTCAATATGGCACCCAACCGAACGTTTTACTTGTCTGCTCTTTATTTTAGTAGACTTTATTTTGTTGCTATTTCTCTGATGAAGAGTGTAGCGAAAGTGCGTATCGTGTATTTCTTTAGTATTGTGTGATAATCTTTTCACATTGGCTGCAAGATGTGCCATGTTGGAATCATAGGTTGCTGTGACTAACTTTTGCTGGTATCCCAAATTGTTGATAGAAATTGAATATTACGTGTTGAGTAGGCCTCTTTTTAAATTGAAAGTCCAAATCAGGTTAAAGCGATACTTAGTCTAAACGAAGGACTATAATAAAAAATGCAGCAGGGAAGCTAGACTTTACCATTAGTACTCCCTTATTAAGACAAAGTCCGTTATTTTATCTTCTGTAGTTGGAGCTACAAACTCTGTTTACTTTATCGTAGTTTCAAAACCTCCACATTACACGGAAAACTCAAAACTCTTATTATTATTCCTACGTTAATTATACCTCAACCGTTTACTTTAAAGGTCCATAATGAATACCCACACAAGGATAACATATTGCTTTTCTTCAATTATAGGTTCCAGTAATAACTACGCATAATTATCCCCGAATTACAAAATACATTTCTCACTCAACAGTATATTTTCCTTTCACTCAAGTTCGAGGCTTGCAGCCGACAGCACAAATCGTTTTGTTCATGATTACTTTCTTTTAAATGATCCGTTCGACGTAAATCACTTCGTGAGTTTTTAATCTCAGACAACCAAATCCTTTCTAAGATCTAGTTTTGTTCAAGTCCCTTGTACGCAACGATAGAAAATATTCTATCATGAGAGAACTAACGTTTTTGGTTCCGGTGACTGCTGAGAACTGTAGGCGGTCTGGAATATTTAGCTTTCAGGTTGAATTTGATGAACTTCATGAATAGATAATACGTAGAACAGAGATTCTATTTCTATTGGATTGATCAACATGGCTTTGTTAATGATTTTAGCACGCAGAGGCCATATTATTAAGTAATCACTTCTTCAATGAATATCAAGTTAACGTAGAGTTTAATTCGTTATCTTCTGAATTCATAACTATATTATTTAAAATAAATATTTCTTGTTGGAAACAGACTTCATGATGATGGTAGTTAAATTTACTAAGCTTACTTCCTATTTGAATACTACATTTATAAATTATGTTTAGGTCACATAATTTTAGGATCACATGGACGGTGGTAAGGCAGTTGGTGAAACAAATCCAAGCATGAATTGCTTGATTGTTCTGAAATACAAGAACTCAATTCTCGAACAGTAGCGAACACCTGTTCCATTTAGCTAATTATCACAGTTTCGATATGAAAACTAGTCTTGTCTTTGTCAGAAACAAGTTCCTTATCATTGAAGGTGGAAACATGTTTGTTCTTAAATTTTTTAACAGATGTAGAAGGAAAATCATGAAATAAAGATAAAAGAGCTAATTGCACTGGAATTGCAAATTGATATTAAGAGTTGTTATTGAATTCTATAAAAAGGATTACCATCTTTCCTCTGCAAACGTGTTTGCTTTATCTTTCATGAACATAATAGCTTATTATTCAAAGAAAAAAAAACAGACACAACAAGATTGTATTTGTAGTATTTAGGTCTTTCTGAGTGCGAGTGATGTTTCCCTCCCCTTCGTTGTTCATGATGGTCTAGCATACTTAAAAACGTAATTTTTAAGATTTGTTCTTTCTGGAGAAAGGGAAGGGGTGCAGCAAATGATGCAATTGCACGGGGCTGCAAATTGCCCCTGACTCTAATTACTAAAATTAATCAGAGAGTATATATGAAACATACCATCGTATTCCCAGTCGTGGCTCTGAGACTCCAAGAGCCTATTTTTCAAAGCTAATAGTCTTGTAATATGTTTTTATAAGTCCTAAAATATGAAAGAGTAACAGTAGAACATATGATTTTATGTTATATTTACTTGTAAAAGTTTTAATTTTGAAAAGTTTCACACTAGTGTAACAAGACTAATAGTTCTGAAAAATAGAGCCCAGTTGTAGCCATGTGTAAATTTTCTGACTAATGCAACAACGGCCGCCTTTTGCACTCACTAAAAGCGTTTCATAAGTAGCTTCGTTGCTGTGTGCCATAGAACTGTCAGTAACAAAGAAATTTCTCTTGCAGGTAATTTCTCGTATTCTGTTATAATAAATGCAATGTACAGGGTTCCTACATTCTGCAAAGTCAGGCAAATGAAAATATGTCACGGAAAGTCAGGAAAATCACGCATTTTGTATAAAATGTCATGGAAAGTCAGGGAACGTAAATGTGCAAGTGTAACATTCTTTTTTTTTCAATCTAACGTTGTTTCCTCTCTATCAGTTGTACAGATTGACATATGAAGAGGACCACAATGATGGCAGTGATGAAGTGTTGCTATTTGTGATGAAGCTTTGAGGTACTGTCTATGTGTGTATTTGTGTGGGAGACAGAGAGTGGGAAAATTAATCATGTAAAAGCAGAAATCGAAGTATGACTTGTCATCTTCGTGGACATCAGTTTTAAGACAGAAAAAACTACTGATAGAACTGAAAGCATCAGACCAGCAATAGATATAACTTTCAGGCTTGACTGTAGAAACGTTTTGTTAGGCACAATCAGGAAGATTGTGGAAAGGAGCCCTCTGAAGTACAAACTGGTATGTGCTCTGCATCCTACAAACTCTGCATGAGCTTAATAGGACATCTGCTTCTGTAGCTGAGAAAGGAAAGTGCTAATTTATGTCTTTCTGTACTGAAATTCAGGGGTCCCTTGACTTCAGAGAATACGAAGAGAAGATGGGCAGCATCAGGTTAGATGACTTCTTTGCAAAGGTAACGTCCAAGAAACAAGAATAATCTGCTTTGTGGAATGCTGTGAAAATGTTTAATTTCAACCCACAGTAATGTCTCAGTGGAGGGCGGGTTCTTAGTCAATAAGACACTTATTGTGGAAAACCCAATCGAAGTTTCTGTGGCAGCGCAGGGGCGGGTGCATGATGCAATTATGTATTATGTAGGTGTGGAATCTCTTTCTGTCGATCAAAGAACACTTCTCTCAGTTCGTTAAACTCGGAGACGTTATGATCAATACCTTAAACAGAAATGAATCAAAAGTGCAGAGGAAAGTAAAATCAAAGGTGAAAAAAGAAAACTAAGTGCTGAAGTTAAGAAACTGGAAGAAAGAAGAAACAAATGGAATTATGTTACAAACAAGAACAAGACGTTCTCGTAGTTCAGATTCAAGAACTGAAAGCAATACAAAATTCTGTTTAAAAAAAAAAAAAATGTAAATGTGAGGATTAACATGTCTCAGAGTTGATGATGTTAGGGCGGCGGTGGCCCAGTGGTAGAGCGTTCACCTCTAGTTCATGGGGTTGTTGGTTCTATCCCAGCTCCCGCCAGGTGAACTTTGTGGTGGAGAAACACCGTGTGCGTGGGTTCCCCCGTTTCCGCCCCCCCCCCCCCACACACACACATTCTTCATTCCACCATTTCATTCATTTCTCATCACCGTCTCCTTTAGCCTAGCCGGCATAACTGTGGAACGTAAAACAAAGATTTCATTTCATTTCATTCAAGGACTGATAGTAATGGGTCTCAGGGAAATGTGACTGCATGTTATATTGCTTTTTATTGTTTTTTCAAGCAAAAAAAGTCTCATTTGCAATTTCAAAGTATGTGGTACTGTATCATACATATTTTATATACTTACTTGATAAATTTTGTGTAAATAACAATTACACGTATTGAATGAAACAAATACGTAAATGGTAATTAAAGGACGGGTATAGGGATGGAGGTTAAAAAAGTGTGTGTTAGAACTTATTCCCATTTATATTCAAGAATGTATGTCAGGGAAATCGATCTTCACTTTTTTTGTGGGAACCCTGAATGGAATATTCTATAAGTGTACGATATATATGTATTTTAAATTGTATAAAATTTTGACATAGTGGGAAGAAATTATTATTTTTGTGATCAGCATTGCAGATCTTATGAATCATTAATTGGTTACAACCAAAATATTAAATAAATGTGAATTCTAATAATTGTAATTTATTACTTTTGTTAGAATTGTAAAGAGTAATTTAAATTCCAATTAACTTTTCATTTGTGTTTGTGATTTTTTATTTATTTATTTTTTTGTAGACTAGAATGAAACTCGTCATGGTCAGAGAAAATCTCGTTCATCCTAGCTTCACTTGTAGTTAACGTTTCTTCCACTGATAACATTGTCCTAAGAGTCAGTTTTCCACCTCCAAAGATCTTGTATCTGAATCTTGTGTGATTCTACTAGCAATACGTAACATATGTGCCGTAGTGAACTCGAGAATGTTAAAATTGTCAGCGTGCCTTCCAAGTACGGGGGAGTACTAACTATAGAAAACGAGTATTATAAGCGTAGGGCACTTCTACAAAAACTCTCTAGGCATAGGAAATTAATTCGCATGAACATTAAGCATTCAACAGGTTTGAGATAATAGGTCACATACAATGGACAAATTAAGACAGGTAGTTTTTGTGTCATAGCCCGTGATTTTTTTTTTTTTTTTTTTTTTTTTTTTTTTTTTTTTTTGAACGTGATATGTGTTGTTCTACAGCCCCTGAAATTTCCACTGGTTCCCAGGACATTCTTGCAACCTAATACTGCTTTTTCTAACGAGAAACTGAATTCAGCAGTCAATTCCAATTAGTTGTCCATTTTCTGTCAATTCAATACCAAAACACCGTACAGAATCTTGGTTCCAATTTCAACCGAAGATTTTTAAAAAATAAATAATGAATTCTCTTCCATGAAACCCCCACCTGTTGACACATCAACTTCTCTCAACGGTAATAGTGCTCTTTCCTTACTTCTGGTGCTAGTGCTCCGATTAGTAATGCGGCTGCTTCTACCGCAAGAATGAATTTGTTTATATCCCAAACACGGCGCAAGAAAAAGAAAACTAATGGTGTCATCATGGTTACAGAGGTTGTTTCCGATCTACGGTGACGATTTCAAACTGCACTTATCTTAAGAGAAACCATGTCGCCACCATTGAGAGTGCTCTATTTGGTGTCCCTGCATCTGGACAATTACCCGACAGCGAAGTTTCCACTGTAGGAGGCAGGCACACAGTGTAGTCATGTCAAGCCGCAACCACTCCTCCTGACAGGCTTTCCATAGCCCTTCAACGGTGCTGGGTCTCCTGTGAAACAAGGCTCGTTGCAGGAGGCCGAAGGCGCTAAAGTACATCGATAACACATCAGGGGACTTCACTGGAATGTCTGTGAATGGAATGGCACGAATTCCAGTTTCTTCTGCCATTTGTTGGAGGAAGAGGCCTGTGTGACTTGATGCCGTATCTTGATGCACCCACAAACAATTATTGTCTCTCCCGTTGAGAAGGGGAATGTCATGGCTATAAACGGGTGTCAGGACGTTAGTCTGATAATATTCCGAATTCACCTTCGTATTTTTGGTTACAGGCCAGCTTGCCCTGATACAAGTATCCAGCAATGATCATGAAGCCTGTGCCAAAACTTTCCTTGCATTCACTAAACCACTTTGAAAGTTCCTCGCACCTGTCGATTGATAAAAAATTGCACGTGATTTGTGACAGTCATCAAGATAAACATATGCCTCGTCCAGTGTTACAACAAACTTCCATTTTTTACAGGCCTAGTACCGCTTATACAGATTTCGACAATTGGTGCGACTTTCCTGGATGTGTTTTGCCAAGAACTTATGAATCCGTCGCTTTACCAACCTCAAATCGCGGTGAATGATGGTGTGCACTATCTTCAGTTATGTCTGTAGCCGGTTCGCTATACTCCTCTGTGTGAGTAGCTTCTCCCTGGTGACCAGAGCCCGACTTCCCAAATTTTAGCTCGTGTGCGGCTAATGGTTGATCTGTTTCTGCCACAGAGGAATCATCCCACGCCTCGCCTTATAGTGACCGGCACGTAGCATGGCAGCTCAAGGTCACTGCAAAAGCAGACAAATTCTGAACACCGATCCTACTGTCAATCAGCTTTCCAATAACCGGCAGTGCTGCCAGTCCTACGCAATTATTCAAGCACCCAATAACAACAAGTGCAGTCAATCAGAGAGGAATTAATAACAGATAAAAAAAGAATCCTTAAAGTAGAAATAATAAAAATAAATTAATAGTGACATGTGTGCGTGTATTTCTGTCTTAAAATTTATTTTGAGATCGAAGTGCATTTCATTCAAAACGATGGCATTTATATTTTATACCCCATTTTTATTTTAATCCGGGAAAATGCGTAATATACTTAAATTTTATTACAACTATCCGGAAAAATAACACGATTTGAAATAAATAACACTGTATATATTTAGTTCAACATGAACAATAGCACCAATTTGTCGTAAAGAGCATCTTCTTTGGGCAGAAAATAACAAATTTCACGTCCCTACATTATGTGTAACAAACATAATTCCAATATCCGAGTGACAGTATTTTCGCATATTTACTAGAATATTGTGATTGTGTTTTATACGCATACACATGCCTCATAACTCTGAGACATGTACATTCTGCAGTCCAAAGTAGCTAACCACCATGCAATAGAATAATGTGGAAGCTCACCTCGGCCAACACATTGTGACCTTGAGCAGCCATGCTACGTGCCGGTAATTTTACCTGCCCCTTTCAACGCCTGTGATATGCTCTTAGGATAGTTTGATAATGGCACTATAACTGTAGTACAATCGGAAAAAGCAGTTATGTAGCCTTCACTTTCCAATAAGCATTTATTTTGTCCCGATATGCACTTACCAAGGAAAGGAATTGTCTTGTATATAAGTAAGTTATAAGAAACACAGTTATACATCCGTCTCGTAATGGAGACAGCCCTATACTTGGCAAATTGGTAGTCGAGTCAGGATATTCACATACACGGTGTCTACCAAAATTCTAAAATGAAATTTCGTGACTTTTTCGTGACCTTTTCTTTACCAAACTATACCATTTCGAAACACTCAAAAACTAATAACAGTAAGTGCAGCTCTATCGACCGACTTCCAAAGGTTGTTCCCTGGAGCGATAAAAACTGGTGTCTTCTGACATAACTTTCAGTATCTTCACTGTATATAGTCTGTTTTGTTCGGTAACTAACCAACAGCAAACGCACACAAATCCAAAAATCTTAAAATTACATATCTAAATACACATGATGTACACTCATGCCCAAAATTATTGTCGCATGTCTATAAATATGTGGTTGTGGGAATATAATTTGATAACGATTTCGCCCAGTATTTCTTATAATGTTAGTATGTGTATAATCGGCAAAGACATGTATATGGCAAATTTCATGTGAAAAGAGCAGTAAATAAGAACAATAAAACAAAATAAAATTTTCTTGTTCATTTAGCAACAATTTATTTTACTCATTCTAATTTTCGTATTTATAATTCTTTTCCTATGAAATTTACCACAAATATACATTTTCCGATTATAGGCATAGTATCAGTATTAAAAGTACCCTGTAAAATCATTATCAAATTATATTCTTACAAGAAGACAGTTATAGATATGCGACAATCATTTTGGACATGAGTGTACATATATTGACAAATCCTTAGCAATCTTTCAAAAATGTCACACTGACTGTAAACAGTTGTACTGATGAATTTTCTCTCTCCTTTAAGTTGTCTAATATTGTTTTACCTTTTTTTGAACTTTTTCGAGCTCCTTCTGAAGTGATTCAACTTTTCGCTGTAGTTGAATAAACTGGTTAGATGCGTACGTAGTTTCGGTGATGCGATGCGATGCGATTTGCATCGCCACTATTCAATGATATCAGCTGGAGGACAATCTCAACGGCGAATTTGGGTCGGAATTAGGCCGAATTTTCATGCATGCGATAGAACTGTGCTTTGCTTTCGATTTGGTACCATCTAAAGCCCACTATAAATATTTTTAGCGGTGAATTTTGACGTTTTATAGAACAAACTTTCCAGTCTCTACTTATATTTGTACAGATAAAAAATCGTGACCCAAAAGCTAAATTTCGTGACTTTTTTATGACCGTTTTCTGATTTCGTGACTTTTCCGTGACTTTCGTGAACGATAGCCACTGACATAGCAAACTCAAAAAAGATCTACGTACAACATCTATGTGTCATTTTACTATAAACGTCCTTTTTTCTTTAGTCATGTTAGCATGGTGAGACCGCTTTCAGCTGACATGTAAAATAAATTTTAAAATATATATTTAAATGATAATTTGCACTCAGCAAACAGAGTAGTGGATGAACTGGTAACAAAGTTTATTTAGAACAGATTCTTTTTATTACATGATAATACAATACATACACAAAATATACATATACAAGAACAAGACTTCTTAGGTCTTTAAAATACCTACGACAAAACTAAAATAATTATGCGCGTGTCTTTTTCTCCCATTTACATTAAAATAATTTATTTTCCGCAGGCAATATAGTTTTTATTTCTTTTGACAAAACATTTTTTGTCATCTCATATACTTAAGGAATGTTTTGCAGGTGATTTTAAGAGAAATTAGCTTTCGAATACTGGGAATCATGGGCTATTTACAGACGAATAACAAAGATTGTAATCATCTCTGAAACGCACTTAAAAATGCCATGAATAATCAAAATCCAGTTACAAAATTGTAATTGAACTAACCATCTGTATGAAGTAGCTTCAAAATAAAAAAAAAATTAAAAAAACAACTGAAGTGAAAAAATGTAAATCTTTTTGCATTACATTTCATGAATTTTCATTTATATGAAAATTAGTAGGCATGGAGAACTAGTTACAATCTTTAGTAATTGTATACTACAAGTAACACACGACTGGTGTCAATTTTAATTGGAACACAAACTGAATAAAATAAAACTTTTAAAAAGGCTGCAAACTGAAACAAACAAACAAACAAAAAAAAAAAACGTACAATTCTCACAGTCTCCACAGAGAATGAATACTTACATAAAATTTAGGCGACAAATGATCCTACTTTATTGCAAACTTCATTTTCAGCATAAAAGTAATAAATTTTGACTCCATAATGTCAAACACCACAGAAAATGAATTGAGTGCCTAAATGTATGTTGGCTATATCTAACTAGCTACATTCGTAATTTCTTTACTTTTACTTTCACTGGTCTTGTAGTAGAAAACATTTTACACAAACAGGCTACAGAGTAATAATCAATGATAGAATGTGGCACGGATATAGCAACAACCACATTAAAATGTATTCAGTTATCAGTAACTGGAAATAACACAACTGTTAAAACAAAAAATAATAAGACTAAAATTTCGAAAAACAAAAACTCTGAGTATTTCATTACAAAAACTAAAGTTTCTTTTTCACTAAATTATAGTTTGGTGTTTCTTTTCACTCGGTTCATAACGCTAATACATTCATTATGAATTCAGTACACTAGTAAATGGTGAGGAAATTGAGAATAGTAGGCACCGACCGATCTTCTTCATTTCTTCTTCCCTTATTTTGAGTTGTTTTAAAACAAAATCTGTAAGAGCACAAATCTCTTCTATCAAAGTAGATGGAAGCAGTGTTGTAGGCAAAGTTACAATCAAAGTTAAAACTTTTTTTTTTACTTCAATTAAAACCATAGACATTAAAAAGAAATTTTGCATGGAATTTTTTTCTTCACATTTTGCACAAATTACAGTGAAATTTATTCAACTGTCAATGAATGTTTTGGGAAAAAGAGTTATCTGTGGTAATGTTATTCTCTAAAAAATTAAAAGTTTCAAGTCCAGTTATCAGACTTTTAACTTTTGTAAACACAATTTTACTTTTCCACCAACACAGTAACAGAACAGAACAGCTAAGACGAAACATTCTGAAAACTTTCATTTCGTTTGCATAGTCCAATGTACATTATCTTTCATGTCTGTTTTCTAAACTACATATTTTTCTCTTGTTAATATGGTATAATCAATTTATTCCGTTACAGCTTCACTAGTATAAGTATTCTACAAGATATTTCTGTCAACATCATCTGAACTAAAAGAAACATATCACGAAATAAACTCTTAAAACTCAAAAGTAAAGACAAGACAAAGATGCACAGTGATTTTTTCTTTTGCATTGGGCACTGCATTTTAAAAAAACAAGAAATACAACGGAATAGCATTTTACGTTGTCCCTAAAACAAAGTAATATTTTCTTAAATAAAATAACAACCAAATAACAAAAAGAAATTTTAAAAAAAAGGGAAAATTTCCTGCCTAAGGGTAGCAAATACCTCGAGTACTACACACACAACTACAGAGAATTCTATTATTGCACTGATCTGGTAGAATTGTTACCCGTAAACCTGGAGATTATTGGCTACACTGTTTTCTTTAACTTTCTATTCCAGAACCAAACTCTTAGAAACTGTAAATCAATTATTTTTCGACATTTCGAACATACATCAATATAAAAACAATCTATTAATAGTTTTTCTCTTCTTTTTTACATATAATACTCCTTGTACTTAATCAAATGTCTCTGAAAACAAAAACAAATGAATTTCTAAAGGCGCATAACACAATATAAGCTACATGACAGAAACAACGGAAGGCGAAATGCAGATGCTTTGTACATACAGGAGGAAAATCAAAGCGGCATATCTTTATTTATTATTCACAACGCTTAATAATACCACATCATTTGCTGCGATTCTCTGCTTTCTATTCATTAATCGCACTGGAACATTAGACAACGCAACACTGAATAAAACTAAGTAAATCAAAGTGTTTCCGTAAAAATTACCATCTGAGTTATGACTAGCTGTAGCTTTCCAGTTTGTTCGATGGTAAATCAAAGAGTCAGATCTCTCATCATCTGCGTCGTAAACACGCATAGCTATAATTTCGTGATGGTTTGGTTTTTCTCAAAAGGCACACACTTATATAACACACACATGTTGGTTGCCTGTCCCTGGTGAGGCTGCTCACTTGTACTTGAAAAGGCTACTGTACACAAGAGAAACATTCTCTCAAATCACTGGTCACTTTGAATCCATTCTGGCACGGAGCTTGGCGTGGACTTTGATGAACTCTGGTTCAGCCATCTCCGCTGGCTTTTCTTCTTCTACGCCTTGCTTCTCCAGCTGGAAATATAATTTTTTATTACATAATCAACTTAACGTAATACTGTATTTATGGATACGTTAAAATATCAAATAATACTTTCGACAAAGTGGATACTCTCAAATATCTAGGATCAATATTAACAGACCAAAACCATATTCACGAAGAAATTAGATGTCGACTAAAATCAGGGAATTCGTCTTCTTATTCAGTTCAAAATGTTTTGTCGTCACGAATCCTATCGAGGAATCGGAAGCTTAAAACATATACAACGACAATCATGCCAGTTGTTCTGTATGGTTGCGAAACATGGTTGCTTACTCTGAGGGAAGAACGTAGACAAAGTATTTGAGAAGAAGATCCTGAAACTAATATTCGGACCCAAGATGAACGAGGATGGGGAATGGCGGACACTTCATAACGAGGAACTGCACAATTTATACCGTTTACCAAACATTGTTAGAGTCATCAAATCTAGGAGGCTCAGATGGGCAGGTCATGTAGCTAGGATGGAAGAAAATAGGAACGCTTTCAAAGTTCTAACTGGTGTCCCAATCGGAAAACGACCATTAGGAAGACCTATGCGTAGATGGGAGGACAATATTAAGATGGATCTCACAGAAATAGGAATTCAAAGTAGAAACTGGATCCAATTGGCTAAGGACAAAAGTAAATGGAGAGCTTTGTGAACAAGGCATTGAACCTCCGGGTTCTATAGGCCATAGAGTTAATTAGTAATCAACTCATAGGATACATATTAAATTATATATAAATATAGATATATTATCCTTGAACTCAATAAAATAACATTAATTGCCCTTTGATTATAAAGAATCATTTGAATCATTCGCCATACAAAAACTTTTTGTTAATTAGATATTAAATATTAAGCGTTTGAACAACGAACAAATAATAGCATATTGGTTTGATAAAATTTTACTACACCATTACTGAAATACTTGCAAAAAGTTTTTTGATTTTTCGTAAGTCGTCGCAGAAAGCTGGAAAAACGTTCTGCTTTGGGGATGTTATTGAAGGTAGAGAAAGTAACAGGGTCCTTTCTTTCCTACATTTCCCTCTCCTTGTTTGATGAAGCATTAGTGAAAGTACTCCTAAGAAGAACAATATTTTTATTGGTGTGCATGTGTTTCAATAAACAAACAAAAACAAATATTTACATACAATTGTGTGTGTTGGCAGTAGAATTTTATTTAATAGGTTTTTAGTGCTTTGCTAATAACTTTTAAAGTTCTCCTGCAGAGACTTTCGAAACCAAATAGAATTCAATTATTCTCTGCACCCAAAGCAGTTATCTGATTCTCTCCAACCAAAAAGGAAAATTTTTCATTTTTACGTCAATGGTTAAGCTGTGTAGGCTAAAGGAAACAGTGATGTTGAGAAATTAATGAAATGGTGGAATGAAGAAAGTAGGAAAACCACGCACACGATGTTTGTCCACCACAAAGCTGTCGAAAACTGAGTTAAAACCTGTTACCATTTCTTTTAATTAATTATAGATTAAGATTATAATTAAGTAATGGACTGCAGAAAGCGAATGATTCCTATGTCAAGACAAGCAGATTCTCCGAGGACTGTAGTGAATGGAAACTGACCAATGAGCTATAATTATAATGGCAGATGGTAATAAAGAATTGTATTGGTAGGTATATGCCAATCCTCTAGCGGCACTGGAATACGTTTCTCATGAGGACAGGGCCGTCAAGTACCGTCGGGTACGGTTAGAGAAATGATGGGTGACCGTTCGTACTATCCGGAAGGTGTTGTCAATGTGGCGTCCTACCAGTGTCGTGAGTACAATTGAGGAGCTACTGGAAAGCAGTGAACTCTGGTATAGGAAGCGAGCATTAAAGGCAAGGGGAGCTGATGTGCTTACCATACATCACCCCAAAGTCGGCTGATAGGCCCTGGCCCCTCAAATGCTGTTGCGCTAGGAATTTAGTTTTATTGGTGAATGTAGAAACCGGATATATATAAAAATGTGTACTTTCCACGCAAGACGGATTTACAAACTGGAAGGATGTTTTGAATTACATGGCGAGTGTTAATGCACCTTTTGCGAGAATCTGCATGACTACATTTGTAGTAAACATAATTTAATTATAATCAATTCCTCTAGAAAACAGGCCATTCTGATCAAGCTTTCAGAACTGAGGAAGTAAAAGAAATTTAGAAATCAATTGTATTAAAAGAAACCACAAAGTTCTGCTCTCTAATGGGATACAGATGATCAGAAGTGTTTTATTAGTTGGACGGGGAAATGTTACCAATGTGTAGGAAACAAGAACTGACCAAATAAAGACATTGGAGGTACCTGTCACCCATCTTAAGATGTCTACTTTCTTATCCGTATGGTATTTGACGAAGAGTTAAAAAAGTGTATGTCTAATAATGAACATTGTAACCACTGTTTGCTAAGTTAAAATTATGGCTGTGATTAATTGCATTCTGTATATTAATATAGTATTGATCTTTATTTAAAAAAATACAGCTGTTATACAGGGTGTTTCAAAACAACGCCGACAACGTTTGGGAGGTGAATCCTGACACCAAGATAGCACAAAAAGTATAGACGTGGGTGCACAAATGCTTCCTTTGGGAGTTATGGGCTGTCGAAAACATGCAAAAATGAACTTTAAAGGTCCACAGCACCAAAACTATGGGACCTACCGTAGTCGGATCAAGACTTCACTTAAGAACTAGTATGTGTGCTATCCAAAAATACACGTTTCAGAATCCTGCGGTACTCACGCAACAGTCTTTATAGAGGGAGTTTGGTTATGGCATATAATTTGAAGTACTTACCAGCTACGTCTGTAAAAATGTTGCGGAAGTACCGCAGGATACTGAAACGTGTATTTTTGGATAGCGCAGATATTAGTTCCTAAGTGAAGTCTTGAACCGACTACGGTAGGTCCCACAGTATTGGAGCTATGGACCTTTAAAGTTTACTTTTTCATGTTTTCGACAACCTATAACTCTCGAAATGACGGATTTCTGCATCCTGGTTGGTGTCAGGAATCACCTCCCAAACGTTGTCGGTGTTGTTTTGAAACACCCTGTATAGACAAGATATACTGCATATGAAACTAGATCATGTAAAGAAACTGATAAAGTATATTCTAGACTAAAGTACGAGACATACCTACAGTTGCATAGAGAGCTAATATTTATGAGTATGTTACCAACCTACTTGCGTACGTATAAATTTAAAACGAAATTATATAAAGGTCTACAGTGTGAATGCCTTTTTAAACTTCAATGAATTTTTATTATTATTATTATTATTATTATTATTATTATTATTATTATTATTATTATTATTATTTCCCATTAGTGATACTATAGAATGTAAATTTTATCGTTAACAAGTACGTATAAATTGTATGATACCGTAATGGTATATAATGATTAATAAACTGTGTGTCTATATTTCACTAACGTTGTCTATTGTTTAATTATAGGCTAACAATAATAAAAAAAATATTGTATTCTATTGTATACTGTTCATTGTAGTTTTGGAAATATTCAACTCATATTGATAAAACAGAACTGATGAAAGCACTCGTGTAACAGTTTCGGCAATGTAAGTGTTAATATATTCAGTGCTTTGGTCAATTTTCTTTTATTAATTCATGTAAAATTCTGTATCAGTAATTTGTTGATCTTGTGATCGAACTAGCAGTAGGGAACCGGTAGTAAATTAGATGCCAAAAACTACAGTAGATGTAAAAGATTAAAATGGGTTCTGTGTATTGAAGTATACTTAAAATAGATCTTTGCATACCGGTAGTAGTTTCCAACACAACCACTGGAAGCACGTTGCATTTGTGGCTCTCTTTTTGCTCAATTCATTGTCTGGATGTTTAATAGCCTTGTAAGATTGTCACTTACCAGAGCACGTTTGTTTTATCTTGCACACTTCCCGCCAGTGGACTTGGTTGGGTTTTAAAGTATTTTCTGCTAGCACTTACGTGAACGTTTTAATCCAATAGGTGTGTTATTGGCTTTGTCGTGTAGGTGACGTTAGTTGTCAACCAGCCCATCAAAAGAGGCCATTGCCATTTGGCGGGTATTTGAAGTGCTTAGCTGCCACACGCGAACAAGTATGTTTCACTGATTTGTGAGTGGTTTGGCGTTTTGCTGTATTTCCTAGCGTATTGTCTAACTCGCAACTTAACCGTGGCGTGGCCACAACGTGTTGCAGACAGATTCATCCTTTAGGCGGGAAGCGTGCCTCCCCCTTCCCCCCCAAAAATAAATAATGTACTCTAAGTATCTGATGAGGTACCGCATTTATTTTATTTTGTAGGGTGATCAGTGTTCTCATTTCTATCGGAAGCACGAATTCCCTCTCTTTTCCAGGTCACGATTTACGAATTTCCAGGTCTATTTAAAATGTATAAAAGAGCCTATTTTACTGATCTCAGGGTTCCTCAGATCAATTGAGATCTTACGTACGATTGCCACAATATCGTCTCTATCCCATGGTAGGTAATCAAGATTTCTTGAACAAAACTGTACATATATAGTGTACTGGTAGAAAAGTTTTCCTAAACGAACTAGTTTATTCTAAAAAATATCCGCTGCCAAACAGAGTATGGCAGAAAGAGAAATCCAGCGGACCTACAACTATTCACATATATAAGTGCAAATTTGGAATTGATATCTATTTTGAGATAGCGAGTTTTGCTCACTACAATAATATTCACAAACTTCTGAAACTCTGTCGCTAGGTTATAAGCAGGGCTTGAAAACTCCACTCGTCTGCTCGCTAGTGGCGAGTACTTTTTTTTTTTGCATTTGGCGAGTAAAGTCTTGTAAACACCGTGATTGCAAAATGGCCTGGCTAGTAGATTTTTTAGCTGGCTAATACTTGCAAGCAAGATTTTTCAAGCCCTGGTCATAAGGCATATAAAGTCCAAGAACTATGCCTTCCAAAAATCCTAAACGCGAAAGTAAATAATTTTATCGATATTGTCTGCTCCAAAATATTTCTTTAGAGAGGAAATATTAAACTACTAGATCCAGTTACAAGAGTCACCATCTTCTTCAGTGATTTCTTATTAAGTAAGAAATAGCTACCATTACCATGCGTTCTAAGAAGTAAAAATCCGAATTTAAAATTTCCTCACTTTTCCATGTTTTTTCAACTTTTCATGAAATTCCCTGACTTTTCCATGTCGGTGGGAACCCTAGTTGTGTACTTAAGTGTTACTGGTTGAAAGAGATGTTGGAAAGGACGCCTGCATCACTTTGCAAGGTTCATCAGAGTATAAGGGTAGTAAAAATTAGCAGAGATCATCAATTTCTCGTTCTGTTTTGTTATTGTATATGAGTGTTTAAGTATTGTTGTGACTTGAAGAGGAAAATGAAAACAACAGAAAAAGCATGCAAAAAGGAATTCAGTTAAATATTGCAAAAAGTTTAAAAAAAAAATGGAACTCTACTCTCTCAATTTCTTTTTTTTTCTTCTTTTTTTAATATTTTTAATCCTAAGTTGTTTTTAATATAGGAAAATTAATTTAGCAGCTATCTGGATGGTTTAATATTTCATTCCATGCTGAATAGTTTTACATATTCAACAGAAAATGACTCAAACTATATACATGACTGCTCTTACACGAATGGCATCTCCAGTTGACTCCCTACTTTCTTGACCGGTGAGTACCAGGGTCGTTGTGGGTATGTAGACAAGCGGTAGGCTCTGTCGGTCACGAATACGTTGGTTTCGATATCACAAAGTGAAGTGTGTTCGAACAGAAGTCGAAAAACAGACCGACAGTTTCGACAGTGCGATCACCGTGCACCACTGGAGAGGATTCCGGTGAATATATTTGGGACTATTCTCATCTACTGACTCTGCTGTGTAATTCTATCCCGCACATTATTTATGAAACCAGAGAGATCCATAAGAATCCTCAAAAGAAATGACGAGAACCTGCCCAGAAGCACGGACTGTTCACTTGTGGAGGCGCGTATCTCCGGTGACCGACGGGCCCCTCGGGTAATGTGGAAGAAGGAGCAGACACAGTTTTCGAATATGCAAACCCCGATGTCGTGTTTGAAGTTGTTCCGGTGCCAGGGCCCAAAACAGCCAGACCTGCTGATTGCTCTCGGCTATTTCGACCCATATGTCAGCTAACTTTGGTTTGTGTGTGTCAGAAAACAAATTGAATTGTGCCTCTTCCATAAGACATTCCTAGCTATGGACCTGCTGGGCATTACAACTAAGCCCAAGAACGGGTTCCAACAGGAACCGAACCAAACTCAGCTGATGCATTGTTCGAAGTACCCGAGAGCGGGCCGTTTTCAGCTCTGGCACGGGAACAACTTCAAATATGATATCGGGATTTGCATATTCAGAAACTAGCGTGTTTTCCCGTTCTCCTCATACCCACAATGCTCGAGGTGGCCCGTCGGTCACCAGATACGCTCCGCCATAAGTAAACAATCCGTGCTTCTGGGCCGGTTCTCGTCACTTCTTGTGAGAATCCTGCTGGATCCCTGTGGTTCCATTGAATTAAGCAGCAGAGTCACAAGATGAGGATAGACCTGTACATCTTCACCGGAATCCTGTCCAGTGGTGCACAGTGATCCGAGAACTGACTACAACACTGTCGAAACTGTCGGTCTGTTTTTCGACTCCTGTTCGAACACACTTCACTTTGTAATATCGAACACCTACAGAGTCTACCGGTTGTCTACATACCCACAACGACCCTAGTACTTACCGATCAAGAAAGTAGGGAGTCAACAACGCATTGGGTGGAGATGCCATTTCTTTACATTTAAATTCTCTTTTATTTTCTTCAAAAAACCATACGCACATCCAAGCAATTTAGCATAAAAGCAATACCTCTGACAACCCTGTCATATAATTTATGTTACTTACAATAAATGAAATTAGTTCGCAATCTTGCCATGCACAAATATATGAAACGCACTATCCTTAAGTTAACTGTGTTATTATAAATATTATTTATTTATTTCTATATTTATTGTAAAGAATTATCTTCCGATATTTGACACTACCTCGTATAATAAGAGATGTTGAATCTTTAAAACTCACCGTTTCTAACCTCTTCGCCCTCTCCTCAATGACTTTCTCAAAGGCACTTTTGTTGTTGAGTTTCTGTTGTTCCAGTTCCTTCTTTGCCTGTTGGTCCTTGTGTTTCTCCAGCGCCTTCTGCAGCTCGCTCTTCTGGTTCAGAACATTCTTGCCTCTGAAAACAACAGCATGTATCAGGCGATCATTACAACCACATAAAAATGGAAAATTCAAAAATGACTCTTATTGTGACATAATGTTGAACATTATCCTAAAGGCTTACGCATCCTCGCCCAGAGAACGATTGTGTAATTTGTTCGTCTCTTTTAACTGTAGCAGTGCAAATATTCAACTCGTTCTCCTGAAAACTTATGACTGAGTTCTGTCACTTTTTTACTAGAAAAGCGATATAATTCATATAAAAGAGAATAATTCGCATTCATTATTTAGGAGAGGAATGGTCATAATCAGACATATATTCAGAAGGTACATACAATCTAACACAATTCGTCTTCTCAGTGTATAAACGGATAAGGTGGTTTAATGACACGGAATAGTATAATTCAGAAGGTACTATAATTACTTACATGGTGAGGCAACCAGAAACATTTATGCTAAGGACGACCGGGTAGTTGATTGCAATACACCAATCAAATAGTACATAAAACCTTGCCAAGCAAGCAAGACCAGGTACGCCGAAAACAATGGGTGTAACCAATTTTCGACGTTTAGCACTCGGAGGTTATCAGAAACCTGAGTCCAGTGTGTTTTGTCTTCACGATCGCGGCAAGCATGCTCAGTTACCAAATTCTTGCCAGCTCAGAGGCGAGTGGATGTGTGCAGGGAACTTCTGGAAAACTGACGTGATCTGAGTTTCCTAAAGAGAATAACAACATATAACGAAGAGTAAATGTTCTTCGGAAACCCTAACGTGTATTAGCAGTGGTTAAAGAAAGGTAAGGTGCCGGAACCTGTCGCCAAACAGCTGTTTCAAAGGTTGTGCGTCTGCTGGAATTATGAGGGAATAACTCACTATTCGTGTGTTCCGGAGTGAGTGTATGCCATTTGATGAAAAGAAAGGGACTCCTTCTTTAGCAAGACGCCGGAAAGAACGACCGGGGGGGGGGGGGGGGGACTCCAGGATCTTCAAGATCTGAATATCAACACCTAGCACTCTGGGACTATTATCTGTTCACTATCTACATTCACGACGATTCAACAACGAAGATGATCTGCAGTGCAGGAGCTGTTCGCTTCAAAGAAAAAGAATTGGTATCGGCGTGAGATCGACGAATGCCCGAAAGGTGAATTTGAATGCTGCAACAAAATAGTTTCTTAGTCTGAGTCGCTAGGTAGCTTTCGGTTGCCGAAATATTACAAAATTTTTACTCACCTTGTGAATACAGTATATGAAAGATGAAATGGGAATCACAGAATACACACACACACACACACACACACACACAAAAAAAAAAAAAAAAAAAAGTATGAAAAATTTTGAGACCGGTGGGAGGATCTCAACGCAGAGCAAGAACAACATTGTTCATAATTACCAGCTATACAAGAATAATGATACAAGTAAAGAAAGCTTTAGCTGCCTATAAGCTTTTTTTTTCTCAAAAAAAATTTTGAATTAGATAACAGAAGCGAGCTATACATTTTCAATACTCTATATTCATGTTATATTCTTCTCCTACCCTATTATTTTTCCCTCTAGAGTGTAAAGCTTGATAAGTAGAGGTAGAAATGTTAGGTGCAAAACTTTGTTAAAATAATAATAATATTATTATTATTATTATTATTATTATTATTATTATTATTATTCATGCAATTCATGCAAACAGTATTAAAGGTAATTAAATCATATATAAGGGCTGAAAATTCACTCATGTACTAAAAGGTCTGCTTAAAACAAGTCCCAGAAACAATAATATTAAATTCATAAGTTGAAAAAAAAAAACTGTTAGAGCAAAAAATTTAACATTTCAATGAAATTCACAAGCTCGGAAAACCAGTGAATTCAGATCCGAGGTAGAGTTTGCATAAACAGGGAGTGAAAGTGCAACAGTGAAAATATTGGTAACTCAGTTTGGTCCGATCAACGAATTGCTCCGGAAGGTGGCTTCTTCCCAATCCACCCCCTGAAATCACCATTGCGGAAAACTGAATTTCAGTCTGTCGGTCGATTGATTGATCTATCTCCTACCTAGCTTTCTTTCTTTATTTATTTATTTATTTGTTTATTTATTTTTCTTTATTTTTTCTTCATTTATTTACTTGTTCTTTCCTTCCTGTGTTATTTGTTATAGTTACTTTATAATTCTAATGACGAAGACGAAACAGACTACAACTTCTGGTTTGCATTTTTATAGTTTGTTTTTTAAGAAATAAGTTAGTTATTTAAAACTAAAATAATCGATTATCATGACATTTAATACTGTCCCTAGGTACAATAATCATAATCACTGTCCCTTGGTACATACTGGGAATATACTTAAGAGACAAAATTTACTCTATTATCGTTCTCAATGACGTCATTTTCTTGCAGCTTTTACAGTATGAAGCTGAAATATGAAGCTGTCAGTGCATATTTTTCCTTTAACCATGCACAAATATACGTACCCCTGTAAAGCAGAATATTAAAGAGTGTCCCTGTGCTAAGTAACTTCCCATACACTAACCTGGATTGATTTTCAAAACTACTAAATAATTAATGTACATTATTAATTATTATAAAGGATGAAGTCGATAAGGTTCATTTTCGCCGCGATACTGATACTTTATTATTATTATTATTATTATTATTATTATTATTATTATTATTATTATTATTATTATTATTATTATTATAGTAATGGAATATTTTTGATTTCTCACACTATCTAGGATGTGTTTTTACATTTTCGTCCATTTTTCAAAATCCTGAATTGACTGGACCGGCAAGTTCTATACATGTCAATCTCTTATCTATAAACAAACTATATTTAAAACATTCATTTTGGTACACTCATTCTAAAGATGTTTTCGAATATTCGGCACGTAGGTTACATTCGTTCTAAATGCCTGACTTTGGCATGTCTTACGATACCCACTTTCAAATAGTTCTTTATTAAATAAATGCGTGAATATGATCCAGATTAAACGTCATTGGTTGGTAATATTATATGAAGTTTGCAATATTTCCATTTATTTCTTATATTCTACCATTATCAGTCCACTACTGGATAAGGGTCTGTCCTGGTCACTCCACAGTGCTTCTTGATTTGTCAAATCATTTTGTATGAGGACGTTTCGTAGGTCGTTTTTTGCCTTTTAGTATGAAAGTGAAGAATTGATTTTGTCCACCTATCATCATTTCTCTTGTACTCTACGAAATAAGTTCTCATGCATATATACTTCTGAAGACTTTGATTTATCTTTGATTTACTGATTAAACTCCAGTATAAAATTCTGAACAAATATCTCAAGTGGATTGTACTTACATTTTTTGATTGAAGAGTAGCTCCCGGTGGAGGTTTTGTCTATCGATGGAGTCCATGCAGGGATTTTGAGGTTTCCTTGGAAGAATTAAACCTTCGGGATCAAAGACAGGCCCTGGCCCTGCGCCGCCTGTAGATGTGTTTCTTCTGTTCTTTTCCTGCTGCCTCGAATGGTCGCAGTAGTCTGGCTCAGGGATCATAGTTGGATACAGCAGATCTGAAAACAAAACGAACAGGTTCAAGTCTTTTCAATACGAACAATTATTTGTTACTACCTTAATTTGCATTTCATCTCCAAATCTACAACTAAAGAGACATTGTTCATTGTAATTTATGAATTATCTGTTTGAATTCCACCAGCAAATTGCGCGCGAAGATGTATTAGCATGGTTTTGTCTAACTCTTCACACAAAAAATCTACAGGAAACATCAACATCTACTTCAGTGTGGTAATTAAAGGGGGAAATTCCCAGGCACCTCTGAACACTTCCATCCTAGAACGCACTCTTTGTGCTTTCTAGGGGAGGAACTTGGTAATGACATCAAAACTTCATGCGTAATTAGAAAAATTAAATTTATAAACAAATAAGAAATCATCTGTTTTTCAACAGTAACTTTCCCCCACCTCAGAGTGCTTCAATTTCCACACTTACCTAGCTACTTACATATAATTTAGAACCTGATGAATTTAGTATTTAAATAAATATAGCTGTAAATGAACTCCACCAATTAGTGGAAACGCATATAAAAGGCGTAGAACACAAAATATCTTTTATGTTTAGATCCAAACACAACAAATATTTAATAATATTTAAAAATGGAGAAATATAATAATTTCATTTTAATGTCAGCACTTCGCTCCTAAAACTTAAGTGATGTGGTTTTGTTATGTAGAAAGGAAATTTATTCTATGTTTATTTCAAGGATGTAATAAAATAGAGGATCTGCCTATACAACAAAATCTTGAAGCCATACGTCACAGTTTCGCCACCCCTACCGCCCAATAAGATCGCAATATTTTGAGCAAACATTCATTGCGGAAACGAAAGTAGCCAATCAGACGTGCCGATGCTCGGTTGTTTTTGGCTTCATTGAGTTAATAGGATGAAGATACATATGGGCATATGTCCTCTATTTATAACACAACTTGGTTTATTTTTCTTTTACACGCCTTAAAAACTATAACTATTATTTTATGACTGAAAATTCACTCCAAATATTGGACTTAAGTAGAACTGGAAGTTGAATTCTGGTTATTAGCAATATTCAGTTAGGATATAAATCAATAGATGAATATCTGCGGAAGCCACAGACCATAACGCAGGGGTCAAAGATCTCATATCCGTTTCTTTACCTGTTGAAAACTTGGATTAACTTTTTGCCTGATAAATAACACGCACAAATTGTGTAATACAGTTTTGTCTGTATTTGTTTAAAAATAGCCGCTGCAAAACACTGGCAGTATGAGTTCCCCTGCCCAAGCCAATCGCAATGCTCAAGGGGAAAATTTTATATCCGTGACAACAAATTCTGCAACACCTGCTTCGGTGCTGCACACAACACGCACCGCCGTCCTGTCGGCCATCGACTGAAATTCTGACTCCTAACAAGCGATTCTTTTTGTACGAATAGGTCTGTAGCACAGCTTTCAAGACATTGATGCATGCAAACGTTATGCAATTGAGTTTCCTTCATTAGACGTTTAATTTTAAACATTCAACTATTTACATATTACATGCTTAGAACCACAACGTATTACATATTTACAGTATATAAACACAACTTTCATTTTCAATAGGAAGACTGAACTATGTTCTGGTAGAAACTGACTTCATTAATGTTTAACTTGGCATTATTATGCTCTGAAGCTAAGGGAAACCACGATAACGGTGCAAGTGGGAGGAAACGGGAGAATCCGAGAAAAGCGACACACATGGTGGATCCAGGGGGGTGACCAGGGCAATCGCCCCCTTCCCAGAAGAATAAACTTTCTTATTTTATATATAAATAAAACCCATCCTAGAGTTTGGAGCTCTTAAAAGTAGCTCTAGGTAGCAGTATTACAACTCACCTTCCCCCCTCAGAAGTCCATCCTGGATCCGACCCTGACCACAAGCCCACTTTGCGGGAGCTGGTATCAAAGCAAGGACGTTACGTACCAGATGTGAGTGCTCTTTAACTGAGCCACCGCAGCCTCGATTACTTCTTCAATGCAAGCCCAAATATTAAGAAAATCAAAGCTGTCCCGTCTAATTAGTGCAGCATTAAATGCTTCGAAACATGGCTCACAAAAGGGATTGTTCCAAATCGTAGCTGAAGTACCCTTCAAACAAGTTTGAGGAAAATGCAAATACGAAGACATCCTAAGCTTACAGTCGTTTTACGTGTTATAGATGGTCTAAATTTTCGTTTCTAAAGAATAACAAATTGTCATATAAGTTAATCTTCGCATTTTAACCAAGTCTTGATGTACCGCTACGCCGTCAAAATTTCTATATATTGATTAAACGTGCAAATAGCAATCAACTGTCTTTTAAAGGCCTATGTTTAGCAGAAGGGGTCCAACTCTTTTCTCTAAAAAAAAATATAACAATTTTGGTAATTTCTGTTCATATTCGGTTAGTTTAGGGTAGGGTTGGTTAGTTTAAGTTAGGTTAGGCTAGTTTAGGTTACGTTAGGTTAGTTTAGTTTATGTTATATTAGTGTAGGAGTCTCGCATAATTTTCCAAACAAATGATAGAATTTCGCTTATTTCTACTAATATTACGTTAGTTTAGGTTAGTTCAGGTTAGCTTACGTTAGTTTATGTTAGGTTAGGTTAGATTTGGTTACGTTATGTTACGTCTAAGTACTTGCATCACTCATTTCTCCTGTAAATTTTGTGTTTCTTACGTGCTTCTGGACCCCTTGTACTAAACATACCCCCTTTTAAATATAGAGGGTTTTAAGGCTACCTCAGGAGATAGGTAATGTAGATTTTAAAGCAAAACACACGAAACAAAACTTGTAACAGAAATTACGAAACCACTGAAACGATACACACGAAGGCATCATTGCCAATGCGAAATATTTGAGCAATAGAACCAAAGTACACATCATGAGTCGAAATTTACAAATGTCACTTTCATATTTCGTAACTTCCGAATAATTTGGCTTCCTTCTTAGGCGTAATTCGAGACTGAAAATTTTCTTAAAATTACAGATGTTCAGTCTAATTCGGGACAGGTGGCAACCCTACAATGGTACCAGTTCCATCTTAATAGATGGTGTGGTTAGCGTATTGCATCAATTTTTAGGTTAAAAAAAAAAACGTTATTGTCGATTTTCTCGAAATTTACCCATGACGATTTATGCTGACCCGTAACCTCCCCGGCGCCCTAGACATTAATTTGTTACGCTCCCTCACTATTTCCAAATCACTCCCTCCAGTTATTGCCTTGCCAGTTTTGATTCGGGATAGATTTTCCTTTAACTCCCTTTCTTTGTTTTTGATCTTTGGAGAGTCTTTCCATTATCCACCTCCTATGGACCTGCCATATCCCGGACTGGCAGCCATGATGGTTACAAACAAACGCTGATAACTGCTGCGAAGTAAGCAAGTGACAAGATAATTCCATGCATGTACAGAAGATTGAAATTTATTTGGCGCGCTTTTAATAACAATATATTGAACTCATCAAAAGTATATTATAATTGTTTATTATTATTATTAATAATAATAATAATAATAATTCATTATGCTGATGTTCAGTTTATCATATTAAAATGGACGGAGGTTGTATTTATAGATTTCTCGTAAACTATTATAATTAAAAAGTGCACAAGGAATCATTTCCACAGTCTCGGTTTTTGTCTGTTAACAGCAGAAAACACGTATTTTTCCTAATATTAGTACAGTTAATAGTTTGTTTTCACCCCGCAGTTATCCTCAGACCACTGTTCTTAAGTATTCTTATTTATCAAGTAATATAAATCTCTATTTTCAATTATCAAAAGTAAAATTATACGTATCACATTTACATCAGCCGCCGAGATCTAATATAGTTAGCTCACAACGGGACAAGGTAGCTCAACCGGAACGGGAACGACATTTTCTGCACCAGCGTATTTTCTTTTTCTTTTTTTCCGCCCTCAAATTCTTTTGCGCCCTAGGCACGAGCCTAGCTTGCTTAAGCAGAAAAGCGACCCTGTTGATAGATATATCATCTTTCAACTTTTCTTTCTTTCTTTCTTTCTTAAGTCACTAATAATATTGTAAAATGTATAACCTTCCATTTTGGGGGAACGGAAGATTGAAAAAAAAAAAAAAAGACTATCTCGTCTTTCACGCAACGTAATGTTTAACAGTGAATCACAAATTAGTTTCGTCTGATATAACGCGATAAGATGCGTACACGAGTGAACACCCATGTTATTAAGCATGTGAATTTGGGTTCAGTGGGTTACTAAACACTGGTTTAAGCTTGAAGAGACAAAAATGTATTCAGTTAAAAACGACTGAATTTTCATCCAAACCATTTCTAGATTTTAATTTTTACTCGGAATTTTCTCCGTGATTTCGACCCCTGAAAGCCTTCTTTCTGAGACTTGAATTAAAGTAAAGTTCGTTAATTACTTTGGCGATTATTTCCCTTTCATTTCTGGCTGCGAGAGAATGCCCAACGCCTCGGATAAAGAAATGGTGTTATCACCCAACCCAAGCAGAAACCGTCACGGCTGGGTTGCCTTGCTGTAGAAGTCGTGGAGCGTTTCACGTCGTTTGGGTCATGAAGCAAACATTTACTTTACTCAACAGAGATGAAGCTTTTGGCTTGGAACAGTCGTCCTCAACACTATCATTGACAAACAATTTATCTTGGCTATGACATTAAAAGTAGCTGTTGATTATTTGCCTTCGATCGTTCCGACTTGGAGTTTTCATTTCCCAGTGTGTAGTTTTGTAGAAATCAATATAAAGTACAGGTATGAATATTTAAGAACCTGACATACTAAAACTAATACAAAATTTACTTTTTTTTTTTTTTTTTTTTGCTTGTTTATTCATAAGTGAAAGGAGATAACGAAATGAAACTTACCACAATCAAAGATAATGTTATTCTACAACAGAAAATATGAACCTGAGGAATTTTCAGTGTTACCAGAATAACAATTCCCCCAAAATCTAAGTTATAGTAATGACTAGAGGAACGGACTCAACTGCATTTGATTACGTATCATCTTGTTTTGGTATCATGTGAACTACTTTTTAAATAACATTAATTAATTTAAATAACTGTATGTTAAAACTATTTTGTTTATTACGAACTAAATACAACTATTATTTTTTTAAAAAAAAAGAAAAGTAGTTCATAGGATACCAAGACAACATGATACGTAATCAAATGCAGTTGAGTTCGCTCCTCTAGTCGCTGCCTTAACTCAGATTTGGGGGGAACAGTTATTCTGGCAACACTGTAATTTCTATGGATGGTAACGTTGAAATTTCTTCAGATTCATATTTTACGTTGTAGAATAATAATATCTATGAATGTGGTAAGTTGCATTTCATTATCTCCTTTCACTTATGAAAAAGTAGCAAAAGAAAAATAATAAATTTCGTATTATTTTTAGTATGTCAGGCTTTTAAGCTAGAAATAATAATAATAATAATAATAATGTCGCATTCCTCTCCCAAAAAAGAAAAATATTAAAGATCTTCTCTAAACCCTAATTTACAAGTAAAAAATGAAACTAAATCAGTTAATAACTCACGATATATAAAAAATACTATAAAATTAACTAACAACTATCTGCAGATCTTTCTTTCTAGATCAGAAAAATGGATGTGCAGTTTAACATGGGACTCAAACCACATGATCCGAGGTAGAACGTTCACTTCTGGTGCATTATATATTACATTTGGTGCAATATTAAAATTAAAATTGTGTCACACATTTGGATCTTCAATAACTAAGAGACAACTAAATAGACCTTAATTAAAAAAAAAAAAAAAAAAGCATGGTACCTCAGTGGTAGAGTGATTACCTCTGATTCATGGAGTCCTTAGTTCGATTCTTGGCGAAATAAGTTTGTGGTAGGCAACATCGTCTCCGTGCGTTTTCTCGTGGCACTTTCGATTTCACTAATTTTTCTCACTAAAACCTTCTGAACACATATTTCTTTAGCAGCGCACAAAGAATGATATCAAGGGGGAGGAGGGGTTCATGTTTCTTCACAACATGAGCGACTTTTTACTCAAATCTTAATATAGTAATTGACACAGGAAAGGTTTTTCTGGTTAGTTCCAGGGCCGTCTTAATGAATGGATTCAATGCCCACTTGCCCGGGGCCCCATGCCAATTTGGGTATCTGAATTCTTTGCCATTATAAACAGTACCTGTACTATAGAGTGTCCAAGACTACACTAAACTACAAAATAATATTTGCAGCAATGACACAGTGATTTGTCTAGTTCAGTATCCCTGGTTAGAATTCAAGTCATCTCACTATGCATGTAGCCTCATTTACATTTCATTATGTCAGTAATTGTCGTAAGACTTCAGCACATTGGTTTGCTCAACGGCCCAGAATATTGTTAACATAGCACTGGTTTGGATAAAGTATGTGCCCTTGGCGTGGAAGACCCAGGTTCAATTCCTGATGGGAGATCATATGGTTTGGATCCCAGATTAAGTTGTACTGAAAGGAGCGTTAAACTCTAAACAACACCCTCAGATCCAATAACAATACTTTTCCTTATAACAGGGGGGGGCGGTGGTTCAGTGGTCGACCTGCATGGGGTCCCTGGTTCGATCCCTGGGCAAATAAGTTTGTGGTGGACAACATCGTGTCCGTGGGTTTTCTCGGGGTACTCCCGTTTCCTTCCACTTTCTCAATCAATTCTTTCACTTGCTTTAATCATTGTCTCCCTTAGCCTAACAGGCATAATGTGGGACGTTAAACTCAAAGATTTCACTTAATTTTTGGTTGTAACGAGATCCGAAGTAACTCAACTAACTGTGTTTTCGAATGATAACACCATCTTTGCACCTCCCCGTTGTTCTTGTGGCTAAGCGCGTACGCCTTTGATACATGGAGTCCCGCGTTCGACTACCGGTGGGAGAGCATTAAAAACTTAACGCATTACAATGCTTCTGATTGCGCTCTAAACATAAGACCTACGTCTTATACAGCCTGGTTTGCTCAAAAGGGACGGTAGTCTTCCACAATCAAACGATTCTTCTGAATATCCTTCTACGCAAAACTGGTGTCTTGTTCTCAAAGATCATAAACTTTTTGAGCTGAGTCACTCACATATGAATACTTACAAGTTATCGTGAATCAGATCATCCCAGAGCAATCCATTTACAAACCATGCTACCAACGCTATTTATATAAATGAAGACAACAATGTTGACAAAAGAGTTCAAATATTGCGAATACAAAATCCAGAGTTTGCAACCTCAGCAATGTTATCACAATAAAGAATTTCACCTTGGAAACTACTCAGTAGCTTTTAAACATTATCTATTGTATTCGGTCAAAATTTCAATCTAACTAATTAAATAGGAGATGAACTGTAAGTAAACATGTCGTGGTACTTAACAGAAGTCTTGAGTTTCACAATTTGCAACAGCAAATCATTATGAAATATTTGCGCTTTGTCCCATCAACATTAAAGGCAAAACTACTGATGCAATTTCCATTTTCGTGTATAAAATGCTTTCCAACAATTTAGTAGCTTTATTTCCTCGGTGCAGTGTGATGTGTGGTTTATAACTGTGAAATGAACCCAAGTCATACGGAGTTAGTAGTCTACTTTAATTACCGTGTATACTCGCGTAATAGTCGCACCTTTTGTGCCAGTTTTTAATGCGAAAATCTAACTGCAACTATTATGCGAGGAAAGCTGACATTTAATTATCGCTATGACCACAACAATTTCGATACATACAGCATTATGTCAACATAAAATGAAGGGTGGAAGTAGGTTAGTTGATTTCTGTTGATAGATGGGACACAACATTACGTATCAGTAAAATAAACAATTTCGAAGCAACTCTCGTTTACACAGACAGCGACTGCGACTTTTATGCGGGGAAATTTTTTGGCGAATATTTTTACTTCAAACTTAAGGTGCGACTATTACGCGACTAAACACGGCACTACTGCGCAATTATAAATCGACTTGGTGGTAAGTCGGTTGGGTGGTAGCCTAATACAGTATAATATATAATACCATATGTACTAACCTTTGGCCAACGATTTACAGTGCGTTACACTGGATCAGAATTCCTACAAAATTTGATCATACAATAACTATCTAGAATTAAGCCAATAAATTGATATCCATACAGTCGGTTGCATTATCACTGTCCTATTTTCATGAATATGAGTCATATGAACAATTAATTTGTTTAATTCATATGAATTTGTGACAGTTCGAAGGACCAAATTTCGACGAATTATGATCTAGTGTAACCGGTGCCATACATATTATTATCAAGAACACCTAGGTATAAATTTTTAATTCTAATGACATAAATCTGTCTTCGTTTTTTCTTAATGTGATGAAAAAATAAATGTGAGTATTTTTTCTTCATAAATAACACCGGACTGAATTTAGATATTTAGAATGTTTTCTCGTTTTTTTGTTTGTTACTATACACTAATTTCTTTATATAAAGCACAGTGTATTGTTAAGAAAAAATGTGCTGTACGTGTTGGCGGGTAAACGACGCTCTACTGTACTAGTATTGATCAATTAATGAAAATACGCGTACAGTAAAAATCATGTATCACGAAATATGATTATTAATTTCAAAATTTTCGTTTTCTATATTTTCAGTATGCTCCTAGTTGGTTCACTGAAATCTTACTTTCCTTTCGAGCACCGAGGCGATACGATTCGGGAGCTGCTGGTTACAGTGTCCCCAAAAGTAGATGTGGGGAAGAATGGAGAAAATGAGTTTGGAACTACAACCAATGACCAAGTATTGGGAATAATATGGAAGAGAATAACCATATTGAAAATAGTTTTTAAAAGATGAGTGAAACACTGGATTCTAAAAGATGTGGTGGAAGGAAAAAGAGGGAGAGTGATATTACAATTGATGGTCAGGTAGTGTTGCCCACGAGACGAAAAGTACGGTTTTCTCGTTTCATGTTTTTTTTTTTTTCGAAGAATTACAACTTATGCCCTGCTTGTTTTTCTTAATTTCACCCATAAGTGATCATAATCCTTCTGCGTAACGAGAAGTCTACGAAGTCAGTAATATAACAACATCAGGATGTCTACTAAAATTCCAAAATGAAATTTCGAGACTTTTTCATGACCTTTCCTTTACCAAGCCATAAAATTTGGTAACATTCTCAAGATCAAATTTGGGTGCGAATTAGGCCGAATTTTCATGCATGCGACAGAATCGTGCTTTTTCGACTTGGTAGCTTCTAAAGCCGACCAGACATTTTGGTGGTAAATTTTGATGTTTTATAGAACAAAATTTTCCAATTTGTACTTATATTTGTACAGATAAAAAAAATCGTGACCCAAAAGCTAAATTTCGTGAGTTTTTCTTGACTTTCATGACCGTTTTCTGATTTCGTGACTTTTTCAAGACTTTCGTGACCGATAGACACCCTGAATATTGAAATCATTGTGTATATCTTTAAACGTTGATAGATTCTCCTCATTGTGTTCGTACAATCTCTTTATCAATCTTTTAGCTCTTATACTGTGAACCATTTAACACTAAAACATCGTTTGAGATCAGTGAAATTTGTCTCGTCTCGAATACCAAAAAAATCTCGTCTCGTGGCTAACACAACCGCCGACCATGCAACATTCTCACTTTGAGAGAACTGAAGCAACGATCCTACAATACAGTACTTAAGACAATAGAAATATATCTGGTAATGGAACAGCCTTCATTTTTTTTCTTTTTATTGGTTTGAAACCTAAAAAAGTTGATACAAAAATAACGCTCCAGTTGAAATATTAGGCCTGTTGATAAGGAGTTTGAAAAGTAACTTTTCAGCAGTACGCTCATTAATTTTCGTTATCTCAGTAAAAATGTTGAATGGTGGAAACCAAGGGTTCTCTCCCTTCTTTCAAAGATGTCGTCATATTTCTTTCGCTTATGAATGCACCTAGTGGAGGGAACGTTTTCTACGAAATATTACTCTCATCACTGCAGAATGGCGGAGAGGGATTGGTAATCATGCGAATAACGCTAATTCACCAAAAAAGCGTTTCTCAAAGTGTCTTTCGCAGGTCCATGATCATCATTTCTATCATTTATTTTTAAAAGATACTAAGTTTTTTACTACATGAAGCAACTTCTTCCACACGAGATGGATGAAAAAGTGGGAGGAAATACAAAACTCTGTTTATCCACTACAACGTCCACTTGGAGAAATGTTTTGTGTAGTTAGATGTCCAATTGCAGTGGCGTATGCACATTTTCATCAAGGGGGGGATCAAGCACTCAATCTCATTTCCTTCAGTGCACACAGGACGTTTATGTATATACAGGGTGTCCGGAGGAAGCGCAAGTAACCAAAAAAGTTCACATGAACATGGGTCCTAATCTCAACGGTTTGAGAGCTACAGGTTATAAACAATTTTTTACTTCATGTTGCGTATTGTTCACCCTGTAACTATTCTACAGAGGTGGGACACAGCAGATTTGAAACGTAATGGAATGACCTTTCCAACCGTATGCAACATGTGGCAATGGTGTCTTTGAGAATAGGGTTATTGAGAAAAAGTTAAGATCATCTAAGGGAATTGGATGGCAACACTGATTCCCAAATTTCCCTCAATAATTTCCTTTTCAAAGACACCACTTCCACGTGTTACCGTTGGAAAGGTTATTTCATTACCTTTCAAATCAGCTAGGTCTCACCTATGTAGAATAACTACAGGGTGAGTAATAAGAAACAAGAAGTCAAAAATGGTTCAATCTGTAGCTCTCAAACCATTGAGATTAGAACCAATGTTCATGTAAATATTTTTGCTTAGAATCACTGATGCTACCATTTTCCAAAATATTGACCCTTCCTCTTGGGACACTCTGTACCTTAAGTTAGTGTTCGTTTTTCCATATTGTCTTGCTCAAAAGAGGAGTTAAACGCTGAAACTTCCACTTATGTGGCTTTATAAACTAGTTAGAACTGCTTGTTTCTTTTCAATATTTTATACTTTGAATTAATATGAAATATAAATAGCACTGATTTGAAACAAAAGTTTTTTTTTTTTAACACATTTTCTGGAATTAAAGAATTTCTTGCCCTTGAAATGAGACGACAGCGTATTAGATACCCTTTCCGAAACGAGACATCACCTTCGACTCTTCTATGATACGAAACCCTATTCCTTTCGACTTTTCTGTAAAAAAGGGACAATAGTGGATCTAAAAATTTAGAAATGCTGCGCTCCAGATTAATTCAGTTCTTTGTGTACACTATTCTAATTAGGCCTATTTCACAACGCCTGCTATCACTATTTCTACTCGTTTTGGCAATAACTGAATAAACTACCGATTTCCCGAGAAAGTTGTGTACAAGCCTTCCAATTGCATAACCAAAAGTTGCAATTTTCTGAATGTTATTTACAATGGCGCTGAAGAACGGAAGAATCATCAATCGTTGCATTCAATTAAAGAAAGAATACAGGTTTCGCTTTTTTAGTTTCCTTTCTTGATCACGAAGCATGTCACATTAAGTACATATGGTTTCCCTTGCCTCGCACACGACATTAACTATTTTTACGTAATGTTCAATTAGATAAGGAACACTGGAGAGATTGTCCGATTAACCGCTGCAATTTCCCTCACAATTCAACAATAATAGGTCTATACAAATGTTTTCTATACGGAACTGGAAAGTAATTACCTTCCGAGGCTTCTGTGCTGTGGGATGAGAGTGGAATTCACGAATGAAGCTTTTCCAAATATAATTTTACTAATTTCACACAACCAATAAAAATTCCTTTTCGCCATCCTTCGATAAGGGGCAGATGGTAAAATCGTATAAGAATACCGTACGTTTAACACAAAGATATTTTATTTAGCAATTTTAATATTTTGTTGCATAAAGTAATATTAACATCTTACAGCAACAGATATTCATGTTAAAAATGTATTCCAACGTAGCAACTTCCTAAGGACTTTTTGTCTAAAGCAGGGTTTTCAACCTGTGGTAGCACGTGGGTCGTTGCTGGGTGATATATGAGACTTATGTTGATACTAATTATGGAAACACGCAAATGGAAAGTTCGAGAACCTCTACTCTAAAGGAAACGGGTGATTAAGGAAAGTGACTATGAAAAAACCTGTGAAATGAGAATGTTGAAGGGGACTGGAAAACCCCGAGAAAAAAACACGGACACGATGCTACAAACAAGACATGTTCAGACTGGCGATCCCGAGTTTGGACTCAATCGAGCCCGCATAAGCACGAGCCAGAGCCCGCGATTCAATGAGAACAGTGAGCAGTGAGCGAGCCTTGTGAGTTTAGTCCGCGTGAGCCCCATTCAGAATAATGAGTCTGAGTGATTACAAAATGGTCACCTCTCCTCCTAACTGTCATGACCTGCGATCGCACTCATGCTAGAGGTGACCGCTCTACCACTGAGCCGCCATGCTCTCCGAAAAAAAAAATGCTTGTCTAGATTAACCCTTATGAATTTTAGGCCTTAAAAAAAAAAAGTAAATTATGCTTTCAGTCAAGCAGCTACAGTATCATCCTTATTTGTCCTAGGATCATGTTTTGTACCTCATTCTCTCCAGACTAGAACAGCCTTTCAAACGGTACCATTCACATTTCCATATCATGTTCCTAAAACGGGAAATTTTAAGAGAAATCGAGATTTTTCTGTTTACCTTTTGAAATTTTGAGCCCCTGGACCCCAATGTTAACGCATAAATCTCAAAATAAACTAAAAAATAGTAAGGGGTGTACTAAATACGTGTACAAAATTTCAGGCTTCTATTTGGAATAGTAAGAGGGGGGGGGGAATATTTACCAATGAGCCCCACAATGCCCCAGATTACTCCAAGACTCGGATGTAATATAAACATTTCTTGAGACATCCCTATTTATCCTAGCGTCATGGTTCGTACTTCGTTCTCTTCAGAATAGAACAGGCTTTCAAACGGTATTATTTAGATGTCTCTATCATGTATCTGAAGCGAGAAAATCGCGAAAAATAGATTTTTTTGTTAAAATATCCCTTTTCATACCTTTTTGCCCCTCTGGACCCTCTTGTTTTAACGCAGATCTGAAAAAAATCTTTAAAATACTACGGGGTGCACTTAATGTGTGTGCAAAATTTCAATCTTCTAGGTGCAAAAGTAAGCTCGCCAAAAAATAATGAAAATAGCCATAATAAAAACTATTCTTTAAGTTATGACGTCATCATACCCTATGTCTCGATGCAGAAAGGCGTAAAACTATACGTAACGTGTTCTAGAATGACTCCATGCTTGAAAAAACAAAACAAAAAAAAAACAGGTAAAAAGTTTTATTGGTACTTTTTTTAATCGAATAATGAAAACACTACTTTAGTGCCTAAAAATAGGTACTCGTATTTATACGGATTAATAGAAGAATACACACAGTGACCATTTGAGCTAACAGAACCTGAAATATGGTTTCCCAAAAATCTGGAGAATACAAATTTTCGGTGGCCGCGCCGACTCTAAACTGGAAATTCATAAAATATTACCGCGTCCTAAATTTTAGGTCTTCTGCAATTTAGCACTTAGGCATTTTAGGATTGTGCACTTCAAGATTGGTGCAGTTCAATACAGTTTAAAATCGTGTATTTTACGATTACTGCCGCTTCCAGCTTGAACTCCTTAAAAAAGATTATATGTTGGTTGAGGCCTGTAATTTTCTAATATCTACTCAGACATGGCTGCGTGCTCCATTTTGTATTCATCCGGTAGATATACGACCAGAATACTCTTTGACAACAAAGCAACACAGTGACACTATCTGTAGCTAATTCATCAACTAGGATTAGCCTTACGTCTCGGATGAAATCAAAGCATTCCGTTGAGCAAGCACAATGCTAACTACGTAATTATGCATGCGTCTGGTAATTATGAACGAATATATGCACTCAACAGCAGCTCTCAGTCACTTTAATGACCATGCATTTTACAATGGTTATATCTGTTTAGCATAATTCAATTATATGTTTATATCTACATCATATTAATAATAATTTAATATTTACGTCTCGTTATTGTGATCAGTTTGAGATCGAATCGAACCATTATAGTATGTTCAGATTTCAAGATTCTCCCACCGGGAATAACTTGAGACTCCGAAACCAAAGTCCTCTCTTTAAATAAAACAATAGACTACGATTTCCATTCTTTTAAAATTAGAATAGATAGATGATTGACAAAACAGTTGCCACTGGGAAATTAAATGAATTGAAAATAAACATCGAAAAATCGAAAGTCATGAGAATATATCCCGTGGAAATGTGCCCTTACAGGACAGAGTAGAATAAAGAGTACTTGAAGAGGTCGATCATTTCAAATATCTGGAAAGTATTTTGACGAAACATGCGTACTGCACCAAAGAGATCAGGTCGAGAATTGTCGTAGCCAAAGAAGCAGTAAACAAGAAAAGATCTTTCTTAACTAGCAGCTTTAATATTGGACTAAGGAAGAAATTGGTCAAATGCTATGTATGAAGTATTGGACTTTATGGTTTAGAGACTTGGACATCACGGAAGTTAGAGAAGAAATATTTAGAGAGGTTCCTCCTGTGGTGTTGGAGAAAGACGGAGAAGATAAAATGGATAGAAAAAAATGAAAATGAAATCTTTGAGTTTTACGTCCCACGTTTATGCCGGTTAGGCTAAAGGAGATGGTGATGATGAGTATTGAATGAAATGGTGGAATGAAGAAAGTGGGAAGAAACGGGAGAAACCCACGCACACGGTGTTTGTCCACCACAAAGTTCACTTGGCGGGGGCTGGGATCGGACCCGGGACCCCAAGCACCAGAGGTGAACGCTCTACCACTGAGCCACCGCGGTCCTTATAAAATGGATAGAAAGAGTAATAAACGAAGATGTTTTTTTTAAACGGATAGGAGAGAAGAGGACACTTCTAGCCACCATCGTTCGTAGAAAGGCCAATTGGATTGGACACATCTTGAGAAGAAATTGTCTTCTTCGTACCATCATACACGGAAAGATGGAAGAAAAGCGAGGGATAGGAAGAAGAAGAACACAAGTGATCGATGATTTGAAAAATAGAAGAAAATATTGAGTGTTAAAAGAGGAAGCTGAAAATCGAGAAACATGCAAGAAACATTTGCAGGTTCAAACTGAAAATTAAGAAGGATTTTTAAAAAATTAGTCCCAGGACCTTCCAACAGGCAGAATACTTAATAACTATAGACTAAGTATCAAAGGTGTTGGAAGCGTTCTTATGCGGAAGAATAAAGATAATTATCCGGATGGAACGGAAAACCAATGAAGAAATAAGACATAATATAGAACCACTCGTAAATACTAACACTGGATTTAATAATCAACAAACATTAGCAATGCCAATGGGAAAGGAATCGGAATTAACTCTACCAAGGTCTATTCTTAAAGGTGCCATCCCGGTATTTTCCTGGATGAACTGTTGGCAATACATCTTAGAATGGGCCGACCACTGGATTGGAATGCATTTCTCGACTGTCGTAACCAATCATTACCTTCCATTAAAAAGAAACTGTATTCTGAGGGATATGAGGTAAAAGAATATTATAATTGTTAGAATGTATTGATTGTGAAGTATAGTTCAATTGCATTCAAAAGAGTAATTCTAACATGAAAGCAAAAAGGTCACAGAAAACTATATTTAGTTGGAGGACCTTTCTATATAATACTACTGTTATTTCCTTTTTGACTCAAGAACATGAAATCTCGAAAACAAAATTCTTGTTAACATAAATGATGCCATACAATTGTTGTGCTTAAAATTGTATCCTTATTTTTGTTCTAATGAACCACTATAAAATGAATGCTTCAGGTGTCTATGAATCCAAGATTTAAAAGAAGAAAAAACTAGTTGAGAATGATGCAAGAGAATTGTCAGAAAGAACTTTAAATATATATTCGGAATTTATATGAAATTATATATTAGATTTACTTGATGAACTAACCGCAATAATTATTGAATCAATATTTTTATTAAGAACACCAATATAACCTCTCTATGACTTACGGTTCCCGAGATATGGCTCCTTAAATCTCCCGAAATCGGAACCTTTTTGCCCAATAGTTAGGAATGGTAAGAGTGATGAGTAAAATTCCATCAAATTGAAAAATTCGCAAATAACAAGCATCTACAGAGAATTTAGTAGCGAACTTAAAAGTTCGTTGAAAGTAAGGATGTGTGATGTATGCCTGGTTTCTGTATACCAAATGTGATATGTCGTTTCAATTCCGATTGTTTCCGATTCCGTACTCAATTTCCTGGTTGACCCATGAAAGGTCAATATTGAATGGGGGCGGTTCTGCAAGATTGGAAGCGGAAGGATCTGTATTGTTGGAATGGCTTCATCCATCAACACGCGCAGAAGAATCCTTTAAATTCCGAGGATGAAGTAGCCACGCTCCATGGACTATACAATACATGAGGTCGCCCGTCACGCATCACACTTTGGGATTCACTCGCTGCCTTCAGCTCAAATTTTTACATCGCCTTCTCGGTTAGGTCGCCTCGCTTCAATATTAGAGATTATTTTGATGTTCTTCTAAGCTACTTGACTCCAGGCGACAAACTATACAAATTATTATTTTATTATCTGAGCTCCCTGTAAAAGTTAGTGCACTCTTTTGTGGTACGCACAGTTCATAGTTTAATTAGCAGGGGACCTACAATCTTGGGTGTTGAGAGGTAAGTGGGCCAGATTTACTGGAATCTAATGCGTCATCGAATTGTAATACGCATCTCAAAATTTAAACTTCCTGAAACCATAAAAAGTCTCTGTTAGCGAATGCAATCCACACATGGATAGGGGCATGAGTTTTTCGCACTAAGAATTTGAAAATTTCGCGTATCATTTTTCATATTTCGCGTTTTGTCGCATTTTCCAAGTAAAGTTTCACATTTTGTAGCTCTTGTGCAAAAGATATTCTCTGACAATTTAAAAATTGTTCCTTTTATTCATAGATCACCACAAAAATAAGCCATTAATTACTTAAAAACCAAATACATTGAATATTTCACTTGACATCGTAAATTTCACTTATAGAAAATTATATATATATATATATATATATATATATATATATATATATATATATATATATATATATATATATATATATTAGTTAAACTGAAAGAAAATCAGTATTAAAATTATTATGAGTAAGAAAGCTTTGCTGTCTTCTGAAAACACAGACACAAGCATTAAATATTAGCATATAAGCACGTTACATGTTTCCACATGTTCCTCTTTGATTGTTGTACATTTGTCACTTATCACTAGTTCATGCCATTGGCTAGCTAATTAAAACGGCTCCTCCCCATCCAGCTACGATGGTAATAGCTAATGCGCAACATGTTCTCTATAGCCGTGTCCGAATCACGCAAAATGCACCCATTCATGCCACGTTTTACTGTTTCGTCGGCGGAAAACTGGCGGTTTTAAATTAATGAAAACGTATTTTTACAATTTCGTGTCATTTCGCGTATTGTAAGAAACTTCGTGCAAAATTATCAATTTCGCGTTTATCGCGCAACGGAAACCAATGAAACTACACAGAGACTATCATAAAACGTCAAGAAACTGAAAATTACTTAATTCTGACGCATTTCGTTTTATCGCGCATTGCGAAAAACTCGTGCCTCTACACATGAAACGTGTATTGCATAAATTTATCTTATCCAATAGATTTCTAATGCGAAGTAAAGCGATTGCCTCTGTGCGAGAGATCAATAGTTTCATACACGGCATTGCCAATTTCCTATTTTAAAATATCTTACCCATGAGTTTCACGAGATTCTCTCGTTTCCTTCCACACACTCATTCCACCAATTCATTTTATATTCACTCACTTTTATTAACCCTACAACACCAATACGTTTGAGTTACATTAAATACCAAGGGATGTGGTCTCAGAGGTCCCCCCTTGGTGTTCCTAGGGTTAATCATTCGCCTCCTTGGCCTACGGACATATACGTGGGTCCTAAAAGAAAGAAAAAAAAAGCTTGTTGGAAATCAAGCCCGGAAACAGGCTCGTAATTCTTTGCCTTGCTCAAAGTAGTACGTCAGATTGTAGCAACGGACGGGCTGAAGCGGGTGGTGCTCTCTAAATATTTTGCTTTCTCTGAAACAGCGTTTTCAGATATTTTTAAATTGAAGCAAAACTAGACGTAAAATTCTTCCAATTCTATTTCCCAAGGTAAGTACCATTTAGCGTTTCTGCGTACAATAATATGCTAGCATTGGCATTGGCCAGTGCTTCTTCGAGAGATGTTTTTTGGGGTCTCTGCCCTTCCCGGAGCTCTGAGAGTGCCTCGCGGAAGAGATCAAAATAATATGCTTTTAATATAATAATAAATAGAATAGTACAAGCAATGCCCCCGGAATGCTAAGTGGGCTCCCCCGGAACGTTTTCTATGAAAGAATGACTGGCATTGGTCTTCCCTCCATCTAAGAATTTCGAACTCAAGTAACTTATTATCGTACCATGACAAGTATTAAAGGCATGGGACAAGATGTTTACCGGGTCCTAAACCCCCCCCCCCCCCGTCAACTCTTGTAATTTCGACAGACATCATTCGTTTTGGTAACAAAATATACTTGCTTCAGCAAAGAAAGTATTCATGTAGCCCATGTAAAATGTAAAAATTAAATGTAAAATGTACTATTGGTCTAAAATATAATAATTAAAATTACACTTTCTTCTTATTACAAAATAAGTACAAATATTATTTAAAAAGCAGTTAACACGGAACTAAGACAACATGATAAGTCATCAATTACTGTTGAGTTCATTTTTCTAGTCGCTACCTTAACCTAGATTTTGGGGTAATTCATATTCTGCCCACTCTGTAATTTCTATGGATGACAACACTGTAAATTCTTCCGATTCGTATTTTCGGGTGTTGAATAACATTATCTATTATTGTGGTAAGTTACATTTCATTATCTCTTTTCACTTACAAAAAACGGGCAAAAGAAAAATGGTTATCTTTTGTATCATTTTTAGTAGTCTGCTCCCTTAAGGTTAAATAAGTAACTTATGAAAAAAAAAATACTGCGATAACCGAAATTAAAATAGGGTATACACATAAAACTCATTAATGCACGGATAACGCTGATTTTGAGATTTACAGTTACGCTTTCAATTGGCAACACGTCAATTCGTTATGAATTTTTATATATATTATTTTAATGAAGACCGTAACATTTATCAATTAATAACTGCCACTTAAACTGTTAATTTAGTTATCAAGAAAGTAAAACCTGTTAACCATCATCAGCGTGGAGACACTTCTGTTGGGAGCTAACGGAAAGCGCAATTGAGTGGAATTAGCGAAATGTGACGCCGATATCAGACGAAGATATCTCGACGACAACCAAGGTGAAAGAAAGAGCGTGATTAACACATTTTAAGATTAAAAAAAAAAAAAAAAAAAAAAAAAAAAAAAAAAAAAAAGAAAAATTGGCGAATGCATTTTCTCCTGCTGACCACTCGAAACTATTTGGTCCGTTCACTTCCAGCTGAGTAGAAAATCTCTCTGTCTATGGTAATGGCCTCCAAACAAACCATAACAAAATTGCAGCAACACCTGACACTTTGGTACAGTTCACAGTTCGCACTTTTAAATAACACTTTCACACAAGCAGGCCTGCAGCTAGTCTCACTTCTTAGGGAGGGGGACAGAAATCAACAGTGGGGGGTATGATAAAGGCATCGCGGAACACCATCGAACTATTTATTGTTTATAGAAGCTGTAAAAGAGTTGTTTACCAAGGATATAGTATAATTACTTACAAATATTACGGAATGAAGTCACGTAATTGAGATCAAGTATATATTTTTATGTGTTATGAAAGATATTTGGTGCATCTAGCAACAGACATATTTTACGCAGAAATGAGTTAAGGTACGTCAAATTGAATTTAAGTTAGCAATTAAAATTGCATAATTTCATCCCTATTTCAACTCAATTGAAACATTCTGCACAGTTCTAATTTGGAAGAGACAACCTGTCTCTGGCTACGGATCTGTTCTTGTGGGTGGAAATACAAATTGTTAGAATCCTGATGAATAGAAGCACACCACCACTAACTCACTAATAATTCTAAATTGGAACTGAAAAAAAAAAACTTTTTTTCGCGGCTTTTTTGGCTAGGAAATTTTGGACTTCATAAAATATTTAGTGGACAGATAGTAATACTTCTGCTTATAGCAACAAAAACGACTTAATTATTGCATTCTGAAGAAAAAATCCTGAAAAGAATCGAGGTCAGTCATTCGATAGCGAAGAAAAACTCCAAACAATTTTAGATTAACGTTCAACGACCAAAATGTTTTATTGAAAAGTGTAACAGTGTTAGTTAACTGTTGTGAAATACAGAAGATTTCGTGAAACAAAATCATCTAAAATTTATAAATTAAGCAAAACTTCCTCGTATATAATATTTATTGATGCCGCTGATATTTGAAGGAGAGAACGTTTAAATCTCTTACTTCAAAAATATTGGCACAATATAACAATAAAGAAAGAAAGAATCCTGCGAATAATGATGTTAAACTAACACCTAAATAGTCGTTTTAAAGCTTAATTTTGTAAACTTATGTCTCTGAAGCTCAGGATAAAATAGTTTCCCGAACAGAGAACGAAATGTAAGCAAGGTTTCACAATAGCAAAAAAAAATATATATATATATTTTTTTTAAATAAAACTTTTTGTCCTTTCCTGTCAGATGAAATTATGCAACCGGTTAAACACATATATCATGTAATGATCGATGCCTTTACTTCATTTTTATTTAAAAAAAAAAAAAAACTTCTACAGAAGAGAAATAAGAAATATACACATGTAAGAATAGCGAACTCCATGCTAACTATAATGAGATTTTTCTAGTGGCCTGTTCAAAGGTTGATAACTTAGGGAGTATCCGTAGTTGTTATCGCACTAAACAATAGTTTTGAATGTTTACCAACTTGTACTACATTTTTTAATAGTCTAGCTCAGTGCTTCTCAACTGATATGTTGCGACACGCTGGTGTATCACGTAGTCCCCTAAGGGGTGTCACGAGATTTTAGAATTTAAAAATCGTGAAGAATTTAATAATAATTAGTTAAATTGAGACAGACTAGCAGTCAACACCTTTAGCAGTAGCAATAATGCTCAGTGCTATATTAGAGTCATTATAAAAACTAATTGGTTTCATTTATAATAGATATTATTTTTCTAATAAAAACGTCAAAGAAGTGTGTCACGATAGCCTTGACGTTTAGTAAACTGTGTCGTTAGTCAAAAAGGTCTATTTGATGATTACGTTGAAACACTTGGTCCCCCTATACCTCCGCCACTGTACAAGAGTCCTGTAAACTTGTATTATGAAATGAGATATTGAAATGATCTACAGAAAGGGGCGGAATGAAAATATATGGATTTAGAATAGGTTTTAAATATATTTTTTCCATATCTTTGAATGCTACTTTTACTCCAATAGAATCAATTTAATAAGGTAACAATCATTACCAAAATGCCTGCACTGCACATTGCAGACGAATAAAAAAAAAAAAAAAAAAAAAAAAAAACTTTAATTAGATTGCGGGCTATTTGTGTGACTGAGTCTTTTTATAAAGTTATTTGACGTCAAACGTTTGTTGAAGGTCATTGGTAAAGGAGGTCAACCAATAAAGGTCAAATCGAAGGTTGAGTCGGTGTATGCACGCTGTTTATTAATAACATGGAATGGCGATCGAAACTAACATGGCACGCAAACAAGAATTATCAACAATATCAGAGAGCAAGTAATATAACTAAACAGAACTGTACGCCTCTAAAAAAATGAACATTTCTCAGTATGTTTCCGTGACAGTTTAAGATTGATAAGGGTCTCGCTGTAGTCCTACTTCAAATATCCTGTGCTTCGCTTTTAAGGCTACATGCACAATTCGTTCACATCACGCTTCGAGACTAATGTAACACAACAAGAAGCGCGGACATCTTTCCTCTGGTTTACTCATAATATGGGAGGAAGGTCCATTTTGGCACAAGTTCCCAAAGTTTTCATGGCACTGGAAGGTCTTCAACAGGGATTTCAATCAAAGGATCGGTCAAGGTTTCTGGATCTAATCTGCGGTTCAAGTCTCTCTTCGTACCCACGTAGCCCTCAGTTCGATTCCAAAAAGATGTCAAATACAAAGGCGAGTAGTCAAGAGTAGATCCCGTCTCAAGTAACCTCGATGGTTAAAAAGAAACACTTTAATAAATCAACCATCAATGGTTGAAATATTGTGACAGGAGACAAATCCACTGAATATGCATGATGACGTAACGTTGCAATTTTCTTGTCAATTGTTTGGCGAATGAGCCACGGCATTGATGCGCAACAGGGAAAGTCATGAAAGCTAAGCACGAATGAACGAACTAGGGATGGGCAACACCGGTTGTTGTAAAAACCGGAAACCGGTTTCTAGAAAACCGACATTTCGGTTTTCCCCAAAACCGGTTTCTAGAAAACCGACATTTCGGTTTTCTCCAAAACCGGTTTCGGTGTTTGGAAAACACAAAACTATTTCTGTGGAAACGGAATCGGTTTCCAGAGAACAACGAAGCACTATTCTAGTCAGAAATACAACTAGTTTTTGAAAAACTGAAATCGTTTTGGAGAAAACAGAATCCGGTTCCGGCAAAAAAAAAAAAAAAAACTTTTTAAAAAAAATCTTCAAAAACCAATTTCGGTTTTTCTTAACACTGGAAACCGAAAACCCAGTTTTTGTGCCCACCACTAGAACGACCGCATTCAGCGATAGCAATTAGACAAATTCTGAAGATTTCGTGACTGACATAGCAGCTTTGCAACATTTTATTAAGAGATAGTCTCCGCTGACATCCAAATGAAAACTTTAATTCACACGCGCCGCTGAAATGTGTTTCTTTCGTAATAATTGAACTCAACTATGTTTAATCAATCTCGTAACACTAAATTTCCCACTCGATGGCGTGAAAATTTCCCGAACACATGTAAAATTCCCCACTATTATAGATATTTCTTCTACCAATTGAAACATAGCAGCGTCTGGGTGCGGTTAGTAAAGACACAAAAAAGTAGCTGACTGTTTTCAGAAACTAGAATCCCGTCCGACCTATGAAGATGGCTACCGATGTTCGTCGAAAACAGCAGAAAGTCCTCGTGAAGGTTGAATGTGTGGATAATCCCCTTGAAATAGATTCTCTGCACGATCATTAGCTTGTACACATGGAACCGCATTCTCCGAAAATAGCTAGGCCGAGCGTCTGTAATGGACCTCTACCTACGTGTCAATTCCCTATCTAAAACTAAACTCCCAGCGCAAGAGTCCTTACGGGGAGCTAGGGCTTATCTGCCGACTTGTGACACTGGTACATTTGCGGTGAGTAGTCAGCAGATCGGCTCCCTTGCTGGTTTTGTAGGCCACAGTCTGCTATTTCTTTGTTTCAAATAGCTCCCCAATTATCCTCACGATGCTGAGTGGACGCCGCAATCCGAACACCATCTGCTGAGTACGAAAGGTTACACATATTTGCTATGGGGTGACCCGGTACTGTTTGACCGCTGATCTCACAAGAAGTGACATTCCAGTGGCATCCCTATTCGCTATTTGTTTTGAATTATCCGTTTGGAAACTGTCCGCTTTTCGTGAAGCACCCTGTATTATATGAGAGAAACGAAAACTTCATTTAACAAAATAGGAAAATTCCTAACAGAAGACGGGACGCCAATCACCACTTGAAGCAACATAGAAAGAATATCTTTCGGAAGATCAGAGGTCGAGCAATGCTCTTTTACTCGAAGTAGAACGGCATCGATTAAAGCACAGCGACGTCATTACACACAGAGAGAAGTGCAAAATACATGCGTTGCTGTTATGTGTTTAACTCTTTACCTTTGTTTCTTGGAATGTTTCTGTTTGTTTACTTTGAAATATCTTGTAACGTACTTTCAACTTTTTAATACGGCAAATGATGATAAATTCCCGCCACCCACCTTCTCCAAACAGACGAAGATCTTAGACAAACATCGCTCTATCTATCTTTGTTGACGCGACCCCTTCCTACGAGGACAAACATTAGAAGATGCTCCAGGGCTACAAACAAGAAAGGGAAAGTCAAGAGACAGAAGTTTCCTTCGCACACGTATGATCTGTCAGGAAAGTAAATGTACACCTATTTTTCGAGTCTGGCATTCCTGCGCTCCATCCGTGGAGAGTATGAGAATTAAATCAATCAAATGTTTACTGAGGGGCAAAAAGAAAAGCTTAATCTGAATAAGACATTGCAGAGGGGCACAAGCTGTGAATACGAATAGTGCATTGTGTAAATAAAGGACGACACCGAAAGAGAAAGCCAGAAATAGCTGTTAAACTTACAAAAAAAGAGTAACAATTGTCGAAGTGGGAACATAAAACACAAATACAACAAATACGCCGACAACTAAACGATCACCATGCCATGATCTTGGTGTAGTGGTTAAGGTGCTGGCTTACAAATGCAAAGGACGCAAGTTCGAATCCTCGGCAAGGACATTTTTAAAAATTTTTGTTAATAATACATACAACTCATGAGAGATGGTAAAAGAGGTCGTATTTAGTTTTTCGTAGCAATTATTATTGGTAATGTTTAGTACTGATAATACTTTTTGTCTTTGCGTATTGCTTTTGTTCTTGTCTTCATTTCGAAAGAGAAGAATATCCGAACAAATGCCACCAAAATTCCTCATATTTTGAATGTAAACGCCATTTGCAATTAGTAAAGAATAAAAATTGAACGTTCCGAAGTAGCTGCAAAAAGTAAAAGGAAAAACATGGAAGTCGACCATACTCATGGTTACTAAAAATACAATTTCTACATGCCTTACACCTCCCGACCACGTTTCTACGTTAGCAAGTAAGAGGCTTGTGTTTAGGTTAGGCTCGTCAATACGTTTTGCAAAGGGGCCCGGTTTAGCTCTGACGCACCACAGGTGCGAGAAGGGAGAAAAACACTTTTTCTCTCTCCCTCTGTGTGTCTATTTATCTATCTATTTGTATATATATAACGCTATTTGTGAATGCCATAACCACCCTAATTTTCAGCGGATTGAGACGAAACTTGTCACAAACATTAATTGTTGAAATATCTTGATGAGTTCGTTAACCAGAATAATCAAATGAAAATGTTCAAAATGGTGGCCCTTCAAACTCTTAAAAAGTTCCAAGGGAACCAAATTTCGCCAATAAATAGGTATTCAGAAAGTTTGAATAAATTTTCCTCTTTTACTGAAATATTTGTGTGCAGAAACTTATTGAAATATTGGACCCGATTAATCGCCTAAAGAAGGTTCACGCCCTTTCGCTACGGTCAGTTTTTTTTTTTTTTTTTTTTTTTTTTTTTTTTTTTTTTTTTTTTTTTTGCAGGAGGGGGTTATCTTCCTATTGGAACAAGATGATTGTTACTGATGATATGAAATTACACATTGAAAGTGAAGTAACTTGTGTAACGTGTTATTTGAAAGAATAATATAATAAATGTGCATTCCTCTAACACAGAGAACTCATGTATTTCGAGTTCGGGAGCCTGAATGGCGAGGAGTGTTATTTGATTTGCTTTTTAGTAATACATTGCATTGCAAATAAAGGTAGGCACCATTAGTGGTAAGTAAAATAATAATAATAATAATAATAATAATAATAATAATAATAATAATAATAATAATAATAATAATAATAATAATAATAATAATAATAATAGGTGTTGTTTGTGGCAAGACAATATCTTCCTCAGTTCTTCTTCAAACGTAATGATTGTAACGCCATATCTCCCTTACAAACAAAATATTAGCAATTTATATCGAGAGAACGGGAAACTGTAGAGCGATGGGACCAACGTTGGACAGTATGCACTCATAGTACTCAGAAAAGTAAGCGATTTCAATGCAAAATGAACGAAGAGTCATTGTCATGGGTACTCATGGGGCCACGGCAGAGCCCTCTTTAGGCAAAATGTCGATAGCTTATATCTAGAAAACAGGAGGTGATACTGGGATGGGACCAACGTTGGACACCGTGGACCCATAAGGCGCATCGAAAAAAATTAGGGAGGCGGGCGCCAGCCAGCCTTACTTATTTCCACATAATAATATAAAATTATATTGTCGAAATACACACACGAGTTAGCTACTAATATTTCATATTATTATTATTATTATTATTATTATTATTATTATTATTATTATTATTATTATTATTATTATTATGTTATTATTATTATTATTATTATTATTATTATTATTATTATTATTATTATTATCATCATCATCATCATCTACAGCGTCTTTTCATTACGTGAGCATGTTTGACATGAAACCAAAGAGAAAATTCATCCTGTAGCGAAAAGAAACAATACTTTCTCTCAAATGGATAAAATATTAAGCCGAGATTGATTCGAACTCGCATGGAAGGCGCGAAAAGCCAGTGCTTTGTCCACTATTTTTTTAACTGACTCACCGAACGCGTTTCAGTAACTTACTTATTGCTAATTTTACTTGCTTCACTCGTTTAACTTGCTTTTTCTAATAACTTATAACGACAGGGACACGAACAGAGAAACATCGAGAACAGTTAAAAATGATAGATGCTCTCCCGCCGAGAATCGAACCCGAGACTCCATACACCCAAGGCTAACGTGCTAGCCTCTAGACCAGCGGCGATGGCAACGCTCATTTCCTGTGTCGTTAGGGATTACGACCACTGTATTGCCAGCTATCACTTCTGTGGGTTGTATACTATGATCACATGTTTCTTCTTTGCTGGAAGAGTAAAACCTACATTATATGTAATACATGAGGTATTTAGACCTACATGCTCTTCATATAATGTAATAAAAGGCTCATGGTGTCGGATTTTAATACATGACGTATTGCAGTATACAACATGCTTTGCATTACTTGTTTGTTTGTAGACAGCTACTAGCTTAGTGTTCTGAAAGGTTGTGTATAAACTAGGGATAGCCCGTTCCGGAATTATTAGTTTTCGGACTCCCGAAAGTAAAGCCGGACAAATTCCGGAATTCGGAAAATTCCAATTTTGTAATAATTTCGGATTTCGGAAAAATCCGGAATTTAGAAATTTCTGATTTCGTTAACATTCCGGAATTCGGAAAATCCGGATTTTTTCGAAAGTCGGAGTTTTTCTCAATTCCGGAATTTTCTAAATTCCGGATTCTTTCCGAGTTCCGAAATTCTTCTGAATTCCGGAGTATAACTGAATTCCATAATTTTGCGAAATCCGGAAAGTGAAAGTTCCGCTTCCGAAAAATGAATTTATTTTGGTTAATATGAATCGTGGCGTAAATAAGTCTTTGACCAGGTAATGGCGACTGCTTTGAAAGAAATGGGGAGTATGAGAATTCAATCTGTCATATTTGTAGTTTCGTGTGGAGAAAGAACGAATTTGTGAACCAGTGGTTTAAGAAAAACTCAAGTTATTAATATAAACTTTGCCGACTTCATAAAAGAAATACGAAAGACATTTTGAATCGAAAAATATAACATACAAGTTTGCAAGCGGAGACAAAGAAACCTAACGTAACCAGACTATAGACGGATCGTTTACCGCGTAGCGATCGCGGTTCAGTGGTCAAGGTGCTTCTGCGAATGCACGTTGCAATTTTTTTTTCTTACTTTGGAATTTTTGATGGCGATTGATCAGCGATAACATACGTTTTATTATATTCAGATATTTGAATACTCGGATGTTTCAATACTTGAACTATCAAATCTTCAGAAATAATAATAGTAATAATAATAATTATTATTATCTCGTAGAAGATTAAAAGCTAGAAGCTAAATTATCGCTCAGGTCATACCATTACAAGGAGAAACGTGACATTTGGAAAGAATATCTCGGTTTGGTTTAATGTTGCTCACGAGAAGAGGAGTTTCTCATCTCGTTTCTAAAACAAATAAAATAACATGAGAATTAACATTTTACATTCGAGACGGGTCAGGGCTAAATCAAAATTTTCGTCTCTCTTTGGAGATGAGAATCGAGACGAGACGAAAAGTATCGTAAACATTTCCCGTCTTGTCTCGATTCTCGAAATAGTGTATGTCCATTCTTTAAGTAACAATTGCTCTGTAGACTGAATCTCATAGGCTAGTTCGTTACATTGTATTTCAGAGCTCATTGAATTATGCTCTGTGTAGGTATTTTTGTAGCAAAGCTTTTATATTTACCTCTGCATATTCTAAAAATTAGTTTATTATATGCCTTACTGTCGCGTGATATTCAGTTATATTTATTACAGTTATTTTCCTCAAAACATACTTTCTACATGAAACTTCAATAAAAGGTTCTAGTTTAAAATGTTGGTAGTTGCAGAGGTGTGTCTTGAAGGTACGGAACCCTTTCCCCGAAATCTCTACTTTTAAGTAAGTTTTGCCAAATTTCAGGGCAAGTTTAAAACTATTATTATTATTATTATTATTATTATTATTATTATTATTATTATTATTATTATTATTATTATTATATCAACTCCATGTATAATCTTTAAAAGATATACGGTTTGTATCTGAATAGTAAAAGCTAATTGACTGTCGATCTTGGTCGTCTGGAAGTCTTCAGGAGGCAAGGACATCGGTCACGTTCTGGGTTTGAGTTCCGAAGGGGCAAGTATTCGGGCTCGAGCAAAAAATTGTTAAAAGTTATAGGCTTCATCCAAACATATTCAAAACAGCTGGGACCGGGTTTGGGCTTCTCAACGGCTCGAGCGGCTCGGCTTACAGCTCATTCAATATCGAATCGAATCGAGAAGTGAGCCGAGCCAACAGCTCACCACACCGCGACCGAGCCGATTTGAGCCATCGGCTTAGTTGAGCTGAGTCGAAACGTGCTGATGAACTAGTTTCAACTTAGCTGGCTCGAACCGGTTCACATGAGCCGAGTAGGTGACCCATCCCAACCGAGAAAGCTCGAGTCATTGGCTCAATTGAGCTGAGTCGATGTCTTGTTCCAACTAAGCCGGCTCGGGTCATCGGCTCATCCCAACCGAGCCGACTCGAGCTGTTTGCTCAGTTGATACGAGCCGAGCCGGTTGATATCACTACCCGAGTTGGTCTTCTGCTTGGGCTCAAGAATTCGACCGTGCAGACCTCAGCCTTGATTTTAAGAACTACAGTATATACTTATATTGGTGATTACGACATTTGAGGCTGTCTCGTAATAATAATAATAATAATAATAATAATAATAATAATAATAATAATAATAATAATAATAAACTCTTGTCTTCTCGTTATCTAGACGAGACGAGATACACTAAAATTGCCCCACGAGATGCACTAAAATTACGAGATGAGACGCACCTCTGTCGTGAGCAACACTAAAAGTGTTCCACATTACTGCTTACATTTCTCATGGCTTTTGCTTTCCAGTCTGATCAGGCCAATATTTCAAAACGAGTTAAAACGAGCTGAACGAGCGAGAGAGCCATTATCAAACTCAACTCAACTCGAAATTAGACCTCGAAAACAGCGACTTGGCTCGGAACTCAATTCAAGAAAATTACCTTTGACTCGACTCAAATTGTACTCGAGTTGAATTGAATTTTGGCTCGACTTGTGCTTATCCCTATTCGTGTTTGTATTTTATGTTTCCACTTCAACAATGTCCACTCTTTTTTCTCCTTTTACCTGCTGTTTCTGGATTTCTCTTTCGGTGTCGTCCTTTATTTACACCGTGCACTATTCTTATTCCCAGCTTGTGACCCGCTTCAATGTCTTATTCAGTTTAGGCTTTTCTTCTTACATTGACTTGACATGTGATTGATTTAATTCTCACTTTCCGCACACGACCGATGAAAATGTTTTATTATTATTATTATTATCATTATCATTATTATTATTATTATTATTATTATTATTATTATTATACTATTGAACTTGCACGGCGAAATTACTGTATAATACGATATCATTTCTGTAATTTTACTCCATTGTATGTTATTTAGTTTATTAATGGGCACTAAATTGTCTCCAAATCAACGAATAAATTAACTACGGCATGCACTTTGGTGGAAATATCATTGCAATAAGATTATTGGTTCGTTCCAAACATGTTCATGTAATGATATTTCCACCAAAGTGCATGCCGTAGTTAATTTATTCGTTGATTTGGAGACAATTTAGTGCCCATTAATAAATTAAATAACATACAATGAAATAAAATTACTGAAATGATATCGTATTATACAGTAATTTCGCCGTGCAAGTTCAATAGTATAATAATAATAATAATAATAATAATAATAATAATAATAATAATAATAATAATAATAATAATAATAATAAAACATTTTCATCGGTCGTGCGCGGAAAGTGAGAATTAAATCAATCACATGTCAAGTCAATGTAAGGAGAAAAGCCTAAACTGAATAAGACATTGAAGCGGGTCACAAGCTGGGAATAAGAATAGTGCATGGTGTTAATAAAGGACGACACCGAAAGAGAAATCCAGAAACAATAGGTAAACGAAGAAAAAAAAGAGTAGAAATTGTTGAAGTGGAAACAAAATATAAATACGAATAGGGATGAGCAGGTGTCGAGCCAAAATTCGACTCCACTCGAGTTCAATCCGAGTCGAGTCAAAGGTATTTTTCTTGTAGTACTTAAAACTATACTGTAGTTCTTAAAATTAAGGCTGAGACCTGCACGGTCGAATTCTTGAGCCCAAGCAGAAGACCAACCCGGGTAGTGATATCAACCGGCTCGGCTCGTATCAACTGAGCGAAGTTGTTGTATTACTATACATCTGCTTCCGCCCCTGTCAAATCTGGTCGATCTCGTTGACGCGACATATTTGCTTTTTTATACCCCTTTCTTCGTTTACTGAACAAAACAGTAACTATTCTGAAATATACTACTGCGCATGGCTCGTAGATAAATATTTCTGATGCCAATAGTTTCCGTTTTGTCTAAGGAATGTTCTTTTTCTTATTCCCAGCATGACCCTTTTATTACATTATATGAAGAGCATGTAGGTCTAAATACCTCATGTATTACATATAATGTAGGTTTTACTCTTGCAGCAGAGAAGAAACATGTGATCATAGTATACAACCCACAGAAGTGATAGCTGGCAAGACAGTGGTCGTAATCCCTAACGACACAGGAAGAGAGTGGTGCCCTTCCCGCTGGTCTAGTCGCTAGCACGTGCGCCTTTGGTGTATGGAGTTCCGGGTTCGATTCCCGGCGGGAGAGCATCTATGATTTTTAACTGTTCTCGATGTTTCTATGTTCGTGTCTCTGTCATTATAAGTTATTAGAAAAAGCAAGTTAAACGAGTGAAGCAAGTAAAATTAGCAATAAGTAAGTTACTGAAACACGTTCAGTGAGTCAGTTAAAAAAAAAAAAAAAAAAAAAAGTGGACAAAGCACTGACTTTTCGCGCCGTCCATGCGAGTTCGAATTAATCTCGGCTTGATTTTTTATCCATTTGAGAGAAAATATTGCTTCTTTACGCCTTCAGGTAGTCCACTCTTTTCGTATTTTTCGTTGTCGTTCACAGTTAAAGTAACTGACTATTATTCTTTCTACGAATGATGGATCTTCTCTTTGGCTTCATGTCAAACACGCACACGTAATGAAAAGACGCTGTCGATTATAATAATAATAATAATATGAAATATTAGTAGCTAACTCGTGTGTGTATTTCGACAACATAATTTTATATTATTATGTGGAAATAAGTAAGGCTGGCTGGCGCCCCCCCTCCTATTTTTTTCGATGCGCTTTATGGGTCCACGGTGTCCAAAGTTGGTCCCATCCCAGTATCACCTCTCGATATAAGTTATTGACACTTTGCCTAAAGAGGGCTCTGCCGTGGCCCCATGACTACCCATGACAATGACTCTTCGTTCCTTTTGCATTGAAATCGCTTACTTTTCTGAGTACTATGAGTGCATACTGTCCAACGTTGCTCCCATCGCTCTACAGTTTCCCGTTCTCTCGATATAAATTGCTAATATTTTGTTTGTAAGGGAGATGGCGTTACAATCATTACGTTTGAAGAAGAATTGATTAAGATATTACCTTGCGACAAACAACCTACCTTTATTTGCAATGCAATGTATTACTAAAAAGCAAATCAAATAACACTCCTCGCCATTCAGGCTCCCGAACTCGAAATACATGAGTTCTCTGTGTTAGAGGAATGCACATTTATTATATTATTCTTTCAAATAACACGTTACACAAGTTACTTCACTTTTAATGTGGAATTTCATATCATCAGTAACAATCATCTTGTTCCAATAGGAAGATAACCCCCTCCTGCAAAAAAAAAAAAAAAAAAAAAAAAAAAACTGACCGTAGCGAAAGGGCGTGAACCTTCTTTAGGCGATTAATCGGGTCCAAACTTTCTGAATACCTATTTATGGGCGAAATTTGGTTCCCTTGGAACTTTTTAAGAGTTTGAAGGGCCACCATTTTGAACATTTTCATCTGATTATTCTGGTTAACGAACTCATCAAGATATTTCAACAATTAATGTTTGTGACAAGTTTCGTCTCAATCCGCTGAAAATTAGGGTGGTTATGGCATTCACAAATAGCGTTATACATATACAAATAGATAGATAAGTAGACACACAGAGGGAGAGAGAAAAAGTGTTTTTCTCCCTTCTCGCACCTGTGGTGCGTCAGAGCTAAACCGGGCCCCTTTGCAAAACGTATTGACCAACCTAACCTAAACACAAACCTCTTACTTGCTAACGTAGAAACGTGGTCGGGAGGTGTAAGGCATGTAGAAATTGTATTTTTAATAACCATGAGTATGGTCCACTTCCATGTTTTTCTTTTTACTTTTTGCAGCTACTTCGGAACGTTCAATTTTTATTCTTCACTAATTGCAAATGGCGCTTACATTCAAAATATGAGGAATTTTGGTGGCATTTGTTCGGATATTCTTCTCTTTTGAAATGAAGACAAGAATAAAAGCAATACGCAAAGACAAAAAGTATTATCAGTACTAAACATTACCAATAATAATTGCTACGAAAAACTAAATACGACCTCTTTTACCATCTCTCATGAGTTGCATGTATTATTAACAAAAATTTTTAAAATGTCCTTGCTTAAGATTCGAACTTGCGTCCTTTGCATTTGTAAGCCAGCACCTTAACCACTACACCAAGATCATGGCATGGTGATCGTTTAGTTGTCGGCGTATTTGTTGTATTTGTGTTTTATGTTCCCACTTCGACAATTGTTACTCTTTTTTTGTAAGTTTAACAGCTATTTCTGGCTTTCTCTTTCGGTGTCGTCCTTTATTTACACAATGCACTATTCGTATTCACAGCTTGTGCCCCTCTGCAATGTCTTATTCAGATTAAGCTTTTCTTTTTGCCCCTCAGTAAACATTTGATTGATTTAATTCTCATACTCTCCACGGATGGAGCGCAGGAATGCCAGACTCGAAAAATAGGTGTACATTTACTTTCCTGACAGATCATACCTAGGTATAAAGGCTCGTATCACCCCAATATACAAAGTACTCCGAAAAATAATCTTTAATGATAATAAAATAATATACAAGACTGAGACGTCCCCTGATACAGGGTAACTCTGTTATTATCGAAGTTACAACAACATGTAAGAGGGGAAACCGTCTACAAATATGTTTTCAATCTAAAGTGAAGGAATTTTTCTAATCGTCTTTTACGCTAACGTGTCGATGACCAGGTCCCATTTCAAACAGTAACTTCATTCACTTATGTTGTGGATCAAGGTAAATGGCAACGTTGCATTTTCATTTTAACATTGGGCGCATAAAGAGTGTACAGCCCAAACGGCTCGTCCGATTTGAAAAACGAAAAACCAATACACGAATATGAAATATACAGGGTTATTCAAAAAGAAAGAACAGATTTCAAACATTTATTTCTTGCAAACTATAAAAGATAGAAACATGATTCGAACGTTACTTGATTAAGAAAAGTTTACAATTTATTGTTAGTAATTATGGTGCGCATTCAATATGAACACCGTGTTACACGACAAATGTCAAAACGGTGGCTCATTTCTTGCCACACACAAATCGGCTGGTCTCTAGTTATCGAATTCACAGCTTCAACAATTCGATGTCGTAGACCTCCAAGAGTGTCAGGCATAGGAGGAATAAAAACACGGTCTTTTACGTAACCTCATAGATAAAAATCACACGGAGTGAGATCTGGTGACCTGGGAGGCCACCGGCGATAAAGTTGATCTTCTGCTCCTCTTCTTCCAATCCAACGTCCTGGAATGGTGTCATTCAACTAACGTCGAACGTGGTTAGAGAAATGAGGCGGAGCACCATTTTGCATGAAGTCATCTGAATCATCTTCAAGTTGGGGAAATAACCAGTTTTGAAGCATGTCTAGATAGGTTAATCCTGTCAGTTTTCTCCATGAAGAAAGGCCCATAAACTTTGGTTACAGTTATCGCACAAAAGACGTTCATCTTTGGTTAATCTCTTTCATGTTGAATACCTGCCGCAGGATTTTCACTTGCTCAAATTCTAACGTTATGGCGATTAACTTTACCAGAAAGATGAAAAGTGGATTCATAGGAAAAAATTAATCGTTGAGCAAAATTGTCTTCTTCCATATCATCTAACATGCTAATGCAAAATTCGTACCTTTTGTTGTGGTCGTCAAGATGCAATGCTTGCAATAACTGCAGTTTGTATAGCTTTATGTGCAGACGATGTTTTAGAACTCACCATACCGTTGGTTGAGGAATGTTAAGTTCTTTGCTTGCTCGTGATGTGGATTTCTTTGGGCTCCTTTCGTAAAGTGTACGAATACGCTCGACATTCTCGTTCGATGTGCGTAGACGTCCCATGCTTTTCCCTTTGCAGATGCAACCATCTTCTACGAATTTTCGATGCCACTCGTAAATTTGCTTATGATGCTGCGGTTGTTTATTAAATTGACGGCGAAATGCTCGCTGAACTGCAACAATGGACTGAAGTTTTGCCAATTTTAGCACACAAAAAGACTTCTCCTGTGGTGACGCCGCCATTTTACTACAAACAACAAACAACAGCGCCAATGCTGCCGTGATTGGAACTTCTATCCGGGCTGTTTAAATTGTAAACTTTTCTTAATCAAGTAACGTTTGAATCATGTTTCTATCTTTTGTAGTTTGGAAGAAATAAATGTTTGAAATCTGTTCTTTCTTTTTGAATAACCCTGTATAAATGTCATTATATGGATGAGTGTGAATTCTCATGCGTACTATTCGAGAAAGTAGGGAAAATGAATTTTTGTAAAACTAAAAAATAATGGGTACCATAACCATGCCACCTGTTAATATAAAATTGATACCAATCAATGTTCCGATCACGATACTAACAAGATGAACACATCAAGTGATAAGATCGGATGAAGCTGAACAAACTGATTTCTTTAAGAGTAATTGATTTCGGTTCATTATAATCTCGTAAATCGACGAGGATGGAAGAAAAAAAAAAGACTTATGAAAAAAAGTAGATTACCAGGGCAGAAGTTAAGGAAAATTAAAACAGGGAAGGCTGCAGCAAGAGACGATATCAGCCCACAATATACCAAATATGGCGGGAAAACAACCGAGAAATGGCTGACGGAAATATTCCAGGAAGCCTGGAAACAGAAAATAATATCTAGCGAATGGGAAGAGAACATCATAATACCTATTTATTATTAAAAAAAAAAAAAAACTGAAGCATCTGCGATTACTATAGAGCAATTTGCCCATCTTCCGTAATACAAAAAATGTACTAAGGAAACTAGACTAAGAGAGCAAATAGAAAACAAATTAGAAGAAGAACAAGACAGCATTCAGACCAAGAAGACAGGCATAAGACCACATATTTATGATCAGAACCATCATCGGAAAGGCAGTAGATAGAAGAAAGGATAGAGAGACATATGTAGGTAGCATTTTTACACCTAAACACAGCATCCGATACAATAATGTAATCTTTGAGTTTTACGTCCCACGGTTATGCCGGTTAGGCTAAAGGAGACGGTGATTATGAGAGATGAGTGAAATGGTGGAATGAAGAAAGTGGGAGGAAACGGGAGAACCCCGAGAAAACCCACGCACACACGGTGTTTGTCCACCACAAAGTTCACTTGGCGGGGGCTGGGATCGAACCCGGAGCCCCAAGCACCAGAGGTGAACGCTCTACCACTGAGCTACCGCGTCCCCAGCATCCGATACAGTACCAAAAAAAAGAAGAAAAAGAAAAAAGGAAAAGCAGTGGAAGTAAGACCAAAACTACTAAAAGTAACGAAAAGACTCAGAATAAATGGGAAAAAATCTGAAGAATTTAATACGGAAAAAGGTATGGAACATGGAGACTCCTTGAATACATTACTTTTCATAATATTTATGAATGAAATACTGAGGAAATGTAAAAATAAACAACCAAGAACGAAAATTAGAAATTGAAATTTACAATCCCTCAGTCTACATAAGTCTACAGTCCCTCGTCTTTGCCAAGGATATAGTTTTGATAGTTGAATCCCATAGAAAACTACAAGAACGAATAAATATATGGAACGAAGAACTGCAGACACATGGAATGAAGACAAACCACGAGAAAAGTTAAACTGATAAGAATAAAGAAGGGCGGAGAAGAAGCAGAGGTTATGATCACATGTGAGGGTACAGAACTGGAATGGGTGGAAATCTATGAGTACTTGGGAATAATCATACACAAAGAAGGAAACCTTCGGATGCCAGGTTTGCATTAAAACAAAAAAAAAAAAAAAAAACCGAGGAAGCACATGCTACACAGAGGAAGAACTACCAAACACCCACTTCTCCCATATACAAAGCGATGCCCAAGTATATCCAACCATTTACGCACGTGTTTGTTAGTGTTGCATATTTTCCAGGAAGCGAGCAAATATTATTATTATTATTAAAATTCGGACATTTTCTTAAATAATATCCTTCTTTCGATAAGGTAACCCTAGACACGAATATCAGGAAAGAACGGTCATATTACGTCAAAAAGCAGAACTAAATACAGAGAAAATTAAATCCTTTCATGCCGCCCATAAACTTCAGGTTGAGAAAAAAGTTGCTTATTTGAAAATGTATATTACTTGACGACTCCTACCAAGAGTTTCCACAGAAATGTTAGCAGCTACTGAATACAGTCTTAAACAGCACTAGTCACATACACTATACACCTGACGTTTCATTGAGCGAACACTAGGTCACGCACATGCTCAACTTCTTCACAGCGGCCACCCTCTGTCTACCCTCAAATACAAAATGAAGAATGAAAACACCTGCCCCGCCAGGTGCATTCCATGTCACGTGACGTTGGAGTTCACAGTTCTACAAAACAATTTCAACACAAAAGCTTCCTCACTCAACAAAAGCGTATGCCATCGCCAAACAACATAAAAAGCTCCCAGAAACTTCGCTCCAGTGGAAGTTCAATTACAAATTCTATTTCTGAAGTTCTCCTTGGAATTGGAGTCGAACTGTAGGTTCCCAACACTAAATAAAATAACAATTCACGAAATAGGGATCAAAGTTTCTCCCGATCATTCACTTCGGAGCCTGATTCATGGGTTCAGAATCTTAATACTCTATGAATAATACAGGGACACAGAGGTTCAGTTCTAAATATTTATCTATCTAGTGAAAGAGGTCCCTAGTTCAATCCCAGAACATATGAGTTTGTTGTGGAAAAAAGTGTCCAAGGAGTTTCTCAAGGTTATCCCATTTCCTTCCCCATCCCCATGCCACCAATTTTTCTCTAATCGTTCACTTGCATTGCATATGTATTTCCTCATCGAACGCATTACATATGCCACCTGGCAAGGTGAATAATCGCAGATCATCTCTCAATCACAAAAATATCAGTTCAGCTGGACCCTGAAACTCACTTTCTGATAAGTCTTTCCTTCTTGGGTCCAGACCCTTTCTCACAACATTAACTCTATGGCTTCAGGTTTTCTTCCAGAAAACTCTGCCCGGGGATCAAAATCAAAATGTGAGAGGGACATTTATTTGCTAAACAACTGGCAGACATATAATCACAATTTGATTTATCTAAGCTCCGGGGCACCCAGAATTATGCACTTACAGTACATATAGGTTCATTGCCGCAGAAACTTAACGCTATTGTATCTTACCCTGTGCCAAAAGAAAAAGTGTGGACTGGTGTACTCTAGTTCTCAAAAGTTTGTTCCATACGATTTGCTAGGTGTACCCAGAGGTCTGAAACACTACACACGACACTCTGAACAACTCTATACACACTACGTGGGTTTCGCAGACGAGTGATGTATTCCGCCTATCTTAGGGCTCTTGGTATTCTAATAGGGCAATGCTATCTTAGAATATTATTGATTAAAATCACAATAACCCTTTCAGTCCTGACAGTAACACACGTGTACCTAATTTGAAGGTTAATACAATTACTCTCGAAGATTCGAAAGGCTGAGTCTTGTGTGTTTGTCTAAATCATTTACTCAATTCTCTGAACTTGTCTAATTCATTTTCCGTTATTTCTCCCGTTCCTTGATCTGTTGCCACGAAGCTATCACAATGGTCGATGATCAGCCACGAAGGTTGTTTGAGGGAAATAAAAGTTGTTTGCATATACAGTTTCCAAATTTTATTTTTTCTGTCTGTCTTCGAAGACGACCACTAAAGCAGCCTCGAAGATCACTTGCGGTCAGTGACGATTTTTCTTCAGGTAATCCCGATCTGGGAATACCTTCTCAGTTCCGGTCTGACCGAGACCCAATCAGACCCGGTGACCCAGAAGAAGCAGAAATATCAGCTCTACAACATCGCTGCAGAATTTTATCGTTGATCAACCATGTCTACTATTTGATTTCGAATATTTATTTGTTTGAATCCCGGTGAGATATTTTTTAATCAAGATCCCATGTATTGAATATTTCAAATATAATTCCATTCGTCTTCCCGTGCCGAAAAGCAATGCAGTTCTTTTGAACACTGACTGTACAAAAAGATTTAACGAAACACTGTTTCGGCTCAACAGCATGTTATGTTCTAAACGACAAATTTTACAGCTTCAATCGATTAAACTGACGATCACTCATAAGAAAAGTATTTTCCGTAATTCTTATGCGTTTACACTCTGATAAAACTTATAGCTGTCTTTCGGAGCAATGCTTTGACACACACGCGCAAGCAAGAAAGAAAATTATATTTAATGATTTAGGATTTTAGGATTTAGATTTCTGGGCTTTCGGCGTCTACGTTTGAGGGATGACGTCCCTCGCCGATCACACTACCCGAGGTTTAGGAAGGAAGGAAGCGGCCTGGGATCTATATGTTAAGGTACTACCCCGGCATTTGCCTGGTGTGGGTGTGAATGAGGAAAACCTCATTCAGGGTGGCTGACGTGAAAAAGCTTTTTACACTTTTTCGACCGAGTGCCCCTACCGGAAATCGAACTCGGGACTGCTCACACCGAAGGCGAGAGCATTAGCCATTACGCTACCACGGGCCACTTATATTTAATGAAAAGACATATTAGAATAGTATTAGTACCTCCACACATACCCCTCATGTGAATGACAACGTTTCGTCGCCTTCGAGTCATGACCGGCGTGTTCAGGTCATTCGATCTGGCTGCTTCTAAGTCTTGCGGGTAATGAATACTCACGATCCATCACTGCCTGTGGTCCGCAGACCACAGTTTGAGAAATGCTGGCTTAAACCTTAAATTTACGGTTAATATGTATGAAACATAGAAGATGAATCATGTTACATCAAGGATGGGCCGATGAGACGCATGTGTAGCCCTAGCATGCACTCCAAACACACACACAAACTGTAAATTCACCCTAAATGATCTTGTCTTCACTACGACAATTAAGATGGTTTGTCAGAAAAAAAAATGTTAACCTGCTCCTATGATAAGCTTCCTCTTGTGCACTTGGTTCACTCATCTTGAGGTTAACGTAATTCCTCGTCGCACAACTCACTTACTATACTGAATGCTTTAACAAAACAACCCATTCTCATTCCCAGCTTCTATAAGCAATTATCCAACAAACCGCGCGCACTCGATGAGTCTCCGTGGAAACTGGGTCGGCTCAGCAGACAAGAAACAAAGAGATTGACAATGTATCCATCCAGCCATCCGTCAGCCAATTCCCAAAACTACAGAGTGACCCACTTCGGTTGGGTCTCCGTTCAATCTGGAGGCACAAAAAAAAAAAAAAAGGTGGTGAAGATGATCAACACGAAATGAATTGGGAAACAGGACAACAGAGACATCTTCACGCAAAGACCCAGACAAAAAACAATAGTCTTTACTTGGAAATAACAAAAACAACCGACAACGGGAAAAAAAAATCGTCACAGCATATTAGATGCCTTAACGTCCCAATTACCTTGTTAACAACAGAGACGGATTCTAGAATTAATATGACAAATGAGCTACCATTAGACCCAAACTAAAGAAGAAAGTCTGCACGCACTGTATTCTTTGAAATTTCAAATTAAAGAAGATGGAGTTCCAAATAATTAGAACGCGTGAAGGAGGGTCAGTGTTTCTTCCAGGTGTATTCTCTGGAGGCCCCCTAAGTCCTCCCATCCCCACCTCTCGGTGTTAGCATAAATTCAACTGCAATTGCATGTATGTGTAAGGTAGAAGTCTGCACGGTCTCGGACCTACAAAGCATATGTCACTTTGGGCCCGGGTCGTAAAATTTTAAATATAGAATCATATTTCTCGGGCCTTTTTGAGCCTAACTTTGTAAATACAACGATACTTATTAGATCGTTCTTTCAGGAGAACTTAGAAAGCACAACTGCAAAATTAAACCTCAAATTGCTGTCAATAAAAATACACTTTTGCGTTAATTATTAAGTTTCTGTAATTCAGGCTTATTTAGGCTCATTTGATTATCACACGAGCTCGGGCCAGGCCTAAATGCTAAAATATATTTCGGACTCGCGTCGGGCCTCACAATATAAATTCACGGGCCAGGCCGGGCCAGACAAACTTCCGGCCCGTGCAGACCTCTAGAGAATAAGGAACGCGCTTTATCAAATAGTGCCCTATCATATTTTGCTTTTGCCGTACCGACCTTTGTAGACAAAATCTGTTGACAGAAAGCATGTTCGAAGTTTGATTCATAGTAGAAACAAATGAGGTTTCAATCACAAATTAAATAGTAGTAGGTTCCACTCGTACGTACTGTCGTACAACCGCTAGTAAATTTACAATAAATGAGGAAATATACACGATAAATATATCATCCAACATTTATCTTGAGGCGGGATGGCTCAATGGTAGTAATGCGTGAGGTCCCTGGTTCGATACCAGTTCGCGCCAAGTGGATTTTGTGATGGACAAACACCGTGTGCGTGGGTTTCCTCGGGATTTTCCCGTTTCCTCCCATGGGATGTAAAACTCAAAGATTTCATTTTCATTTGTTTTCTTCTTCCTCCTCTTTTTCCTTCTATCTAGGGTTTCCATATTTGTGGACTATAAATAAAAAAGGGGTCACCGTATGAAACTCTACAATATATTCATAGTTAACTTGTTTCTTCTTGCTGAGACATCAGCTTTTATCAAATAACCTGTAGTAGGCAGTAAAAGGGATCACGTAGCACAAGTTTCAATTCCTTCCGGCAGGTGTCAACAGCTTGAGGCTGTTTGCTGCCATCTAGTTATGAGTTGTGTTGTATCTATTACCTTTGTTTTAACAGTAGAAATGGGTTAAAGCCACCGTTACCTATCAACGTATTATCAGATTGATTACATTAACGAACTCGGCGAAGACAATTTCTATCAGTGTAATATCAATGAATAATAAAAGCGACCAGTGGCGGATCTAGAAGATAAAAAGCTGGGGGGGAAGGCACCCAGAACCAAGACTATGATAGTATATCAAGTTCACTATAAACTTTCAAAAATATACAAATAATAGTTTCAATTACTTTTGGCACCGAAAAACTGAGGGGCCTATACCCCCGGCCCCGAGCTAGATCCGCCAATGGCGGGATACAATAAACAAATTGCACGAATGACAACTTAGATTATTTTGGAAACAAATAAGTAGAGACCGGATGTTTAGCCATTAAATATGCACTTAAAAATTTAAAAAATAGGCAGTAAAATGTAAATCGAAATAATGAAGATAAATACTCAATACAATTTTAAAAAATTAACGTCAGATAATGTTCAAAAAATATTGAAACATACCTGTTTGTTAATATCTTCCTTTAATGTATATATAAAAACGAAGCTTGGCATTTATTCCACGTACATTTGGTCAATAATTCTCTACAGCACTTTATCACTACACATAACAGTTCAAATTTTATACACTTTATCAGTACACAGACCAGCCCGAAGTTTTACGACATTCTTATTACTACAAACATCACTTAAGAGTCTTCATCCCGGCGAAATTAAAATACCGCTAATTTTACAGTAATTATGTGATATCTTCAAATAGATAAAAGATAATTGAAATGTGGAACAAGAGCGCCCTAGACAATATTATTTTGCGTGAGGTACCGGTACCGTTATCACAAGTCACCTAGTGGCTTTCCGTTTTCAGCTGTTTAGAAACGCGAAAATAAATGCCGATTTTCAAAATGGCTCGAAATCGAAAGCAGATAAGTGAGTCGTGATAGCGGTATCTTATGTAAAATGATATTGTCTAGGGCGCTCTTGTTCCACATTTCGATTATCTTTTATCTATTTGAAGATATCACATAATTACTGTAAAATTAGCGGTATTTTAATTTCGCCGGGATGAGGACTCTTAATATACAGTATTTCTCGGAAGAGGCAGAATCCTATCCTGAAACAGTAAATTATATATTTTCCCCCAATAAAGTCTTATTTTGAAGAAAATGCATATATAGGCAACATTACGCATTATAGAAATTATTTAGCCAGGAATGGGCGAAATAGGCAAATAAAATTGACTTAAATTGAAACAATAACCCGCCAGATAAGCTTTAAAACGTTATTTTTGATCCTATCTTTAATATTAAAGAATAGGCATTTTGCATAACATCCGGTCTCTACAAATAAGTAATATTATTTCTTTGATTATGAACTGAGATTTTCTTTAAATAACACACTGTACGCTTGTGCACTTACTTGGTGGTATAAAGGCTCGTCCAAGAAAACCATTGCATTCGACATCGCCATTTGAGCTTGAATAGTAGCCTAGTTTTATCAGTGTTCTAATACAACTTCCTGTGCTATTGTAGTCGGCAGGAAACCCTCTCTGCGAAACGTTTCAACACATAAAAGCGAGGCGGAAGAGGGAAAGCGCCTTCGACAGATACCTTTACGGCTGCCACCGATATTTATGACGTAAAACTATTTGCATTTAATGTGCTTATGTAGGTTGTTGAATGAGTAACTCGCGCGCTCATTTTCACACTTGCAGTCAATTCAATTAGAATCTATTCTCTGCAATTTCACAACCGCCAATTCACACAATTTTACAGAAAAAAAGTATGAATGCTCAAGCAACCTAACACTTTCTCACATTTTTCAATATATATCTAACTTTTTAATATACGGACGTAAAATCTCAGGGAAATTAAACGAACACTCACCGAGTGATAAATTAACTGTCGGAATAAAGAAACAAAAAAAAAAAAAAAATGAGAACACTACGATAAAATTCACGTAGGCCTCACAAAGCTTAAAAGGAGCCACGGTGCTATTTTGTGAGCCTCTGTTCAACGGCAGGGCCACCATATTTTGAAATTAGTACTCTCGACATGCAGTGCCGTGTTGTAGGGGACGAGAGCGAGCGGGGCGACGGCACTGGGCGCCGAAGTAAGGGGGCACAAAATTTGGGAGGAAAAAATAAAAGGAAAAAAGAGAGGAGAAATGCTATTCGTGTTAGGAAAATGGAAGAAAAGATATAATAAAAATGGCTCAAAATCAAGGAAAAGCAGGATTTGTTTTTGAAATCTTTCTAACCGTTCGCGCTAACCATGGTGGTGCTTCGCGGCTGGCTTCACTCGTATCTATGCGGGCGCTGACTCTCCACGACACGCCACTGTCGACTCGTTACTCATCACAACTTAAGTGGAAAAAAAAAAAAACGAAATCTTTAGTCTAAAGTGCCGTTTAGGCTAAAGAAAATGGATCATTTATTAAAGTGAAGGTGAAATGAGTTGAGTTGATTTTAAGTTGAACATTCCATTCATTAGCGAGGCTATATGACACGTGGATTAACGTGGAATCCGAAACATGTGAGCTCCCGCCGGGAATCGGATCCGGGTCTCCCACGCCAAAGGCCCGTAGGATCTCGTAAAGGTGGAATGATAATGTACGAGGAAATGGGAACCATCAAGAAAGCTCACCAACATATGATATTCATGACAAATTCACATCTTTTGTCATCGAACCAGAGACCTCTCGCATCCAAGATGAGCGTTCTACCACTGACAATATGAAATAAATATTGGTTAGAACCTAACTTCCGATCGAACTTCCGTATTGGTTAAAAAAGTATTTGAAAGTTGAAAATGTGGATTTTAATCTATTACATTAACTCTAGAATGCGAAACTGTAAACCACAATAAAATTCACAAGAAGAAACACTTTCTCTGTCAAACAGAAAATGTAAGTATCTATTAAAACCAGTATATACACAAGCACGCCTCGGCTGAATCAACTGCAACCGCATTTTATAACAAAGTGGTCGTGGTTGGATTGGGAAAAGCTGCTTCCAATCAATTACGTTCGGAGCGGGATGACACGTAGGCTGCTGGTAGATGCAAGGAGCTCAATACCAGCTCTTTATCGAGGACTTTCACTTGAATGTCAAGGGCGGAGGTAGGGGATTATTAAATTGCTGGCACTGGAGTCAAAGACCTGATCTCTTGTTCACTTTCGTTTCGTAGCCGCAGGAGTCCCGTTTTCACTGTCAACAGAGATCCATCTTCAAGCGACCACTTTCTCAGCCAAAACATTTTCTAATCTCCATACATGACTCGGTCAGATGAGAGAGCTTTTCGCACTCAACGTTATATAAAAAAGAAAAAAATCTACATTGGTAATACGAGTCGCCTCTCCTTTCATTTTAATCGCACTATAACATCCTCCAGAAATTGCATTACGAAGTAAAATGGACTAGAAGGTAAAACCATTTTCATGTACTTTTCCAATTAAATACCACAATTAGAAAACTTCCATTCATTTCAATTCCTGGACCAATGCCCACTTCTCTGTCCTACGCAACCTACTTGGTAAACATCACTGCCGGGTCCCAAAATTCATTTTTTTTTTTTTATTTGCTTAACAGCATAATGATGGAAATATTCTGGAGCAAACTCTGCAAAAGGGCGCAAAACGAAAACATCTGGCTTATTTGAAACAATCGGAAAACTACCCAAATCCTCGAAGATATTGAAAAATTCCAATCTTTCTTAATGTGGACTGATACGTGATTTATACATAACAATTACATGCACGGTTTCGGAAATTTCTCAGTTATTAGTCTAGAAAACAGACAAACTTGGTTTGATTTAGAGTTTAGCATCCCTTTTCAGCTTTAAGGTTATATAAGACGTGCACCTACAAGCTTAACATGAGATTCGAACAACGTGAATGTCTCACCGAGAAGCTACCAACCATCCTGCTTATGGAATTCAATATTGAGCTTCTATCTCAATATATCAGTTTGCAATTTCAGTGCAACTAATGCTTTTCTCTTTACTTCTTGATTTTCCTTTTACATCTGTTAATTTTTTAGAAAATTCTTGTTTCCACCTTCAATGATAAGGAACTTGTTTGTGATAAAGAGACAGAACTAGTTTTCATATCAAAACTCTGATAACTAACTAACTAAATAGAACAGGTGTTCGCTATTGTTCGAGAATTGAGTTCTCCTATTTCAGAACAATCAAGCAATTTATGCTGGGGGCCGCGGTGGCTCAGTTGTAGAGCGTTCACCTCTAGGTCCCCAGGTTAGAGGGGTCCCGGGTTCGATCCCAGCCCCCGCCAAGTGAACTTTGTGGTGGACAAACACCGTGTGCGTGAGTTTTCTCGGAGTTCTCCCGTTTCCTCCTACTTTCTTCATTCCACCATTTCATTCATTATTCATCATCACCGTCTCCTTTAGCCTAACCGGCATAACCGTGGGACGTAAAACTCAGATTCCATTTCATTTCATTTATGCTGGGACTTGTTTCACCAAATGTCTTACCACCGTCCATGTGATCCTAACCTAAACACGATTTATGAATGTAGTATTCAAATAGGTCAGCTTAGTAAATTTATCATCATCATGAAGTCTATTTCCAACAAGAAATATTTATTTTAAATAATATAATTATGACAGTTTGCTGTCCCTCGAAACTTGCGATCCCCTGCAAATGCACGTGTTGACATATGACACACTCAGCCCTACCTGAAACTTTCGAAATCATTTATAATTACCTTAATAGCAAGTCTATATTTAAATTCACATAAAAAAAAATCTAAATTCTCAGTCTTCTATTTACAGGAAATAATTCTACGATTTCGAGATTTCGATTCTTCCATCCCCCGAATTCCTGGAAATTATATTTGACCTTAATTTCATATTATTGTCTTCTTGACTTCCAGCAACTGTATCATATATGCAAAAGACAAGAGAAAATGTCATTGCTTACCCAACAAAGGAACACTGACGCATTTCGACTTGACAACGCAGCACCCGCGTTCCCATAGTGACAACTTCAAAAAAGACAATCGAAAGAGTCGTGGAGCGTGCAGATGACAAGACAATCGTCGCTGATCAATCAATCACACAGGAGTTATAGTTAGAACGAACCAGCTGGTCCAGCTCTTCATACACTTACAACAGAACAGACTTCATTAATCGACAGCTACCACTTGATTGCAACATAAAAACTTGGAAGAAACTCTTGCGGTCTGATAACCAACTAATCTCCTTATTTTCCGTTTCTGATATGCGTTTCCGCAAACAAAGAGGAAAAACACTCAAGAGTAAATATAATTTGGGGCGATAATCAGGAAATGACGTCCAAATCATTTAGTCATTATTCTCAGTAAATTAGCAAAAACTTAGAAATGATATTTCTAATAACCAGTCTTATCTCTTATGTAATAAATACTTTACACGTGATAAAGACGAGTTGCATAAGTGTGTGTAAAAATAAGTTTCCTACAAGACGCGTAAAATACGAAGAAAACGAAAATATGTAGAAATGATGAAAAGATCAAAAACTGTGAGCGTAATTGAAATCTCATCAGCTTCATTGTGCAGTCCTTCAACAAACGAGCGGTCAGGATTCCACCTTAGCGATGAAGACGTGCCGTATTTGAATTTCACGACCGGACATTGTGACATACTTGCAAATCTTCCTCATTTACATGATGCGAGTTTTGGGGCTGTCGATCCCAAATTCCATCCCATTTCCTATTGCCAATGAACTCAGCATAAAATGACCACCTAACATGCATGGAAATTCTTCAAATACAGGGTGTTTCAAAGCAACACCAACAACGTTTGGGAGGTGATTCCGGACACCAAGATAAGAGAAAAAGTATGGACCAACCTGGGTGCACAAATGCTTCCTTTCAGAGTTACTGGGTGCCGAAAACATGAAAAAGTTAAATCTAAAGGTCCATAGCTCCAAAATTATGGGATCACCGTAATTGGGTCAAGCCTTTATTTAGGAACTAGTATGTGCTCTATCCAAATATCCAAGTTCCATAATCCTGCGGTACTTCCGCAACATTTTTTATAGAGGTAGTTGGTGAGTACTTCAATTTTTAAAAAAATCCCCGTAGCCAAACTCCCTCTATAAAATTGTTGTGTGAGTACCTTAGGATTCTGAAACATGTATTTTTGGATAGCGCACATATTAGTGCCTAGGTGGTCTTGACCCGACTACGGTAGGTCCCATGGTTTTGGAGCTCTGGATCTTTAAAGTTCTTTTTTTCATGTTTTTTTGTAGCGCATAACTCCGAAAGGAAGCATTCGTGCACCCAGGTTGGTCTAAACTTTTTGTGTTATCTTGGTGTCAGGAATCACCTCCCAAATGTTGTCGGTATTTTGAAACACCCTGTATATACTTTTATAAGACATGGAGGCACGATGGCTCACTGGTAGAGCGATCAGTTCTGTTGTTAAGGGTTCCAGGCTAAGTGAGTATGCAGCGGACAATACCTTGTCTCCTTCCACTCCACATTCTCATTCCACTAAGTAGGCCTACCACATTTATTCGCCTTCATTGATGAAATCTATCATCTTTATGTTACAGGCATGAAACCCGGGACGTAAAAATAAAATAATTCATTCTCCTGCAGCATGATATTAAAAACAAAACTACCTCTGATTAGACAAAATCCTTTCTCTATGAACCCCTTATTATTAAAGAACTAAACAAGAAAAAAAAAAAAAAAACAATTTTGGTGAACATAAAGCAACCAAAACGAACAGAATATTCTGCCCATAACGTTATCATAAAGTTGGCGAACAGGAGGAGAGTTGTATATTTACGTTCCAGGGCTGGGATATAAAACGTATTAAGACACTGGCAACATACAATATTTAATGATAGCATAAAGGCCATTAACGCTATTTATAACCAGCCATAAACAGAACAGACAAGATTGCTGTTATCAGGTATATGTCAAGGAGAACGCAATGAATAGCCTGGTGTTCATTGTATGTGAAGGGCATGTGTTCTGGTATGCTTACATAGGAAGGAACTCGTGATACAGGAAAAAACGAAAAATGAAATCTTTGATGAGGAGAGGAGAGGGTGGTGATGAGAAATGAATGAAAATCGTGGAATGAAGAAAGTGGGAGGAAACGGGAGAACCCCAAGAAAATCCACGAGCACGGTGTTTGTCCACCACAAAGTCCACACGGCGCGACCTGGGATCGAACCAGGGACCCCTGTGCACCGGAGGTGAACGCTCTACCACTGACCCACCGCACCCCCTATGTGATCGAGGAAAATTCCTTTACAACATGGACTATAGCCATTCTCATTTACAAGCATATCTTGGATCACCCATTCAACGATTATACTTGCAATTGTTCTTGTAATTATTATGATTCTCCCTCCGTCGGAGAATAATCCTCCTCAGTGATAAATGCTGGCTACCAGAAAGTCACGTGTTCTGGGATCAAACCAGGACCCTTCACACCAAAGGTGAATGCTAAGAAGAATGAAATGGAGTGTTCAACATCCACGAAGACTCTTTTCAACTAGGCCCTTTCAACACAGAGAATTCGAACTAACATACTCCTACCAAGACTTGCATCCAATTTCCCGCAGTGAATGCATTAGCGTTGATATTTAACCATAAGGAAGCCGTTAGGTGAATCTGGACATCCTTTATCAAAATCGATGCTATATGAAGCGTGGACTTACAGTTTAGGGTGTAACTCAAATAGAGATGCAAGGGCTCGGAAAAAAACCGGCTTTTTGAAAAAAAACTCGGTTTTTTCTGCTTCGCTTTTTTGCTTGGGAAATTTTTGGCTTTTTTCAAAATACTGCTTTAAATTGATAAAACAGACTTTGTATCGCTTCTCTATAACACAAAAAATCATTTAATTAGTGGTTGATGCTGAAAATAACATAAAACATCGAAAATAAACTATGAATTTCGAAAAGATATTTCAAACAATTTTTCTTCAACATATTTACATTATGATTTCCTCAGGATTAACCAATGTATATAATAAGAATTTTTTAACCTCCTATATACAAAAGTAAGCAGAGTTGGCAAGAACCGTGGTTGTTTTTGAAAATGCCCAAAACCCGTTTTTGGGGGGATGTTTAAACCAGGCTTTTTTTGGTTTAAACCAGGCTTTTTTGATTTAAATTTTTTGCTCCTTGTATTTATATTACATATTGACAGAAATAAGTTTGTTTCGCCTTGGTGTTATTATGCAACAGCGGGGTTATGCCAGAAGAATTCCCATAAGCTTAAAGAAGTCCGGTCAGTAAATTTCTTAAATTGAGAATCTCCCGCCCTAGCCATCGGGAAAATCCCGTCATTACATGAAATGTAAGACAATAACGGGAAAATCCTGTTATTGCTTTGCATGTAAAATTTAAAGGTCAACGTACCATAATCAGTACGCTAAAACTGAGGTATTAAATTACAAATTTAGTACGTAGATATCATTGAAAGTCCAATCCAAGCTAATGTTGGAAGCTACGTAGGCAATCGATAAATTTTGCCAATTTCTATCAATATATTTAAGCAATCTTGGCTTCTTTATAAAACAACAGGCATTTAGGCATGCAGAAATATACAATTTGGTTTGTTTCATATATTTAGGCTTAACATCCTTACGAAATACCGAGGTTATCAAGGAGAAGACTTTCGCTTAAACTGACATCCGAACCGCTACTTGGGTTACGCATGAAAGAAGGTTTGTGGTTCGACCGAGAATTGAACATGGGACACCTTGATTAAAAGGTGAAAGGGAAATAAAACTATTGCAGGTGGTTTGATATCTGAAAACGTCACCATGAAGTTCACACGATTCGAATTTTTCATTCTTTTTATTTTTGTGGTTTAAACCAGTTATTAAAAAAAAAAAAAAAGTTGGTGTAAACCAGCCAACCCTAAAAGTAAACACTTCTTTTAAAAGAATACACAAATAACTAGCAAAATAGTATGTAGTATTTTTACTTCAAAATATTCCATACCCTCTTTTTGAAACAAAATAAAATTAAAATAAAACATAAGAGAAATACTTAGTTTTATACGATACACTTAAAGGCTGCACATCTAGAGCTTTTGGTTCTGTATATTCTTGAAATTCTACAGTTAAGTTTTATAGAACCACCATCACAGTTTACCCAATCCTCAAATTTTCTGAATTTTTAACAAGAGGGGATTCAACATATCATTACGGAACTCCCCCACCACCACCACCACCAAAAAAAAAGGACTACGGAATATATTTAAGTTAAGATAAATACAACTGCACAACAAACATGACTGAGTGATTAGCTTTTGCGCTTCTATCAGGAAGTCCGGGATTCAACCAGCATTCGACCATTCTGACAAAGCTTTTCTTCATTCCATCTGTGAATGTAGAAATAGTGTGTGTACTGTGAGTTGGGCGACTTCCTTTCTTATTGTTTTTAAATCGTTATTATTACTAATTACCAGCAGTGACGGTTTTGCGAAGGTTAGGGGGGCGGTCTTTCGGAAAGAAGCCCGTTCCCCAAAGTTACGGAATGTCTCCAACAAACGAAATATCTATTATTTATGCCTTTACTCATAAACTTTAAGCTCCCGTCAAATAAAAATTACAAATGTTTAAAAAAAACTAAACATTAGTAAGAAAAACCCTTCCCAAAATACTTTCCTAAATCCGCCACTGATAACTAACTAACTAACTCTCTGGCCTATGGAACCCGGAGGTTCAATGCCGCGTTCACAAAAGCTCTCCACTGACTTCTATCCTTAGCTAACTGCATCCAGTTTCTACTTTGGATTCCAATCTCTGCGATATCCATCTTAATATTGTCCTCCCATCTGCGCCTAGGTCTTCCTAATGGTCGTTTTCCGATTGGTATTCGAGTCAGGACTTTAAAAGCGTTTCTACTTTCTTCCATTCTAGCTACATGACCCGCCCACCTAAGCCTCCTAGACTTGACGACTCTAAGAATGTTGGGTAAACCGTATAAATTATGTAGTTCCTCGTTATGAAGTTTCCGCCATTCCCCATTCCCGTTTCTCTTGGGTCCGAATATTCGTCTCAGGATCTTGTTCTCAAATACTTTCAGTCTATGTTCTTCCCTCAGAGTAAGTGACCATGTTTCGCAGCCATACAAAACAACAGGCATGATTATCGTTTTGTATGTTTTAAGCTTCAAATTCCTCGACAGAATTCGCGACGACAAGAGATTTTGAACCGAATAGTAACACGAATTCCCTGCTTTTAATCGACATTTAATTTCTTCGTGGATATGATTTTCCTCTGTTAATATTGATCCTAGATATTTGAAAGTATCCACTTTATCAAAAGTATTATTTAATATTTTAACGCATCTATAATTTGCTGTATTACGGTTCCGACGCACTTCCATGTATTTAGTTTTCTCTGCATTTACTTCTAAACTGATTCTCTGTATAAAATGATTTTTAAAGTTGTATCCGGAAGATTATTGCTAAACATATAAACGAAACGAAATATTAGTTATGCCTGTACTCATAAACTTCAAGCACCTCCCAAATAAAATTAGAACTTTTTAGGAAACGAAACAATCAGAAAAACCCCTTCTAAAGTACTTTTCTAAATCCGCTACTGATTATTTGTATAAACTGGTATTCAAGGTTGTGTCCGGAAAATTATTGCTAAATCATTTCACAGCTACAGTATAACAGAAATGTGAAAGTACGGTTTGAAGGATATATTGAAAAACGTTCGCTTTGACGATAAATAGAAAAACGGGCAAGTATAACTTTTGCGCTAGAAGCTAGAGTACTAAAAGCTCTTAGAAATGAAACACGGATGACAAACTAGAGAAGAAAAAAGATGTCGATAACTCAAAAGTTAAAATAAAGTTAAATAGTCTCTAAAATTACCCTCAAATACTACATTCTTCATGTTAGCTTTAATTCATAAAACATGTGTTCCATCCATCTTGATGGTGAATTTCAGAGCGAAATATCACATAGGTCATGGAATTCTTATCTAACTATAGAATGTACTATAAGAAAGCTATTTAAGTAGATAGAAAAATCATGAAGTTGAAAAAAGCCAAAATTTCCAAAATTTTCGTTTTTTTCCCAAAAAAGCCGGCTTTTTATGTGAAAAAAACCATCGATTCAAAAAAGCCGGCTTTTCTGCATCTCTAAACTCAAATAACCATACGTATTTAATGTTCTGCCACTGGGAATCGAACCAGGGATCATTTCATCAAGGGTCCATGCATTAACCAATCAACGAGAAGGGCTATTAGGAAGCTTTTCCTTTGTTTAACGTCACACAAATATGCACCAAGACTACATGTAACGGTGATGATATGAAAAGCGTGAAAATCTATTTCCGTCAGTGGCTCCCCCACCGAGCAAAATCTGAAATTATGCCGCTGATTCTAAGAAAATCAGAAGATTTCACTTGTATGTGAAAAGCGTGCACTGTTGAATTTTGTTAACAGATGTGGTTAGGGTAAATGGATATACCTTACGCCTGAATCACGAAATAACTTAAGTTACACCTATAAATTGAACTGCAGTTAAGCCCTACAAAATTATATCGGCCCCCTGTCTAAGTGTTCTGGCTACAGGCCTGACTCAAGTGTATATTCATTTCAGGAACACTTTTATTTTTTTCTGGTCATTTAAGTAGTACTAGAGTCGACGCATTTTCTTCCAGAATTTATTCACAGGGGAATAGATTGTTTTTGCATGTATTCATTCTGATTCAGGCTTCGATTGTTTACTGGGGACTATTGTTGTCGATTTTTATGTTAAAGATTTTTTGTCGTTCCGGCGTTTATCAAAAGACTTGATTTTAAAAAATGATATTGTTACGACTTGTTACGCCTTTGATTTTCTCAAAGAAGATTGTTTCCTTCTACTCATTTCTGGATGAAACGTTCGTTGCGTAATTTGAAGCATTGATCATTTTATATTCGTATTGAGTAGAAAAAATGCTCAACGAATGTTTTTCGCTGGTGTTGCAGATTAATTATGATGATCTGTCAGTTGTTTATTACGGCAACGAAAAAAATGAAAGCTTTAAGTTATACCTCACACGGATATGCCGGCTAGGCTAAAGGAGACGGTGGTGATGAGAAATGAATGAAATGGTGGAATGAAGTGGGAGGAAACGGGAGAGCCTCCAGAAGACCCACGCACACGGTGTTTGTCCATCACAAATTTCACCTGGTGCGAGGTGAGATTGAACCAAGGACCCCATGCACCAGAGGTGAACGCTCTACCACTGAGCCACCGCGGCCACACAGTAACGAAAATATCTAAAAAGTCAGTGGAAGATCAGTTTAAACGAGTAAAAAATGTCTAAACCCGCCGCTGAATACATCAGTTTGTAACTGATCCCTTCACGTCGGCGTTTACGCGGATCGATGGAATTTATGTGCCGTCCACTCATCATCCAACTGCAAGCCGACTACTGCCCAACTGGTAGACGTAGAAAACAAGGAGTTTATCCAGCGCTGAAGGCTTCAAAATGATGAGTGCTAAGGACACAGAAAGGTGAGCGATCTGTCACGTTTATTTACAGAGATAAACCGAAGGGAAAATGAAAGCGATGAACAAACAGTAGAAAGCAATGTTTACAGATTTCACTATCAACGGCACGAACAAAACTTCCCTTTTATATCGATATTTGCAACTTGTTTCATAATAGGAAAATCCCGGAATCTCTGTCAGTAGCCCTCAAGTGTCACCCGAGGAACAAGGAATTATTTACTATACAAAACCACCTACGGCTCTCTCGCTCACTTTGTACTATTCTGTAGAGAAAGTATGAACAAATTGCTAGGAGCAAAAACATTACTCAACTACGTCTAAAAATAAAACGATAAATTTGAAGAAATATTTATATTTACGTTAGAAGAGGAAAGAACTCAGATTGATAAGGTCATATAAAACTGAACACCTATTCAGCTTTGAGTTGCTTTTCAGTATATGAGGCGTGGATACGAACCACATAAGTTCCCCTGGAAGAATCGAACCCAGGTCTTGAACCCTGCGTCGAAGAAGAGTATGCTAATCATATCGCGTTTGTATCAGAGCATGCATCTTCACCAGAGAACTGAATCTCCTGGCCGATAAGACGCGCATCACGCAGCAATGGCTACTTCGATCATTAATTTTTCATGAGAATATTTCCGGAAACACACAAAGGATCAAGTACTCTTAAATATTAGCTGCGTGCATTTGCGAAACTACAAAATATTTGAAATGGTTTAGGTCTATGCAGTAACCTGCCATCCGATAGAGGTGGATCTGCCGCGGGCCAGGGGGGGGGCATAGGCCTTGAAGATACAGAAGCTATATTTTGAAAATATACAGTAAACTCATGATATACCTATCATAGTCTGGGTTCTGGTTGCTTCCGCCTCCTCCAAGGTCTTTATTTTCTAGATCCGCCTCTGCATTCGAAGTGAGTATTGGGGGGTTTTCATTCAATGCGTTTTCATTGGAAGGGTTCTAGAACATTGGCCCGCATCCATCGAGTTGTAATAACGAAAAGTATCAACCTGGTTATGAACCCATCTTCACCTATTTCTAGAACCTTCCAGTTTCCTAGTCATGTTACAGGATTTATACATAAAAAGAGTTCTCTATCCACGGGATTGGCTGAACCCAGAAATTTATCTATTTCAACCCGCACCAGAGGCGGACCTAGCCCGGGGCCCTGAACTAACTGAAGCTATAATTTTTATATTTTTGGAAGTTTATTTAGGATTTAGATTTCTGGGCTGTCGGCATCTAAGCCCATTTAGCCCTTCATGTTTGAGGGATGACGTCCCTCGGCGAGCACACAATCCGGGAAAAGGGAAGAAGGAAAGGATTGAGGAAGGAAGGAAGCGGTCTGGGACCTATAAGTTAGATACCGCCCCGGCATTTGCCTGGTGTGAATGAGGAAAACCCAGGAAAACCTCATTCAGGGTGGTTAGCCTGAAAAAGCGTTTTACACTTTTTCGAGCGAGTGTCCCCACCAGGAATCGAATCCGGGACCGCTCGGACCGAAGGCGAGAGCGTTAGCGACTACGCTACGCGGGGTCACTGGAAATTTATTACAATCTCATGCAGACCCGTACTTAGGTAAGTGCTATTCTGTGCTCGAGCACAGGGCGGCAAAATTTTGGATTTTTAAAAATGAAATGATGTTTTAAGTCCCACGATTATGCCGGTGAGGCTAAAGGAGACGGTGAGGATAATGAATGAAACAGTGGAATGAAGAAAGTGGGAGGAAACGGGTGAACCCCGGGAAAACCGACGCACACAGTGTTTGTCCACCACAAAGCTTACTTGGCGCGAGCTGGGTTCGAACCAAGCACCCCATGCACCAAAGGTGAACGCTCTACCACTACCGCGGCCCTCAGGATTTTTTTAAAGATTCACAATAAAATAATATTTAAAAGTAGCAACCTGCATAGTCCCGCACATCTTCCCCATATGAACTTGAACATCATGAAACATACCGTTAAACTCGGCGATCTCTAAAACTACGAATTCAACACTAATATCTGTCGTTTTCGATTACTTTTAAAATCTCGCACCCTCCCTGGAGAGTGGAGTATGACCTTGAAGTTGAATTGGATTAAAATTGTCACTATTCATCTCAGCGACCCCCAAAAACTATGAACTCCACTCTAATGCTGATCGTTTCCGGGGAGGGGGGAAAGGGCGGCAAATTATTTAGAGCACCGGAGCGCACAATATATAAATATGGGCCTGATCTCATGATATTAAACCTGTCATAGGCCTAGTCTGGGTATTGGCTGGCCTCCTCAGTTTTTACCATCTAGATTGGCCACTGATCAGTGCACTATAATTCAAGTTCGAATCGAAATAGCTCACTGGAGTCATTTCGTAACTGAAGGAATAGCGTATAGAAAAGAAGTCTGCCATGGTTTACACTTGTAAGAGGCTACCTCAAGATTCCGTCAATAGAGTTGAGGGTGAAAACTGAAGCCCTAGGATTTGAAACCGAGACTTTCCAATTACGAAGAACGCTCTGTGGAAGAATTCCGATTCCGCGTAGAGGTACATTTGACATTCTACCTTATAATCAGTGGTGTAGTTAGGGGGGCTTACGGGCTTAATCCCCCCCCCCGAAATCTTACTAAAGTATATGAAATATCTTGCAGAATTTTCACATTTTCAGGCAAAGCCCGAAACAAAATCGTAAATACGCCCCTGCTTATAATATTGGAAAATTCGTTTCGTGAAAACTATTTCTAATACGATATTGGTTCAGAGAAATCCAACCATAATAAATCCATTAAAGTACAAAAGATTGTGTGCAATAATCTCTAGCGCAGCTATCGTATATTTATAAACAAAAGTTAACTTTTGTTGTCAAAAAAATGAAGCTGCTATAAAAACAGCTCACGCAATGCGTTTGCGTCTTTTAAATCTTCCGGAAAGATGTCCCCACTCCCTCCTCCAAGGGTGTGTGACCTTTTCAGTACTGTTGCCCAATATAGTCTTATAACTGCTGTTTTCTACCAAAGCTAACAACATACTTACGCAAGAATATTCAGACTATTTTGCTGATTATGGAGAAAGTGAGCAAAAATAAACTTATAGCAACCACCGTAGGTTTCAAATACCTTTTTCTCAGTTCGCACACACCAAATTTTCGAAAGCACGTTTTGCAGATTACATCAGGCCGCTGATTGCTTGGATTTCTAAAGTACCCTTTCAACACCGAGATCGGAACCAAATGAGGTAGCACCCGGAAACCCTCGCACAAGTAGTCTAACCACCTATCTACGAGAAAGCCCGCTTGTTTGTCGAGATAAACAAGCAGAAGTTTATAATATCGATCCTTTAACAGAAATGGTTTTGTGGTAGGGTGCTCACCTCTGGTCTCAGAGGTCCGTGGTTCGACGCCAGATTATCTGGGTTTGTAGTGAAAAGTATCGTGTCCGTGGTTTCTCCCGTCCCCTTCCACATTGTCATTTCGTTATTACTTTTACTAAATTGCCTATCCGTATCCTTTAGCCTAAAGGTCATAACCGTGGGAAGATAAAGATGCCACATCCCCCCCCCCCCGCAACACCAAATTCAATAACTAAACGAAATCCGCTAACCTTGGACTTCACACGCATCATCAAGGGTAGGATGATGTTACAAGCTGAACTGAATGATGCGTAAGGACTCTGAACACCCGACACCCAGCACTGTGGGGACGAAAAGCTTCCGAAAGGACAAGAGCCATATACGCCGAGACATATCCCTGACTGACTTCATGGTTAAAGCCTTATCCAGGGGAAAAAAATGGAGACAGAAACGAAATGAAATGTCTAATATACGTAATGTTCCATGTTGTGTCCTCTGTCTAAACTACAAGGGAACGATAATTAATAAAAGTGATGTAATCGGTCGACCTCAAGAAAACCTACGGAGACAATATTCGCGTAGTCGGGAATCGAACCAGGAACCCTGGAACCAGGGGTAAGCACTACCCCTAAGCTACTCTGCTCCTCTCCCAAACGAAGCGTTAGCAACTTCAACTTATTTATTTACGTCCTTAGTGAATCGCGATAGTATACTAGACGGGATAGTTTTGAAACTAGGGGGGCCAATACAAAGTTAACCTAGCCTAATATAATCTTACCTAACCTGAACCAACAAAAATGGTGCAGTTTTACTATACGGATCCACAGATTGTAAAATGTACGAAAAAATTTGGGGGAGTCTTTAATTCGCCCATTTTATGTCGGGAGCAGAACCCAACAAACCCCTGCAGGACTTCTAACGTGTTCCTACTTCTATTAGTACTTATACTATGGATCCGTATAATAAAACTGAACACTAATTTGTATATCTAAAGTGTATCCAACTAATCTACTCGTAAACAAATACCGCTAATACCCCTATTTGCTGTTGGCTGTTGCGTCCCAAGCTATCAAGCAACACTGATTAATCAGGAATTTGGTCAAAATCAGAGAAACATTAGTGCTATGCAAAAGAATAATATTGTTGTAAAAATAAATAAATAAGCCACCAGATTAAACAAAAGCAATATTAGCCAATGGAGACGTAACTTCACAATACGTCCTCAAGCATAAAGAATTTTAGGTTATGAATCTATTGCTAAAACCAACGGATATTTTTGCACAATGTTTTGCATTATTCTCTGCTATCATTCTACCCAAATCTCACATCTTTTTTTCATTTGTTCGTTACGAAACCAACACGTAATCAGACTCACCCATGCTTACTCGCCGGAAAAGTTGTTTAAAAACAACTGCGGCTCACAACAACAGTCTTTTTGCTTTGAGTTTCTTCCACAATTCCACAAACTACAAATTATAATAAATCACAGATACAGTCACTAGAACTCGAAAACTGATCTCTATTTATGCACAGAATGAACAGTAATCTTATTTTCTTATACAAAACAGAACTTCTGTGTACACTGAACCTGGGATAACCACTCACACGACCATTTCAAAGCTTCGACAACAATCGCCAACTGCGCGAGGACAACTGCGAAGCGAAAAGGGCGAGCGCACATGCTTGTTACACACCAAGCCGTGACGTAAATGCAGAGTTGCCAGGATTACTGCAACATATTGTAGGAGACTGCACAACAGTTTCGTGTAAATGTATTCCGCAGTCTTCTACTCAGAGACAGGAGAAAGGAGCCGAAGGTCAAGTATGAGTGCACAGATGGATTTAGTTTTGGCACCAAACGCTTCGCTGAACGAATTTGCTCTCGAAGGACAATACTTTGAGAACTCACGAATATTCGAACAAAATGTATAGAATTCATAAATGCTGTTAAAACAAATTCCTTTTATAATAAATTCTACAAAGTACATCACAGTGATATAGTAAAATTCACCTTTACTTAAGCCTGTATCCTGCAACTGCTCTTATGGGAGGAGGTGCCATGTGTTCGTTAGAAGCAAAAAATTATTTTGATTTAATAATTCAGCTATTTTCAACTTATGTTAAAATTCAATAATAATAATAATAATAATAATAATAATAATAATAATAATAATTATTATTATTATTATTATTATTATTATTATTATTATTATTATTATTATTATTATTATTATTATTATTATTATTATTATTATTATTATTATTATTATTTACAAATGTCGGGAAGTCATATGCATCGAACTCCATTGCCTTCCGTTGAATAATATTTAATTACTTAGACTTCGGAAAAAGTAGACTTTTAAATATTTTGCTTTTTGAAGGTTTAATGGTATAAACGAAACTAAAATTATGTTTACAACACACATATTCCCCTTTTTATAAATTTATTCAAAATTACGCTCATGAAACTTTAGGCTTAAAAATTTTCGGACGACATATTAAAATCCCGAATATAAATTCCAGACAGGTAAATTTCTGTTCATTTTTTCATACCGGACAAGGGATCTCCCACTGAGCTGGTAAACCTGTAAAAGTCAGGGAATTCAGCTTACTTGTGAAAAGTCCTGGAAAATCACGGAATTTCATGTAAAACTAAAAAAGCCTAGAAAATTCAAGAAATAGTAAATAGGGATTTTTACTTCTCGAAACCCATTTGTCTTTTTGTCGTACACGGCAATTTGGTAGAAGATATTTTATAAAATTAATCGGCTTCTATTGTAGAACTTCTCTATCTGTCTACTTACATACATACTACATACATCTACGTTATAGTAGATAAGAAACCCCCTGGTTGGGAAAAGTATAGTTACTTTGTTACATTGCAAAAATTTATAAATGGTGACATGGAAAAGTCGGGGAATTCGTGTTGCGAAATAAGTGAGAATCCTGATAAGCTAGTGTTAGAGGCATCACTATCTTCACTTTCAAATCCCATGAAATCTATCCCAATAACCATTATCATTCTCCATTCTAATAACATGTATCCAGTGCACCAAATGCGTGTAATTTAGTAGATATGAATTTAAAAATCTTTGAGTTTTACGTCCCATGGCTATGCCGGTTAGCCTAAAGGAGGTGGTGATGATTAGAAATGGATGCAACGGTGAAACGAATAAAGTGGGAGGAAACGAGAGAACCCCGATAAAACCCACGAACACGGAGTTTGTCCATCACAAAACCCACTTGATGCAAGCTGGGATCGAACCAGTTACTTCACATACCAGAGGTGAACGCTCTACCACTGAGCCACCGTGATCCTGGACATTAACTTGAGTTTATTGCAAAAGTTAATGAATAGACGTTAGAAATTGTACCATTTTGAAGAACTGAAAGCTATCTAAGTAGATTTTGATACACTGTAGATGTGTCATTATTGATTGAGTTGAGTTGATTTTGAGTTTAACGTCCCTTTCAGCAGCGAGGCTATATGAGACGTGGACCTACTGAATAACGTGGAATCGAACCCGGGTCTCCCACACCAAAGGTGCGTACGCTAGCCGCTTAGCCACGAAGGAGCTCATTGTGTCATTATTGGTATTATAGTTCGTGAATGAGAAATTGTCTCTACTGCAAAATCCTGGCTTCTTCTTCTTCTTCTTCTAACTTTTTTTCAGTTAGCTGGGATCGGCTGATAACTGAAAGTTGGCTTCATCTATCAGAAACCTACAGTGTATGTACTTAACCTCTTATAACGCGACGTAATATTTCAAAGCTCTAAATTATATCTAGAACCTTTGCGCTGCACCAATATTCTCAGGATAATTTGTAGACAAAATGAAATGACCGAGACAAAGGAAAAGCTGAATGCTTTTTCAAAACATTCGTTCGTTCAATATTTGAGTAAAAAAAAATCATGGTGAAGATATTTGAGATCGTTAATGGGCGCATTCCTCGAAGAGAGGCGGCAACCCACATTTACCCTTCTCCAGTTTGATTTACATTTTCAATAATACGAGGCTCATCCAGAAAGTAGCTTTCCCACGCGTCCCATAGCTAGGAAACCTATGTTGCGCGAAGCGATTGCGTGGCCGTGAGAGAGTAAGGTCTTAACATGGCGCATGCGCCAGCAGAACTTCCCTAGTGCTCTTAGTAGCGTTGTGGCAGTAGTTGAAGATGAACGTTCCTATTCCAGCTCCCGCCGTGTGTGAAGTGCGTGCAGTAATAAAGTTTTTGAATGCAAAGGGCAAAATACTGCGGAGATAGAGACGGTCCATTCAGAACAAGCGCCGTGGGGTGCTTAGTGCTAGTGTTGTCTTGCTACACGATTATAATTGCCCACACACAGGTCGCCAGACAAGACTTCCCGCAGAAGTTCGGCTGGGACATTTTGGATCATCCCGGCCCGGACCTCGCTCCGAACGAATGCCATCTGTTCTTACACATCAAGAGGTTCCTGTTACGTCAGCATCTGCATTTTCAGAATGACGGAGAGGCGGAAGTGGTTGTCAAACAGTGGTTCCAATCTCAGGCGGCCGTAGAGAGAAGTTGGTCCCACGATATGACAAATGTCTGAATTCCGGTGGTGAATATGTTGAAAAATAGCTAAATACATCCTGTGTTTGATACCATAAATATTTCCATTCAATTGTGTTTTGTTTCTGTTCAAGGCCTTTGGGAAAGTTACTTTCTGAATGTACCTCGTATTTTTTTTTTTTTTAAGTGTCTTCCGTAAAACTGTAGGCACCCCTGTTAACAGAATGAAAACAGTTGGTCAAAGTTAAAGACAAAGAAAGCAATGGTGAAGCTAAAGGGAAAAAAAAGTGGCCTTCGTTTTTTAAATTACTATGGTTGCACTTTTTTTATATTCTGGGACAACCGATAAAGGACACTGGCGAGCAAAAAAGTAGTTGACAAGCTGAGAAAGACAGTATCGGCCTCTTCCACCCTTGGTTGGCGTTACGTCAGCAAATACGAAACTTCTTTTTTAAAAAGCAATAACAAATGAAATCAACAAATAAATCTAATTCCACTCCAATCCTCTTTTGGCCTTGCTTCGTCATGTGGGATTCCCCTTGAAACATTTTTCTTATTCCAACTAATATAAGGCTACTGGCAACTCTGCACACACCCGAACCGTGTCCCCATCACAAGTATGACGATTGCGTTGTCTCCTTCCGTTATCTCAGTTTTTGCCAATCATTTGCGTCCTTCTCGCGACGGAAGTAACTTTTGAAACACTAAAATCGATTTACTTCAGTTTGGTATTGCAGCATGAGTAGGTATAGCACTTCCAATGCTATTAACTTACAGCATTATTAGCATTTTGCATTTTATATGATAAAAACAAATGTAGAGAGATAAGGATGCCAGAGACATCTACCGATCAATATATCTCATTGAGCTGAAAAGACCATATGTCTCAGTGTAAATCCTCATGCGTCGTTTTTGAGAAAATCGAGAAAACTTTTTTGTATCAAAAGATCCAACACATTTCAATCAAAAATTTTCCTGTAGGCCTTATATCTGGAGAACTACATATAGTGGAGTAAACCAGGAGCTGATCCAGGGGGTAATCGCCCCTTCTCCCCCGGAAGAGGAAATTTTCTAATTTTATATATAAATAAAACCCATCCCAGAATTTGGAGCTCTTAAAAATAGCTCTAAGTAGCACTATTATAACCCTCCGCCTCCCCTCCCCCAGAAGTCCGTCCTGGATCCGACCCTGAACGAAACCCAAACTATCACTTAACTCAGTATGATGTGCTTATTTCGTAGAAAATACGAAAACTCGGTTTAGGTGCCGTTCAAAGATTTTGTGGCTCCTAATCCAAAAACTAATTTTGGCCAAAATCGTAATCTTTTGATTTTTTCTTTCTTTCTTTCTTTCTTTCTTTTTTTTTTTTTTTTTTTCATTCATAAAATTCTTGTTCTGTAATAATTGGAATCTCTACAGAATGCGTGGATTTTTAACTCTTCTTCGAAGTTTCAGCGTTCATGTCCCTGTTGTTTTGGATGAAGCAGTAGAGACATTTATTTAATAGTCGATGGAGAGAAATTATTAAATTTAAAAAATGATTAGCGCATATGACCTTGAAACGTGTTGTATCGGATTTGATTTTCGATGGGACTTCAGATTCGTGTTTCCAAAATGGACCACCGATTTAAAAAAAAAAAAAACTCAATTATGTTCAGATCTGCGAATTGGGCGAGCCAGAAGGGGTGTCAACTTAATCTTGATGTTCCTTTCACCACGCCGCAACAAATCCAGCTGTGTGAATGGGCGCAATATCCTAGAATATGGCATCATTGCCTGAAACAAAATCTGGATCATACGATACATTTGGTCCTCTACAACAGCGAGATAATCACAGCAGTAACGCGGCCAAGAAGGGTCCCATGATGCACCATACAGCATCACAGAGCCACCGCCATGTTTAAACATTGCAGACCATAAGCTTCTTTGGAAGTCCCCCAGACGTAAACACAGTCCATGGATTGAAATAGGGTGACGATGACTTATTCGAACGTTTGCAGTCATCAGTTGTGCATGCCATGTTCGTGCAGTCATCTAAAGCGTCAGAGTCCTTTTCTCGCATAAGTCGATCCCGTACATCCGTCATGGAACTCGCGACGGATTGTATTTGTGAAAATAAGCTGTGAGAGATGTTGATTGAGTTTGTCCATCAGTTACACCAGACTCACACGATGGTTGTGAGTGGCAATCCACTTTAATGGTTGGTGGGAACTGTTACTGGTGGTTTTCTTCTGGCTACTGTTCCTCTTCGCATTTATAGTCTTCTTGTGAGTTTTTAAGCCCCCCCCCCCCTTACCACCTTGGACACCCAACACGCCTACTGCTTTCGTCACGCTCGCACGACGTAATCGAGCGCCAACAATTTGCCCTCCTTGGAAATCAGAAATTTCACCTATTTTACAGTATCGCCGTCTGATTAGTTTACTGAGCACTGCCGTTCTATTTCTCTTCACGTAGTACAAAGTTTGTTCTAACACAGCACCACCAATAGCTTGCCACGTGACCGTTGCCAACCCGACACCTGACGTGCTTCCAAATCCAGATGATTTCATTAAACTGATATAAGAGCAACCCCCCCCCCCCCCGTCCTAGTGTGCTCTATGTATCTAAGCGTATGTCTGTGAAAGAATGGAACGCATTACGCTGGTTCGGATTCCACAAGTTTTAGATGTACGTCCCTTAACGCGTCGGGGCTGAAATCTCAACAAACAAACAAATTTTAGCAGTGATTGATACTTTTGTGGAAATTCAAAACAAACAAAAGGAAGTGTATTCCGTGATTTTTTTTTTTTTCTTTCAGTTGTGATTAGTTTTCCATTGTTTGAGCTTAATTATTCACGCTTGCTCTTCATAATATTTATAAAATAAATATAAATAACATTCCTTGTAAAGAGTGTATTTTTATTAGCTGGCGGTCGATTCATGAGCTGAAAACGATCTATAAACATCAAAAGGTTTTTACGGAAGTAATTTGATATTTATTTTTCTATGTATAGGCATAAATTCCAATTGAAACATATAATACAGCATTTTTTATTTCTTTTGTGCTGTGAATGAATGGAAATGCGTTCCACTAATGATTGATGAATCATAATTTTCATGACGTCAGGAATAGTCACGTAAACAACCGAAAATAAACAACTAAGTATACATATAGAAATATTGGCGTACTCAGCAAACGATGATTTATTAGTAATATTGTGTAGGTAGGCCACATTCTCTCAGCAGGGTCTTCCGTTCACAACACTAAAGCTGTTGTTGTATTCACTCGTATAATGAGGAATACAAAGGAAGCGGATTTCTCTAATATTCCAAATACCAATTCTCATTTGTTCTCTTTGCATTAAGAGTTCGTAAATTCAGAAGAAAATGTTACTTTCATTGCCATTAACGCTGTTTGCTCACTGCGTTCCACATCAATAATTTCAATATTTCTTTCAAGTAGTAATTAAAGCAATGCAAGGATTTTGTATAAATTCAGTGTGACACTAGAAATATTAACAAAGCGTTGTCTACGAGACGAGACAGAGCTCTTCCAACAGGAACAGCTACACTTAGCAGACGAGACATCATCATGATATCTTTTGAAGATGAGACAGGGCTTTTCCGAGACGAGACGAGATATCACTTCGCAATATATTTCCGACACGCGACAGAGTTCTCCCAGAAAAGAAGCAGCTACCTTTCGATACGAGACATTACTTTCACAATATATTTCCCAGACGAGACGGCTCTTCCAATAGGAAGAGCTAAACTTGTGAGGCGAGACATCACTTTCGTATATTTACGACACGAGACATCGCTTTTAATGATATATTTCCGAGACGAGATAGAACTTTTCCAATAAGAACAGTTATATTTCGGGAGACGAGGCATCACTTTCATTATATTTTTCGATACGAAACATCACTTTCACATTATATTTCCGAGATGAGACAGCTTTTCAAATAGTAACAGCTGCACTTTCGAGACGAGACACCACTTTCCCTATATAGTTTCGAGACTAGACAGAGCTCTTCCAATAGAAATAGCCACTTTCCGAGACGAGACATCACTCATGACGTCTTTCCGAGACGAGACAACTCTTCTAATAGAAATAGCTACACTTTCCGAGACTTTCACAGTAACTTTGCAAGACGAGACAACTTTAACTCTTTACTAGTCTCGTAGGAAACCACAATTAACAGTAGCGGAAACAGAAATTTTAGGCAGCACCCAGCTTTCTTCTTTTCTTATTAATCACACTATATCTACCACATTTTTCTCTTTGAAGCCCCTGCAGTTCTCTGTTCTCCACATCTGTTAGTAAAGTTAAAATCATTCAAACTGTTTTCTGTTCTTTTTCTCCAAATTCTGTTTCGTTTGTCTGAAAATGTTGAATTCAGTAACCAATGTTCATAATGCATCATCCAGAGCAAAAACCTAGTAATGACGATCGACATCGGTATCCGAACCCAGTATTCACTGACTGCAAAGCGAAATTGTCAATCTTTCACCTGTTCCAGCTTAGTAAATATAAACACACGTTCATCCCATATCTTTAAACACTTCTCTAGATTTTTTTTTTTCGTGGTGGATCAAAAGGTTTTTCTTTAATGTAAGTTATCAACCCTTCATACCTCTGTTTCTAGAAATCAAATTTGAGTCTCGTGGATTTGCCAATCCGTCTGCTACTAGAGAGGATTGGTGAATTTCACTTTAATAAGACTGAGATAATAATTTTCAAACAAGGAAAACATGTGTACTTGTGAACATTTCTGGCATGTTGGAAAACACACAACAAAGATAATAACGCTTCTTATGAGTGATTTATTACTATTAAAAATGTAAGCGTAAGTCAATTGTCCCAGATAATCTTTACAACAGACTCTTAGTTTATGTTTAGCAATCAAACGATTTGAACTTCTAAAGTTAAAAATTTCTAAGTTTGTGTTTATTCATTTGCATAATTTCAATGCGTATCAGCAGTGTAATTTCACATATGACACTACAATTGTGATGGTATATATACGGCATAGGTAAGTGATGAAATTATAAAAGTGAAAGAAAAATGACGCAACAGCCCAGAAAGCGCGTTCAAATTGTCAACACATCAAGTTCCAACTCCCTAATTTCTGGCTTTCTAGACTGGAGTTTCTTACTTTTAATTCAGGCAGCTTTCCAATTGCCTTACAACTCTATACTCTCACAAAAAATCAAACCCACAAACCTATACGTCACCCATTCAACTACAGGGATACAGGGGAATAGCAGGGGGGGCATGAGTCAATGGGAGGTCATAGGAGTTTGTCCATTTTACCAGCGAGGTTTGGACCTAGAGCATTATGTGGAATCCGAACATGAGTTCCCGCCAGAAATCGAAACCCGAGTCTCAATTACAAAATAAAACACGTTTTAATTAAGAGAGAGTTAGTTGAAGGTTAGAACCAAAGATGAGCACCCTCACTCATTTTTGCCCTTAAGAGGGCCCCCCTCAATTTGATAGACGAGAGTGAAAGCGAGTGAATATGAGTATGAGGGAGTCAATTGAGAGTGAGTGTGATGAGAGTGAGGGCGTGAATAATATTTGAGGGTGAGGGCAGGTGAGTGTGATGAGAGTGAGGGCGTGAATAATATTTGAGGGTGAGGGCAGGTGAGTGTGAGTGAGAGTGAGGGCGTGAATAATATTTGAGGGTGAGGGCAGGTGAGTGTGATTGTGAGGGAATTGATTGAGGGCGAGTATGAGTGAAGGGTAGGAAAAACGCCCATCTCTGGTTAGAACCATTGAGGTATACGTCAGTAGTTTAGTTTTGGGAAATAAGTTATGGACTAGTGGGAGGGATAATAACCCCCCTGGGAATAAGAAGAAAACCTTTCACTCCTGGTTCAGATGACGCTATTCACTTTGTGAAGTGCAAAGTGTTAGCTAAAACAGAAAAGATTGTCTGGATCTACGTAATGTCCTACTGAGCAATCTACTGATTCTGGTCCATATCCAGTTACTACAGAAAAAGACTTAAACAATTAATATGTTATTGCCAGAGTCTACTACTATAAAAGCCAAATTATTCGCCAACTGAAATTAACAAGTGGTCCTTGTGAAATGACTCCTTATGGATCAGGGTAGGGAATGCAATCATTTTATGACGCTAGTAGTACTTGAGGACAGAGTTCTACTGTAACAGGATCTTGTAACACGTATAACATTGTGGGCAGTTACAGAGTGACTGGTATTGAGTGAAGAAGAGAAGTGGCCACATACGGACAGAAAGAGAGGATCCCGGAATGTTGACTCACTTGAGAAATCGATCTGTTGCGTATGGTTGCGAAATATTTGCAACTCCAGAAGATACAGCTCTCTTGGGAAGAAAATATTCTCACGTTCTCAGCACCACTTCAGATCTCACGTACAACCTTTCTGTTTTTATAACACTTGCAATGATCTTTGTACTCTTTTTTATTATTACTATTACCGCAACAGAGGAGATTATGTTGTGCTGCCTAACAACTACGCAATGTTTCCCATGTTCTCTTAGCTTCAGTCTTTATCAGATAGAAGTGGGGTCCCTCAGGATTCCCCGATGGGAATGGGAATAAAAATAAGATTCAAATTACGAAAGAAGCTTTTAGAGAGAAGAAAGGTAGAGTGGAAACGATTTCATGGATTATTAGAAAAGACCAAATTATTAGCTAACTGAAACTGACAAACGGATCTTTTTAGTTAACTTCTCATGGATCAATGTAGTCAATGTGGATGTTCAAAATGTGGATATGGAGAAGAACGTGGGAAGTGAGGTTGGTCCTGTGTGGAATTAAAAATTAAAAAATGAAAATCGACTAAGAGAAAATTGTTTTGGAGGTTGTTTCAGACAGATCTGTATTGTTAGGAACGTAACATAAGATATGGCGGAAGACATTGGGAAAGAGGACTGAATACGCGGGGGTTCTTCGGAAATACTAGTAAACATTGAGCAAGAACGGAGATATGGCCGTGAGGGCAGGGAGGAAACTCGCACTACCCTGGAAAATCCTGAAATAATCATTTGTGGCAGGTGAAAGAGAGGAAAAGAAGAATAGAATAGGTGATAATATTAATCGATTTTCAGTTTTTAAAGAGTTTGGTTTACTAAAAATTCCTTTTATATATTTTCTGTCTGTCTGTCCGGGGGACGCAAACTCTAGAAGTACTTGGTGCATCAGAATCAATTTTGGTCAATGCAGAGGCTCAAAAAATAGTTCCATGCAATTGATCGCAAGAAATGGACAATCAAAGATCGGCTTCCCATGTATTCTTATTGGAGTAATGAATATAATCTTTGCTTGGTAGACTACCCACAATGCTGTTGAGATTAGAGGGTTAGTATGATGCTCAGGAGGCAAAAATCCTATTCTGTCCGAGAAATATAACGCTAAAATGAAAATAAATGACGTTGTATTTGAGAAATCTAAAGATTTGAAATTTTCTATTTTCAAATATTCATTGATCTTGAAGCATGTTTAATTTAATTTGTGATGAAATGCTATATTTTAGCATAGGATTGATATTATTTAGGTTGTTAAAGAGTTTGAGTTATAAGAACCAAACCGAACTCCTTTACGTGGTGTACGCTATGTCACTGCTACTAGATGATAAGAACTCCATGGAATGACAACAATGAAATTCTAATTGTCGCCTCAAGCCGAAGTGTACGTCCCATTTGGACAATTTAGTGATCAATTATCTGAAAATGATGAAAATTTAATTAGCAAACCATCATGATAAGAGATATGGGACATGCAGGTTCGATTGCTGGCGGAAACTCATGTGGTTCGAATTCCACGTTAAGCTGTACATTAATGTCTCATATAGCCTCGCTAATAATAAAAAAAAAAGACAAGTATGTCCTCACGTGCGTTATGACTACAAAAATCATGTAGAGGTTCATTCAGTAGTAGAGTTACAATATGTCATCATTTATGCGGACATGTTCGCATTTTGAGAGTAGAAACTTCCATCAGCATACCTTTTCCGAAATGCTTTGCTTTGTCCGCATTTTCTAAACAAGGTAACGCATCACCGTTAGAAGAAATTAAACAATAATACACACAATCGATTACTTAACGATTCATATTTCTCTTAGATAACACATGAGTTGAAAATAAAACATAAAACTTTCGCACCAGAATAAAAGCTATCAAAACGACAATTTTTTAACGCCTTAAAAATCGGTTCCTTATTATTTTCTCGAAAATTACGCATGAAAATTTACTTTCAAGCATCTCATTACCTGTACTGTATCTTTAGACAATATCAGAGTAAAACAAAACTTAAACTTTAAGAGTATATCGTAATTTTGGTCTCTACGTATTGTCTTCTTGCTAGTGTCGTAATGAAGTGCTTGTTGTGGGGTTCGTTCACTACCAACTTCTAATTTACGAAACTTATTTAGTTTTTTTTTAATTTCTCAAAAACTACGCATAAGGTTTTGCATTGACATCATTTTGTTCACTCAATAAGATTTATTTTCCATTGAATGCTAAGAATATTCTTTATGTTTTCATACATTTCAATGTGTCCTTCATAATGTTCTACCTACGTATAAACAGAATGAAAATAAAACACAACTTATCATTCTTCTGTCGAACGTTAATGTTTATCTAATGAGTTAGCCGGATGGAAGCGTGTCCGCGTTTTAGTATTTCAGAATAGGGTCTATAATAACCCTATCAGTTGTCTTTCGGTCAGTTGTTGCCTGTTTCCATTTTCTTTATGCATATTTACAGAAGATGGCGCAGTTTACTAATTTGTTGTAGAATATAATTGCTTTTCCATGTAGACAAGTAAAAAGAACTAAGTGAAGTACAGGATTACTTAGTAATTTCCTTTTGTAAGTCTACATTCGCTCTGCTCAACAGAAACATTGCCATCACAATAAACCCACAGTAAGCTTTCCGCATCAAATAGGGATCGCTTTATCAGCTTCCTGATTGAAGTGTCAACTTATCTACTAAAATGGCTGAGGATATTTGAATACACGGAGGGTCCTTCCAATTCCTCAGCTACATCATCTTTACGTCCAACAGAATCATTCTCTCGTAGCCATAGGAAAGAAATTGCAAACCCTCCCATTCCACGTGGCAACACTGTCTTATCTCCCCCTCCAGCCGGGAGGAACTCCACTTCCTCCTAGGGGAACATGAACACAACACATGAGAAGGGAGAGAAAACACCCTCAATTTGCACTGCCATCATGAAGTCACGAACTACGGTCTCGAAGCAAGGCAATGGTCGTTGTGCTGCCAATTAAATTACAAGCATTCTCCCCATATCCATTACATCACAACAAAATGGTTTTTACACATGTGAAGCCGTGTTAGAAAAAAAAAAATGTACAAAGGCGATGTAGATTTTTTTTTCTGATCAGAATCAATTAATGTATATATGAACTGTTTAAAAACTAACAGCGAATACTTTTCATCAAGAAATGGAGATTTTGTTACACAGATATATCCATTTTAGACTTCTAATACACATAAGTACCGGAAGTCCTATAGAATGGCTATGTCCGTTTTTCCGTCCGTCCGTGGACAGGGATGTGAGCAAACGTTAGGACAGCGAGATTTCCATATGGATTCAGAGTCCAATAATAGGTTCCATGTCCTTAACCATCTATACAAACCGGAAATGACGCAAATAAAGTACTTCTGGCTTTGATCAAGTAACGCAAAGCAAAAACGGTAATAAATACGCAGAAGCTGTGTTCTGCAATCGCTTAAGAGTCCCAAAAATAGATTAAGTCTCCATCGCTAAGTCTCTAGTAACACAGGAAATGGTGTAAATCCATTGCAAGTTCCGGTTTTAATATTGAGTTCCAGAGAGCAAAAACAGTAAGAAAGAACAAGCAGCGGCTCCTGGAATCGATTTAACGTCCCACCCTCTGATTCAATTTGTTATTCACACCGGAAGTGATCTACTACTTCCGGTTCCAGTACTGAATTCGCAAATAATTTACTTGAAAACTTGAGAAAGGACTGTAAAGAATATGGGATGAAAATAAATGTTAGAAAGACAAACGCAATGGTGATTAGAACGAAGGGGTCGGTGTCAAATATAAAAATAGGAGAAAAGAAAGTAGAACAGGTGATTAATTTTCGATATCTGGGTAGTATTATTAGTGATAATATGAAGTGTGAACGTGAAATAAAAGCAAGAATGGGAATGGCATAAGAAACCTTTAGGAGGAAGAAAAGTTTATTTTGTGGGACCTTGAATAAAGAGTTGAGAAACAGTCTCGTACAATGCTTTGTAATGTACTCTTTTAAGTTTTACGTCCCATAGTTATGCCGACTAAGCTAAAGGAGACGGTGATGATGAGAAATAAATGAAATGGTGAAATGAAGAGAGTAGAAGAAGACGGAAGAACCTCGAGAAAACCCACTCACACGGTGTTTGTCCACCACAAAGTTCACTTGGCGCGAGCTGAGATCAAACCAAGGACCCCATGCATCAGAGATGAACGCTCTACCACTGAGCCACCGAGGCCTCCTCAGAAAATGTTTATACTGTGTGCGGCAGGAACATTGACATTACACAAATATGATGAAAAACGAATGGCAGCTTTCGAAATGTGGGTGTGGAGAAGAATGGAGAGAAATAGCTGGATCACTAGAGCAATATTCACAGCTTTCATGATATTTTTCATCAGTTAATTTATTTTATTAGTAAAAACTGTGCATTGAAATGTCAGGTTACAAACGGCAGATGACGCCATTTGAATTTTATGGCCGACCAAAAGGTCGAATTGCATGAATTACTAACATATATTGATGAAAAGTAAACGTGTAATGCAATTAAGTCATAATTAGGAATAAAATATGTCAAAATCGAGTATAATATAAATTGTCGAAAGTAGGTAATTATTGAAATGTCAAAATCGGTAAGGGAGTTCTAAAGGTAAAAGAGGGCCAGTTGCCCAAATGTTCGGGGCAAAAAAGTTGGGTAAACTGAGAATTTTGTGAAAAGAAATTAAATTTAAAAAAGTGTATGAATGTATGTACGTATGTTTGTTAATTATGAGAGGGTGTTTGTGTAGTGTAAAGTGTAAGATATTTCAGTATTTCCCCTTCCTCCATGCAGCACTTCACTAAACCGATGTTCACACTTCAATCGCCACCACCAAACTCCCAACTTTCGGACTAAAACAAACTTACACACACACAAAACAATCAATATTAATTTTTTTCTTCTTGACATTACTATTTACTTTAATATTTTCTGCCACAACTTTTTTTCTGGTAAGGTTGTGAATGCTTGCAGTCGTTGTCGCTTGTACCACGGCCGCCACTGAATAAACATTATTATTTGTATGTATTACTCCAAAAAAAGAAAAACTGAGAACCGTGAAAATATGACTGAATATACATATATCTGAAAAAGGTGAGATTTCCATTGATATTCTTAGTGTTTGTGTTCTCCATCACGTAATAATAATAAAATTCGATGCGTTCCAATCGAAGAATCAAACGTTCATGTAAATGTGAATTGTTTGTTTAACAAAGTTGTTAATGTTTTTTTTTATATTAATTTCATGCTCACCTGACCAAGAACAAGACATTAAAACACAAGCAAATGCCAAGTGAAATTCTTTCCTTTTATTTTCATTTCTTATTATTTGTAAATTTAACTGCACTGCGATCTGACTTCGCCATGGATCATTCGACACGATATGTCGCTCGATCCATGCGCCATTAACCTTCAATGGAAGTGATTGCGCTCTTGACATTTTCCACATACTTGTAGCTCAGTTTCTTACGTTTTAAATATATTGATAACAGAATATACAACTATTGCTGTTATTTACGTTTATTGACTAGTTGGTTGTAGTTGTAACGCTAGCTTTCATTTCTTGGGGGGGGGGGGAGCAAACGGAGGGAAATTTAAAGGAATCGGCTACTTTTTTGTATGCCGAAAATAATACTTTTATATTAGTTGGTCTATTTTACAACATGTCTGGTGTACAGGCGTAGCACCACGGAAGCATTCTCCCCCTTGCCCATCTATTGTCGTCATTAGTTATTTCACTTGGAGTTCATTTTATTTATTTATTTATTTATTTAACAATCGCCAGATACAGCTCAAAAGGCTTTTTTATACTGGATATCTAACAACAACAATAACAACGGAAAGGATTTGAGAAGGTACCGTCCAATCCCTGTTTAGTAGGTACCATCCCGGCATTTGCCTGGTAGGACTGAGGAAACCCGGGAAAACCCCAATCAGGATGGTCGCCAGCAGGAATCGAACCCACTACTCGAATGCGAAACCAACGCTCTATCACTTGAACTACATCGCTTTATCATCCTTCTCAGCACAGAGACTATATGGGACATGGACTACAGCTTAACATTGGATCCAAACTACATGAACTTCTGATCATATCTATGCCTCTAATGTCTATATTAGGATGGAATATGTTAAGAACTCCCTTATATAGATAAATTCCCTGCACGCTAGCGTCATTTATTGTCGTCAGGCAGACAACGCAGGTAGCGACATCTATTAGAGGGATCGTTAAGTATTACGAATTAGCGTGAAATGAAGAATGTAGAAGTAAACGTAAGAACCCCTAGAAAACTCACACGCAGGGTCTTAGTTCACCACAAAGCCCACTTGCAGCTAGCTTGTATCGAACCAAGGACCTCACGCACCAGGGGTGAGGACTCTACCGGTGAGCCACCGGTGAGCGGCCTGTCCGAAATATCCGACAGATTTTTCAGGCAATGGACGTCTTCATTCGGACCACCAAAAGAAGTGGCACTGCTATAAGTATCGTACGACTTCTAGAATGCTGGTCGCTACATCGAAGCCAGGAAAAGTTTAACAAATATATCTGTCACTACAAAAGTTTGAACCCTCGTACATTGACAATGCTGGCTCCTATCTTGAATTTTACAAGAAATGGTTTGCAATGGGAATAAATCTTCTTACAATGCAATGTCAAATTTTGAATTTTTATACCTATTGTGTAGAATATACGTAGTTTTGAAAGTAGTGACATACTTACCAGAAACCCTGTACTTTGCGACTTAACAACTCACCTACGGAGGAAAAAGAAAAGCATATTAATAAAATGCAGTCATTAGAATCTAACAGATATAATAAAAGAAAAATCTTAAGAAATGATACCTACATCATTAGAATACGACAACGTTAAAACAAGAATAGTCGCTGTTTATTTTGAAATTTCTAATTTTAACCTTGGAATACACTCTTCTTGCATGATTTCTTTTAAGTTGCAATGATTGAACTTTGTCCTCAGATCTTACAACCTTAATTTAACTCAGTTCCTGACGTCATACTATGATCACATTATGTATAGCGAATAAGTCGGGTGAGAATACAATAGTCCAGTATTACTTTTATATATTTCTATAGGTATACCACATTGACTTGACACCTAATCTTCTGTTCCATGCGCTGTTATCGGTTGAAGGAACTCCACCCCCTTTCTTTCGTTTAGCAGCAGCTGAACCCTTATTGATTCAACGCGTGGGTGTGAGCTTTAGTTCGCATTTTGCCATGGCTCAAGACATTTTGACAGCACTATACAATAAGTTAATAATATTGCAGTCTAGTGACTATATATCCTGTTCTATTATGCAACCCAAAATGTTTTGGAGTTGGCACGTACAGTATAACATCCAGGATATTTTCGTAAATTACGTTTGCGTATTGTGAAAGTGCGATAGAATAAAACCAGATTGGATGCCAAAAACATCTTATACGAAGAAGTAAAAAATAAGAAAATTAATGTTTTCTATAAAATGAATAAAAAGAAGACTCTTTTGTGAGTAAAATGAATAAATGGGTCTAAGACTATAAAGGCATTGGGCGCGATTGATTCGAATGTATTGCACTGAATCATATTCGAGGGTCTAACGCTTTTATAGCTTCAGTCCTATTTCTTCATTTTGCCCCATACAAAAAATATTTTTTATGTATTTTTGTGTTGTTCATCGCTTTTCTCTGGTGGACTATATCGAACAACAGCGAGTCTCGGGAAGGATGTAGGAAAACAAAATTCTACAACGATACAAAATGTATTTAATTATGACTAAAATGTTACTTTCATTAAAATCTCTATCCTAAGGGGAACGGAATTCAAAATTTATGTCAAAAATGGAATATCCTCACGAGACTTTCAAATCACACTGATAAAATTCCCTATATACACATTCATTATACTGTATATATATAAAAATTGACACATGCATCAGTTTTTCCGAAAACATCCTCTTTAAAATGGAAAGGAGAGGCGTCTGTGTGTGTCTGAGTCAGTGGAGATAATGAATAGGTTAGGTAGTACACGCAGTGGACTAAATTTTCGCGTCATGTCAGCCACAAACTTCCGGTGCTCAGTAAGTATCTTGGGCTGAAATCTAAAAGTTGATAGCCCAGACAGCCCATAAAATATAGTACCTGATCCATCTATTATTCGAATAGCCCACATACTTGGGTGATTCGCGTGAAGTCAGCTCTCGAAACTTTCGGCACTTATATCTCACTAATCATATTGGCCCAAGAGATTAAATTTGCTAATCCACCCAGCTCATCACGTCTACTACCGAGCCCATCCATTATCTCCGTTGGCCCAGACACTTGGGGACTAACTTAACACACGTGAAAGAGGGTACTTTCCATATTTTCGACCTTGTTACGACTTCACGGGTACTATTTGAAGCACCGTTAGGTTAGGCTACTGGCGAGGCTATTGGTTATATCTTCGAACCTTCGCCCTACCTGCATCCATTCGAGTTTTTATTACATCAGTTTCATTACAAACCAAATCCTAAGGGGATTTTTTAAATATAATATTTGAAACAGCCCTTCCAGTTAAGGAGATAAAACTGAACATTAAAATTAAACTCATTCTTATTAAAATTGACTGAATGGCGACTCCTGAGGGAAGGAACATCAATGAGAATTAAAATTTGATCACTTCCAATTAAAGGAAGAAAGGTTGACAGATGTACTACTTCTGTAGATGAATTAGTACATCAGATAGGTATTTTCATTTGAAGCGGTAAATATGTGATCTTTATCAATGGAACTTCCCTCAAGAACCACCACTTTCCAAAATTTCGCTTCTAAGCTGGGGAAAGAGGTCAATTGCTTTAGTTTCTACTTTGTACGTCGCCTTTTGAGAGAAAATCAGTGGACCACTTCAAATTAATTTTTGAACATCCAAACTCACTTTCAAAAGTCAATCTAAAAAGACCGGATATATGTACCGTAAGGGAAAGAAACAGACTCCAAATATACCTTCAAATATTTTCAATAAATGCTATTATTCCCACCCGAAGACAGCTAATGCATACGAATATATAGAGGAAAATGTTGTAACTGTGTAGAAAGCAGGAACTGGAGGAATTTGAGGTCTTCTAAAATATCCGTGTCGCCAGAAGATGAGGAATGGTTCTCAGCAGTTTCTACGGAAACTCCCCACCCCAACCCCCATATTCTATCTTTGTGAGCTTCCGTCACTTCCTTATCACTTGGTTTTGTGTGTGACGCAACACAATGACGATTAATGGACAGTAAACGGTGTCGTCAAGAACAGTTGACAGTCACCAGTAAAATAGTATCAGTCACACACATGGCTTATTTTTTTATATTTTGAAGTCGTTGCCCAGTGAAACAGACGTCACGGAGACCCAAACCCATTCGCTTATCGATTTCAAGAGTGACGCCAATGGAAAACTCCATTAAATACCTCTTTCTATGGTTCTTCATTTTAAAAAAAATGGTTTGTTGACTAGGCACTGATAACAACTGTCGGGAACCGCACTGTCTGCCGTCGCCAACATACGTATTGACTAGTATATAATTATAATTGATAAACCATCGCGTGTTACACATATTCATAGGCTATTCCTGTTATATGAAACATACAGAATGGGTAGAAGAAAGGGGGAATGGATCATATGATATCTTATCAACAAAAATTATTCATTTCTTGACTTCTTTTTATAAGAATTCATCGTTATTTAGTTCTAGCGTCAATTGCCGCTTCGATGGGTTAATTTCAGAAAAAAAAAAAAACTAATATTACGTATGTTCCGTTGCTCAGTCACTTTTGAGTATTGTTGAACCGCTCTCTGATATCCGTCATTTTCGATCATTTTTATATACAGGGTGGGCCATTTTAATTAATCCACGGAAATATCTGAAAAATGATAAAACATAGAAGAAATGTTTGAAGTACACGTTATATATTGCTAAGGGGGAAAACCAATTCCGCCAAAAGTACCCCTCCTCGCCCCCCGTAAATGGGGGTAACGGGAGGTAACTTTGAAATGTCAAATGGGAACATGGGTCGAGTAATACCTCGTTCGAAAGGTCTTGGAAAACTAAGTAACGCTGTACCAAAAGATGTTTCATATTGTGCACCAGTTTCAAAATGGCCGCCATGATATGGTTCGGAAACTCCAGTACCCGTAGTATGAAAACCATGGAAGGTAAATGAATGGAACAAAATTGAAATACGTAAATATCATAGGATGATCCCTTGTGATCCCAGTGGACTCCCTGAAGGGGTCTTGGGAGCTAACTTCAAAATTTCAAATAGTAACATGAGTCGAATGGTACCTCGTTCGATAAATCTTGCAAAATCAAACATCTTGCAGGAGAAAACGATTGATGTGAAATGGCAGTGTTCTCAAAAGGCCGCTTATAGTTACTCAGAATGTAACTGTGTCCATCCGCATTAACTCAGTGCACCAATTCTCTATCCATGAAGTCTGCCTTCCAAACAGCATTGGGTAGGTCAAGCGTACGCCCGAACCGTTGTCAGGTCGGACATTGAAATTTTGAAGTTAGCCCCCAAGACCCCTTCAGGGAGGACAATGGGATCACAGGGATCATCCTATGATATTTACGTATTTCAATTTTGTTCCATTTACTTACCTTCCATAGTTTTCATACTACGGGTACTGGAGTTTCCGAACCATATCAAGGCGGCCATTTTGAAACTGGTGCACAATATGAAACATCTTTTGGTACAGCGTTACTTAGTTTTCCAAGACCTTTTGAACGAGGTATTACTCGACCCATATTCCCATTTGACATTTCAAAGTAACCCCCCGTTACCCCCATTTACGGGGGGCGAGGAGGGGTACTTTTGGCGGAATTGGTTTTCCCCCTTAGCAATATATAACGTATACTTCAAACATTTCTTCTATGTTTTATCATGTTTCAGATATTTCCGTGGATTAATTAAAATGGCCCACCCTGTATATCTCATCCTCCCCTCCCCCAAGTTGCGTGGCTGAGTTTGGATATAAACGCATCAGAAGTGTCACTGTTTATCTCAGTGACCCCGAAAACTATGGACTCGACACTAATATAAGTTATTTTCGATCATTTTTACATACCTCCCCCTCCCCTACTTTGCACCGTTAAAATTAAATAACAAAAACTATTCCAGGCCCGAACCTCATCTATGTTGAAAATTTGATCGAGATCGACAAACGACAAAAATTAGGTCACAAAAGGCAGTGGCCGAAATACAAGTTTCCATTAGTTTATTTTTTGGGGATGACGGGACGTGAGTGGCGAGGCTATTGGTTCCTGTCCAATGTGGACATTGCCATTTAGGAAAAGTACCAGCACCAAGATTGAAAATTTTGAGACGGGATCGAGATGAGACTTGAGATTCAACATTTAGAGACATAAGTTACTCTATTTGATTTGATTTGATATCAGTTTAGCATCCCTTTCAGCAGCGAGGCTATATGAGACTGGGCCGACAGTTTAACATGGGATCCGAACAACATGAGCTCCAGCCGGGATTCAAACCCGAGTCTCCCACGCCAAAAGTCGAAAGATACGCCTCCAATTCGACTGGAGACCATGCCCAGTTTCAGTGTCGTCTGACAAAAAAAAAAAAAAAAAAAAAAAAAAAAACTGAAATTAGTTGCGTTGTTAGATTATATGTAAGACAGTGAAACGATTGCCTTGGTCATAGGTATATACATGTTTTGTATAGCAGGTTCTTGTGTATTTCAAGACACATTCCGATCCTTTTTTGGTTTTGGAAAAAGTATACAATTCCTTTACAAGAAATTTCTCAGATTGGCTCCTGCAACATCTCCTCACATACAACTTTCCTGTCTCTGTACTTTGGCGTAAAAGAAAATACAAGATCCGCACAGTTTCTGCAGTAAATCTTAAAGAATTGTTGGTATCTCTACTTTCTTCGAGCTCTCTACGATGGCCTTCAATTGGCGCCCATAAAGAGCTAGAGACAAGTGGAAGTAGCAATTAGAGATTTGTTCTCATACGCAAGACCTTGTTTTCAGACACCGACCTTTTGCTTAAAGGTCGCTGACCACTATGCCTACCATCTCTCTATAAAGTGAGACTTCTTGGTCAGAGGTTAACCAGGGATCCCCTGACCACCCGCAGTGAGAGTCTCACTTCCCAAGCAAAGAAAGAAAAAAAGTTAAACATTTTAGATACTGGTTACTAATGTTAAATATGAAGTGAGAATTTATGGACATGTTTTTTCCTGCACATAATTAACATAGTGTGTGTCACGATATTCATGTTTCGAGCTATTAACATGTAATTCATTGCCACAGCGTAAGAATTCATTTTGTGTTGGTTACAAACAAAATATGAAAGAATCCAAAAGAGAAAGTTGTGTTTTGAGTATCTCTAAGTAAATAATCTATAGAGGTGTACATAGAATATCTTCAACTGGATTATGTATGGTCGGTATAGCGGCTCCAAATGCGTTATTTCTGGCTTTTTAGACAGAAAGTTGCTACTTCTTAATTCAAGTAGCTCTGAAACTGCCTAACGATGCTGCAAGGCAGGGTGTTCGAAAACAACACTAAAAAACTTTGATAAATGACATGAAAACAAGAAAACAAGTTATTAGAGCAACAAGTTAACTAATCCATCGTTTCAGAGTTATGGCCTACCAAAAATTGATTAGAACAGTATGGAAATGGTCATAACTACAAAATAAATGTCGGATGAATGTAGGGTAAAAATGCATATTATTAATTTTTACCCAGATCCCATTAACGTAACAGTGGGCATGGAATGCGTACAAGTTTTCAGTTTTTGATCTATCACTTCGTTTCTAGAAGACTTCAGGAATCACCTTCCATGTCGCCCCCATCCTATTCCATTTACCCACTATGCATTAATGGAATCTATACGTTGTTTCACCCAGCATTGATTACATGTTTAATTCGGAACTTATAACTCTTTACTTTAACTTTTCCACCAATTTTCGGTGGACTATATCTCCAAAATAACGGATTGGCGCACCGATGCTGGTCTCTATACAGGATGTTCCAAAACAACACCGACAACGTTTGGGAAGTGACTCCTGACACCAAGATAAGAGAAAAACTATAGACCAACCTGGGTGCACAAATTCTTTCTTTCGGAGTTATACGCTGCCGAAAACATGAAAAAAATGAACTTTAAAGGTCCATGACTACAAAACTATGGGACCCACCGTAGTCGGGTCAAGTAACTAGTATGTGCCCTATCTAAATATCCAAGTTTCTTAATCCTGTCGTACTTCCGCAAGAATTTTTAAAGAGGTAGTTGGTGAGTACTTCAAATTAAATGCTCGTAGTCAAACTTCCTCTATAAAAATTGTTGTGTCAGTACCTTAGGATTCTGAAACATGTATTTTTGGATAGCGCACATATTAGTTCCTAGGTGGTCTTGACCCAACTACGGTAGGTCCCATGGTTTTAGAGCTATGGATCTTTAAAGTTCTTTTTTTTTTCATATTTTCGGCAGTCTATAACTCCGAAAGGAAGTATTTGTGCACCCAGGTTGGTCTATACTTTTTGTCTTATCTTACTGTCAGGAATCACCTCCCAAAAGATGTCGGTGTTGTTTTGTATACACACCAACATGGGTGCAGAATTCTGTGGGAATTTATTTATTTTGTCAAGTACCGGTATTTCGATGCTATTTCCCAACACCCTTTGTAATTTCAATGCATGCCTTACTCATGGGAGACCCGGGTTGGGCTCCCAGTAGGAGGTGAAGTTGTTAAGAATTCTCGTTTAAGTTGTAATATAGTCTATATATTAAAAATGAAAGTAAACCAGGGGAATTTGTAAAGGAATACATAATGATCGATTTTGGGTGTTGGAATGGTCTGTGAAGCAGCTGGATAAAAATTCACCGTAACATAACAACAAAAGCTAGCTGTTTCTTTTATGTATTAAAAAAAAAAAAAAAACACACAAGGAAAGGCTTGGTGAGATGAGTATAGGGGGGCACCAAATTCTACTTCGGCCCGGGCGCCGAAGACTATACATAGCCATGATTCGAAAAAGGGGCATAATTTTCAACAAAATCAATCAATGAAAGCCATTATATTGCACCACAGAGTGCGATAAGAAACGCGCGATACACTTCTGTAATTGTGATTACAACTTTTACTAGTTATTTAGCATATTCCAAACTACTGTCTGAATGTTTTGAAATTTAACGTCTATTTTGAGCATGCAGGCTATAGTATAATGCAGAACATACAGTTTAACATGAGATCATAGCCTCACCGGGAATCGATTCAAGACCATAAACACAGAAGCCACACACGTTAATAACTCCTCACCGAATTGAAGGACGGGTCTGTGTTGTATTGAAATGAATTGGCTTCCGATATGAAACTAAAAAATAACAATACTAATAAATAAACACTTAGACAAACAAAACGAAAGCAAGCATTTTTCGCATTCCTTTCACTACCCTACACCAAGTAAACGTCCTTGGGACCTTATCTTATACAATGATAAAAACGTTTCTGCGGAATCTTTCCACCAACACACAAGAATTTTTTAAAAATACCTTTTCTACGCGTTTTACGTATTCGTTACATAACCCCAGATATTTACATATCCATCCACGCTTTAAAAATATAGTAAACAACCTTCCGTGTCACTTTTATCGTATTTAAAAAAATGCTAATGAATTCATACCCATTTGCTATTTATATTTCGTTGCTTGCGTAAGGTTTCGCAAATATATTACACTTCAAGAAAGAAATGTTCTTTTTTATATCCTCTTAAAAGGAAAGCGAAGTTCATTGTAAACTCTATTAATGCTGCAATAACATATACGTTATAAAAATCCATTCGTTGTTAAAGGATTTTGTAACTTTTATGTTATCAGCAGATTATACTATATTTTAGTATTATTCTTTGTTACTCTGCGTTAGTTAGGATTAACGCTCGGATTATTTCCATTAAACATAATTCCTTGATTAAGTAGTAAATGATTGATCGGTTTTTGCTTTACGTCGTAATTTAACATAAAATGAATCTATCAGAAGCACACCGGAAGTTGAATCTTGTACAGTTGGCGGAAATTCAGGCCGTTGTCACCGAGCAACATCACTTCACATGCACAGTCAGAAAAATCCGTTATCATGAAGCGGTATATTGTACAAATATACGGAATCCTTATATTTACTACGGAAATCAGTACGGAGCACACGTTATCCATATGCTACATACTTTTTCCGTTTAGATCATGCCGTTGCAGGGTGTATGACATCTAACAGTCTTCCGTATATTACATACGTATAAGTATGCTACATACGTCAGCTATATGTAATATACGTCCATCCGTATGTGAGATCCTGATCCCCTATATCCAGTTCTTTCGTTTGTACGGAAAGTACATTTATTCGTACAGAAAGTACGTACAAAATATACTTTCTCGGTTATACGTTTGGTGTACGTTAAGTCCAAAAACTACAGGATTTACAATGTAACCTACGCTTTTACGTACATACGTTTTTTCTTTCTTTTTTTCAGTGCAACAGGCCCTCCCTCACCACACTTCCTCATCTCCAAAATAGACTATAAGGTCGAAGAAGCAAAACCATAATAGCTACGCAATGACACAGCGGGACAATATAGCAATGTAATCAATAAAATGTCAAGGTAAATTAAATGCAGAAGAACCCAACTTTAATTGATGTTACCTAAGGACTTTTTCGAAGTTCAATCGAATTAAGATACGAGATGTATTCACACTATCAAACTTCATTTTTCCCGCGTAAACCAATGAAACGCGGGAGACTTTCTTCCGTGTAGATCAGACAGGTACCCTAAAAATGCAGGGGGGCGGTAGAAGTTAGGAGGGGCTTGATCCAAACATTATTATAGTTCATCACCATATTGTAGTCATTTGCAAGCCTACAGTGTAAATTTTAGGGGGGCCCGGCTCCCTAGACCCCCTTGGATACGGGCCTGGTGTAGATGTATAGGGGACACTCATGTGCAGTCGTGAATTTTTTCCCGCCCACAGAAAACGTCAGTCACTGGCAATCAACCAACGAGTGACGACGTGTAATAATCGGTCGTCGGATGTCATTTTTTTTATAAAATGAGAAAAAGCTGGAGCAGTGATATTACATCAAATTCTGTCAAAAGGTTGGAAAACATTCAATCGAATCGATACATTCAGTTTTGAACGTGAATTTGAGCATGAGGGGAGTGTCCGCGAAATTTGATTCAGGCTTTCATCGCCAAATACAACATTCCTGTGTGTCGTCAGGCTCCATACTCCCCCGACTTTTCGTTATTTCCGAAACTGAAAATGCTACTAAAAGGAACCCGATTTGAGTCAAAAGAAAACATCATGCGGAATGCGGGGGCACGGTGGCTCACCATTCCAAAATTGAACGTCTATTTGTTACGTATTGTTACAGGCGATTTGCACCTAGGCACGCTACGCACATCGTGCATTCCATGGGAATGAGCGATTCCAGTTTCAACAAGATACTGCACCACTACACGCTACCATCGGAAAGTAAAAGCTTAGAAGGACGACAGTCGGGGCTTTAGGATAGAGCAAAGAGAATGTGATGCTTCCCCCACGAATATCATACAGATAATAAACTTTGAAATAGTATTCACGATTATGCTCTGGAAGCTAAGGCAGATGGATGATTATTGAAAGTAATTTTGGTGAAATAAGAATGAGGGAGGAAATGTAAGTACCTCGACGAAACCAATGGAGACACTGTTGTCCACTCATATGGCCTGGAAACGAACCAGGGACCCCTAGCACCAGATGTGGACGCTCTACCACAGGGCGATCGTGCTTGAACTCTCAAGGAATTTGAAACATCTAAAATGGTCAGAAGAGACACTTCACTTACATATTAGAAATACGCCCTGGGTTCGTAGAGTTCTACTTAAAAGTCTATGGAAAAATGTCTCCGCATAGCTTAACTACAGGAATATCTAGTTGAGAAGAAAATGACAAATATATTAAATATATACAAGTACATGTATTAGATATTGCATTATTCACCCGTATACGTATATATCTCAGCTACAATTCTTGTTTACTACAGAATTGGATATACTATTTTCAGAGGAGGATTCCTCCCCCCCCCCCCCCCGCTGATCTCACACTGCACAGGAGGACAACATAGAAATCCATGTTAGAGACACGGGCAATTACAGGTTGGTGAGTTGTTGCTTCTGCGACGATGATTCTCCGCGTTTTTCAGCAGTACAATCAGTTGAGTTACTGAATTTGTGTTTGCAAGAAACAGACCTACGGTACATGAAAAATGCTGGTGGAAGTGGAGACCAGTAGAGGACAGACTAGAATATACCGTAAATTAGCGTTTTTATTAAGTCGAATGGAAAACTCTGGTTTTGTGGACGGAAGCCAGACTATGACGCAGTTACCACTGAAAAGAACTTAATTCTCTTCCAGACACACAGCCTCCGAATTCGGTCCATCCATATCTTTTTATTACTGCGCAACCTCATGGGGGAGGGGGGAGAGACGTCTCCCGCACACTGCGGCCTTGGTGACCTTGAAACAGCTGTGCGTTACGCTTCCGATCGATTTCTATCTAGCCCTGTTCCAGCTAACACACAAATGCTTACAAAGGGCTGTGCAATGCGCAACATCTCCAATAACGAACTGTTTGCGGACCAAACAAAATGTCTGGGTTAATGGAATTTGATCTGCAAAGAGGAATGCTTCATCAGCGGAAAACAAAATGTCACAGCCTCATAAATGGCTTAGTTCAAATTTCGGATCAATAGCCACCGAGAAACACAGCAAAAAGTTTACTATCGAAAGATATCTCTGAAGTAAAAAAGTAAAAAATCCATCAGCAACAGAATTCATTACCTGCATACATCATCCAGATATTGCTTTTTTTTTTTTTTTTTTTTTTTTTTTTTTTTTTTTTTTTTTTTTTTTTTTTACGGTTTGTGAAAACAGTGGCGGTTCGTGGAAATAGTATTTTGCGAGCCAAACTTAACAACTGTTATGTCCTCTTATCAATTGTAATATGAAAACTGCACTTGTTCTATCACGTACAACCAAGCAGTTCAAAGGTGTTCGTATTATTTTCATTTTCTATATTGTTTGTTTGTTTATTGAAGTGTAGCGTTCCTTTCCAGCCCTGAGGTCATATGACATGTGGACCTACAGTTTAAGCTGGAATCCGAAGCACAGAAAATGTGTTCAATGTTTTCCCACAGCGAATCGAACTCACGACCACTTGCACCAAAGGCTCACGCGCGACCAATGATAAAGGCTTCACACCCTATATCTAGAAACGAAATTAAATTTTATAGTTAAGTGTTCCACGATTATGCCCTTGAAACTAAAAGATACGGACGATTAATGAAAGTGAAGAATTTGTTGAATGCGAATGTGGAAGGAAATGGGAGAATCCCGAGAAAATCCAGGGGATGACGCTGTTCATCAGAAACTGGTTCCATCCTACATCGCGCTAGTGGAAATAAGATTTGTGTTGGAGAAATACCGTATGAGTGTTTTTCCGGAGTTGTCCCGTTTTCTCACACTTTCAGTTCACCAGTTCATTGATAACCTCAGCGCAGAAGTGTGCGACGTTAAACTAAAAAAATAGGAAGTGGAAGGAGATAGTTAGAGCCTATGTTTAAATGTACCATGAGCTCCCTCATGGCTAAGCGGTTAGCATATGCGCCTTTGGCGCGGGAGACCTGGGTTCGATTCTCAGTGGGAGCTCATGTGGATCGAATCTTATATAGCCTCGCTGCTGAAAGGGACTCTAAAGTGAAAATCAAATCAAATGTCCATCGCGGTACTTACTTTGTGAAAAAGGAAAATAACAATCACTAGGAAGGATTGATTCGAACTCGAAACCTGATGGCAATGATATAATTATGGCCACACTCAATACGTATATAATTTATACTATTATTTGGTATTACTGCAACTGTTCCTCATAATTACTGACAAAATGAATTGAGCCCTGGAACTTTTCCTGACTGTAATAAAAACACAGACTAGTTTGATGAAGATGTTATTCAAAGTCTCGAAAGGCAAAATATATTGCGAATAAAGCTTTGAAAGATGGCTTCTAAACTGGAGTAGATAAATACGAAAACATTCTTCAGAATTTCCCGTTCCTCAGCGGAAAGACCATCGTTTATTTAAGACGCATTTGATGCCATCAGCTCTAATTAACGTTGGTTTCAGGACGCTGGAAGACGGTGACTCAACCCCTTATATCAACCACTCAAAAATTCTGCGCTTTCCTTCTTTTCTGGAGAAAGTAAACAAGATGGAAAATTGGGAGATAGGATGGCTGCCTCCGCAAGAATTTAATCCACGTGCAGCTGCTGGAAGAAATGTCTCTCAGGAACGAATACTGTCGATGCGTTTTCCTCTTTTCCTTAAAAAGTTGAGTTACTTATTTATAATCATAATTTTAGACCCTCAGACTCTATGCAAAATAAACAAACAAACAAATAAATAAATAAATAAAAATGAAATAAAATAAAGTAAATAAAAATAAAAAATAAAAATAAAAGCTTCTCGCTACATTTATTGCCAATCATGTTTATACTGTACGACAAACTAGCTGAAATGCCCATTTTTCGCATGAGGGCTGTATTTGGAAGTCAACACCTGTGGGAGTATCACCATTCATCTCAGCGACCAGGAAAATAATGGATTTGACACAAATATAGATCATTTTGGATTATTTTTACATGTCTGGGACCCCTTCCCCCTCCGCAGGTGAACCCCGGTCCGCACATAATGGTAGCTGAATTCGAAAGTCATCCCTAATGGAGGTGTCACCATTGATCTCAGCGACCGCAAAAACTATGGATTTGACACTGATATCGGTCATTTTCTACTACTTTTACATGTCCCGGTAAAGGCCTCCCCCTGAGACCCTTCTGGTCCGAAATTTAAAAAAATAAAAAACGCTTCTTCTTGGTCTGGGGCCTGGACCAAGGTATCCATGACCCAAATTTGGTTTCTGTCGGTCCACTCGTGTGATCTTCAGGCCGCACACAGACAGACAAACAAACTTTATTTTATTTGTATTGGATAACGTTGTAACTGGAAATGGTTAACGGTCGGAAACCTTATAAGTAAGTTGCGCACAGTATGTCACTGCCAAGTAACATAGATCAGTAAAACTTAAACCATACATACAAAGTAGAAGATACAGAAGCAATAGGAAGAAACACGTTGATTAGAACAAAAATTGAGTTTTATACAGAGGCAATAACTTACACTGAAATCAATTGCGACCTGTGTTGCCCCCTTGACATTACAGAAGAGGTTAAATATACTTAAAAGGTTCTGCGATCACTATGGACAGCATGCATGCTCTGCAACATGCTCCCATGCTGCTCACAAGGTTGGTAGTGAGTTGTTGTGGTAGTATGAAGTTTCATTACTCCACCAGCGCTGTTGACAACTGCTGGATGGTCCTTGGAGCATCTGGACGTACTCAATGGGATTAAAGTTGGGGGAACGGGTAGGCCAGTCTAACTGCCGAGTATTTTTTTTTTCGTTACAGAAGCTCCGCCACCTGCGCTATTCCGATGCAGTTGTGCATTAAAATCCATAAAGATGAAGCTGGGGCCGACTCACGTGGGGAAGGAGTACAATGTCACAGTAATGGTGACCGATGAGTGTTTTGCGTTCATTGAGAGGTCGGTATACCCACGCAACATTATGCTTCCGCACACAACAACACCTGCAGCACCAAAATAATCATGTTCGACAACGTTTCAGGGTTCATTGTGTGTTCCCATCCCTTGCCAGACTGAATCTGGTCTCGTAGAAGACAATGCAACCACATTCCTCCTCGGTCCAATTCTAATATTCTTGTCAAACGACTGCCAATGCGCAGGTGTCAATGCAACACAATGTAATTAATGTTTATATCCCTATGGACGTCGGACAAAGAGACCACTGCCCATGGATTCGATGTGCCGTTGTAAAGAGTGGAATTGAGCACCTTACAGTCGTGTTTGCAATTGCCCCTGCTGTTTGACATCGGTTTCTTCTTACTTGCACAATGTAGCAGTAGCCCGTTGTTATAACTGACCGTGATCAAACCACCACATTTCCTTCGCACAGCATTAACTATGATTCAAAATGTTCCTCATGCACGTAAAACGATGCTGTAGGCAATATATAAAAGTCCCGTCACGCTTCGTCCTTCGTCCTGTTTTTCGATGATTCTTCCCCTTTTAAAGTCATCCCAATGTTGTCTCTGGGCCAAGTTGTAACACCCACCATCCACCTTAACAGCTCTCACTGACTGACACACCCTGTCTCGTCCATTTAATTCAAATGCTTTGTGTCATGGAAGCAGACACATTCGGCGCTACGGTCACGCTCAAGTCACACCATGCAGTCAGGAGACAATGCGTTGTTGAAGAGGGTCGTATTAGATTTACTATCAAGAAGACATAATTACAAGTCATTTTTCTTTACGAATTCAAACTGGGAAATACTACACAAGTCACAAAAAACATTAACAGTGCATTTGTATCAGGAATGACGAGTGAACGCACCATTCCCATTGGTTTGTCAAATCTTGTTACGATGAAAAAGCATTGGTAAATAACCCGCGTAGGCACAGACTTGCATTATGTTCGGATCAAAATAAAATAGAGGATGTTACGTCTTACGTATCTTCATCATATGAGCTCAATGAAGCCCCCCCCCCAAAAAAAAAAAAACGAGCATCGTCCGAGCCGGCACGTCTAATTGGCTACTCTGGTTTCCGCCATGATTGTTGGCTCGAAACATTGCGATGTTAGTGGCGTGGAGTGGGCAGAGTAGGTGTGGCGAAGCTGTGACGTATGGCTTCACGATTTTGTTGTATGGACAGATCCTCTATTTTATAACATCGTTGGTTCGGATACTTTTCATGTAGACCTGGAAGCAGATTCTCGGAAAAGTGTTCGTATCATTACAGAAGAGTTTGCAATAATTATACCACTGTCGTTCACTGATCGTGCAATCATGGTAAAGTGAAAATTGGACTCTTGTGTGGCACATGAATTTGACGCCGGCTAACAAAACTCTACGACTGGAGGTGTTCAGTCTCTAAGTATGGGAATAACTTGGAAAATTTCCTATATCGAATTGTTACTTCTGAAGAAATATAAATCTTCTAAAATAATCGTAAATGGCCGCAACAGCGGTTGAGTTGTGATCAATTCCCAAACTCTCTACCCTAAAGGATGTTGCCGCTGTTATGACGGGTGTGTGCGTCATGTTTCTCTTCGTCGAGATTAAACCATCTGTGCGTATCGTCTATTGATCCGCAATGATCAACAGTCATGCTGTCCTCCTGTTGAACGACAATGCTCGCCCACATAAGGCTCTCCATGAATTGTAATATGAAATCCTTTCTCACCCACTGTATTCCCCCAATACCTCTCCCATTAACTACACCCTCTTCCGACATCTCGACCACTTATTGGGATAATATACCCTCCCTAATTATCGAGTGGTGCAAAGTGCAGTTGAGGACTCCTTCGCATCGAGACGCCTCAGACGTCTTTGGCAAAGGAATTCAACGATTGACTGCACAAAAAAGGTTTGTGCCTAATTAAAAACGTAGGTTACGTACGTAAATCCTGTAGTTTTAAAACTTAACGTATAACTAACACCATGCAGCAAACGTATAACTAAAAACATATGTTTTATAATACTGTCCGTATAAGTGTTCCATCTATACGTACTTTCCGTATGATTGTATATAGACAGTAGGGATCTCATATACAGGTGAACGTATATAACATATAGCTGACGTATGTAACAAACGTATAAGTGTGTAATATACGAAAGATTGTTAAATATCAGATATCCTGCTGCTCCATGATGTAACATCTAAGCGGGGAAAAGGTACGTATTTTGTATATGGATAACGTATGCGCGGTAAAGATTTACGTAGTAAACATATGTATTCCGTATATTTGTACAATATACCCTGACCGGATAACGGATTTCTTTCAATGTGACCGATGCCAAAAGTATGTGATTGCAGACGGCGACCATTTTGATTAATTAATGCTGTGGTTTTCTCTTTTTCCTTTTGAAATTATGCACCTAAACAGACAATTTCATTCGCACTAATCTAATAGCAATCAAAATAAGAGCTTATAAACTTCTCGGAACAATTTGTTACTCTTTCTTGTGCATGTACGCAGAATAATAGTCTATTCATATGAACAGAAACATTTGCTTAGAAACTCCAGCCATAACAATGTTAAGAAAAATAGTTTTGTTTTCTTCTTTTCAGGCTAATTGGACAACATGAAGCACTTTTTACTAATCAACATTATAGACTTGGATATGTTATCGTTATAATGTTTAGATGATAATCACACATATACTATTGGAAATAAATTGTTTGTTGTTAAGGGTGACAATGCCGACCTTCCTCACAAGGCACGTATCATAATCAAACTATACGAGAGAGACCGGATTTAATTTTTGTAAATAACTATCAGTATTTAATATCATCCAGATTTTGTCCTTGATCTGATGAAGAAAGTTAAAAAAATAAACTAAATCTTGTGTTGAAAAAGGGGCCACTACAGTTATGTATAAAGTATGTTGAATGCTGAGTCGTACGTTCTCAGACGTTGTGACACGGTTTGTTGAAAATTGCACATCGAACGATGAATATTCAATCCAGTTTTAAAATTATTTCGTCAGCACAAGAATTTCAGCTCCCAATATGATATTGGTCATTCATCATTGCGTGATAAGACGCGGAATTTAGACCTGGAATGGAACTAATAGGGGAATTTGGTTAAGGGCGTATCGACCTATTTCCGGTAAAATGAGATATACATATTTTCTGCAAGTTTGAGCATGTCCGTATGTGTCTAGGTGGTGTTAACACTTTCGATCGTGGACAATTTCATCCCTCATTTTCCCCCTGTCCTGGAGTTTTTTGAGGGTTAGAAAAAAAAGTTACTGAAAACTTAATTATGCAGTTAGAAAGATGAAATTTGGTCTCGTGAAAGAAGAATAACAATTTGTCGTGTACAACAAAATTTAAAAGCCATATGCATAGTAGGTGAGTGTGATGACATCACACTTTAGAGGACATTTTGCTTATCTTCTAATATACATGTAACGTCGAATGAAAACATATCTCTTAAATCATACTTTAAAAGTACCCTAATGGAACTAGGTTAAGAAACTGGCATGCTGAATACATGCTAACGAAATAATTTACCTGTGTTTGGAGGCTACGACGTCACAGATCAACTAAAAGTTGCTAAGTTGCTATAACATCTCGCAGAACAGTGACAAATTAAAGGTCCAGATGGTATAGCAACTCATAGGTAGGGCTGTTCCGATAATCGAGTAATCGATAACAATTCGATAAAATTTCAAAACCGTTTCATCGATAAAGAATTTTAATTTTATCGAATTATCGAACTTTCGAGACTCCCGAAATGTTTGAGACTCCCGAAATGTTCGAGACTCCCGAAATGTTCGGGACTCTCGAAGTGTTCGAGGCACTCGAAATGTAAGAAACATTAGACAACTTCGAGACACTCGAACTATTCGAGAATCTCGAATTGTTTGAAAGCAGAAAATACAGAAATATACCAATATGATCGCATTTGTCGAGTCGCTTGAATATTTACAAAAGTTCGGAATTATCCGAGTGTTCGAAAGAAACGATGAATTCGAGATTATCATAGTTGTATGTAATATGTATTGCATATATGCAGAGTGTTCATTTTAAAACTTCTCTCCTTAGCAATGTAGTGAAGGAAAAGTTTTTTCCCCACAGATCTGTACAAGGTTTAAGCAGTCTTTCAGAAGAGAGAAAGAGGAAGAGAAAACATGCATCACCCGAATGGAATTGAAATGCAAAACAACATTAGTCTACTAATAGTCACTTTGCCGATTGCGCCAATAACGGGGAAGGCAGAAAAATAATTTTACATGTGATTTCGACAAATACAACTTTGCAATAACTTATCAGATGAAAAACGTTGTTTGACTAGTTTGGCTGCAAGAAGAAATCATTGGAGAGGTGAAGGAACCGAACTGTTCATCGCTACTTTTGATAATACCCGAAACTTCGATAATACCCGAAACATCGATAATACTCGAAATGTTGATAATACCCGAAACTTCGATAATACCCGAAACATCGATAATTTTAAATACTCGAACGGTTTCGAGTAACCGATGACAACTCGATAAATTTTCACTCCCGAAGTTCGATAGGTCTTCAGCCTTATCGAACATCCTTACTCATAGGTAAGAGTGTGTTAAGGTAATATCTCTGCTCCGTAGCGAACGCCTGTCTCCAAAAATGGTGTGAGAATACGTTGGTTAATTGGATAAGAGCGTTTGTTTTTCTGCTCTCCTGAAAAATTGAAGAATTGCTAGTTACGCCCTTATCCAAATTTACTCCTCTATTAGCTTGTTGTTTTGGTAATCCTTCAATTGAGTCGTCCAGTTCAGAAAATCCCAGAAAACTGACAAAAAACTATAGAATCGGTGTGTTTTGTAGAACTCAAAATATTTGAAGATGTTTAGGTTTTTTTTACATGAACACACTGAAGTATTCCCAGTTCTACAAAACATACAGATCCTACGTTTTTTTCTAAATTTTCTATGATTTTCTGTAAATGGACAAGAGTCCTTTTGCAACTGGACGATTCAATGGATAGTAACGAAAGCAAAATCGATTCTTTTTTTCTTTTTAACAAACTTCTGGATATAACCAAAGATGGCAATTTACGAACATCAAAAATACTAAAGGAAGACAAGTTGCATGTTTAAGGTACAATTTTAGCATTCGCCCGATTAAAGTACAAAGCCTCGAACCAGAGTTAGGATCGTCGGTCATCAGATTCGAACCGGGGAGCTCTCGATTGCCAAGAAAAGCATTAACCCTTATTCTACCATCACATAATGGGATTAATTAAAGAACTCCAAAACGATGAGTAGAGACATGAAGAAAAATAAAATAGAATTTGTAGAGTTACGTCCTACGCATACGTACCATCGTCCGTGAGTTACTTTGGCCTATTATTATTATTATTATTATTATTATTATTATTATTATTATTATTATTATTATTATTATTATTATTATTATTATTATAACAAGAAGTATGTGTGTCAGCGGTACGGAAACAAACATTAATAACTTTATGTTAATACTTTATTTTGCTACTTATTCAGTACAAAAAAAAAAAAACATTTTCTTGCAGAGAAACATCATCATCATCATCATAATAGATGTTCTGACATTGATGGTAGATTACTTGCCGCAACTCAGAAGCTTCCATGCTCCACGGTTTTCCGCTAACCTCTTCTTCTTCACGTTCGATTTTTCACTTTTGATATCGTCCATCAATTGTATAGTCTCCTTCGTTCCCTCCCTCTCTTTCCTGCCACCATACCCTCTAGCACGTCCCTCATGATACAATTCCTTCTTAGCCAATGTCCTAACCAGTTTCTTTTCCTCTTCTTAATAATATCTAAAATTATTCTTTTCTCCCCCACTATTTCTAACAGTCTCATTCGTTTTCCGCTCGACCCGCTAATTCTTTCCATTCTTTTCCACATCTACATTTCGAAAGCTTCCAGTCGTTTTTCGTCATTTTTGCGTAATGTCCATGTTTTTTACCCATACAGTACAGTACTCCACACGAAGCATTTTATAAGTTTTTTTTCTCAATTTTTATTCAAGATCCCACCAAATAGCATTTTCTTCCTTCTAAAAGCTTCTTTCGTCATTCCTATTCTTCCTTTTATTCCAGGTTCACACTTTATATCATCACTAATATTACTACTCAGATATCGAAAACTATTCACCTGTTTTATTGTCTCCCCTCCTACTTCTATATTTGACAGCGACCGCTTCGTTCCAATCACCATGGCTTTTGTCTTTCTAACATTTATTTTCATTCCATATCCTTCACAGCGCTTCCCCAAGTTTTCTAACATCTTATTGCTTTTCTCTTCAGATTCTACAATAACCGCCATATCATCTGCAAACCGTATACGCATAGACTTGTTAATTATTATTCGCAACAAACCAGAGACATTTCAGTATTACGCAACTTCGTTTATTGTTATTTTCTCGTAAACTACGCACGTAAAATTGATTCTGAAGCTTGTCACTCGATTCAGCTATCGACTGATATACATCTTAGAACAATATTTTAGTCAAACAAAAATTTCAATTCAAGACTTGATGATAGTTTAGCGTATCAGTACCTGATATAAATTTAAGCTATCAATACACATTGCTATCAATACATATGACATAATGATAATACAGGCTATGAGTACCTGATATAAAGATAATTTAGGCTATCAGTATCTGATATAAAGATAATTTAGGCTATCAGTATCTGATATAAAGATAATTTAGGCTATCAGTATCTGATATAAAGATAATTTAGGCTATCAGTATCTGATATAAAGATAATTTAGGCTATCAGTATCTGATATAAAGATAATTTAGGCTATCAGTATCTGATATAAAGATAATTTAGGGTATCAGTATCTGATATAAAGATAACTTAAGTTTATCTCATTAACCACCACATTATGTGATGTAATGAACAACAGCTTTACATGCTGCAACCATTCACTTGAGTAAGTGGGATGGTTCGTATACAGCATCAAATTTAGTTTTATAAAAAACTTCGTTCTTCGTTTTCTCGAAAACTATATATAAGGTTTTACGCTCACCTCTACCCTCGTCATTGGTTATTTTTGTAGGATTAATTACAAGTCTTGATTTTCTTGTCTGCCGAACTTTTTATCTTTGATTTTAACTTTGTTGTATCGAGTCCATGGAACGAGGGAAGCGTTCATCATTCAAATACACAAAATAAAACAAAGTACGAATTCACCTTCTAAGTGTCTCTCACTTCGATGGAATTCCAACAACGGGCATAAAAAACAGAGAGGCATCTGAGGAATGTTGTGAAGCTATCCTTCAAAAAGATCAGAGAGCGAATGCAACGGGATCTCGATAACTCTCAGGAATTTTCGTTCTGAAAATATTTTTCTACAAAACTGTCACCAGAGGAATTCTTGCATTTTATATATAAGAGGATTTGTTCTTCAAGAGTTCCCTTGGATGTGAATAAGATATGCATGCGCTATCATTTATTAATCTTTTACATACGAGGTAGGATTCAAAATTTTGTAAACAGCTCATTCCTTACTTTGATTTTTTCAGAACACCAATGAACAATTATCCTCAAAACAATTTCATTCAGAGACAATACACTTTTACTACCGTTGTTAAAATTGCTGGAAGCAACCTTTTCAACCTTCTGCAATTCTCATTTAAGGTCATTTTCTGATGTAAAATGTTCACGGTTACAAACGAAGGGGTTTTAAAAATGCAGAGGAGCAAGGCGAGTGAATATGTGGGATGTTCCTGCAAGGGAGCCCATCAGGGGGGAAAGGTGGGGCGCTTCCCTCCCTTTAGGAAATTGTATTTGGGAATATCGAAAACCCAATAGAATTTTTACATTAGTTACAGCAAAATTTGAAACTATATTTGAAATTTCGCTTATACTCCCCCCCTTGGAAACCACAACATGGGCGCCAAAGTGTTCCAGTACAGACGGTTCATATTTGGAAAGAAATTTTGCAAGGAGTCGCGATAAGAGATAGGAATTTTCAATTGAGCCTCCCTCCCGTTAGAACTCACACTCTTCAATGAGAATAGGTCTCTCGCTCACTTCGACTGGGCTCACTACTTTCAGCGCTCACTTTCATGTTGTAAACTAACATGACCTGATATCGAATCAGGGAACCCTAGCCCAGAGGTGAGCGCTCATCAGTTAAGCTACCATACGGCCGCACCAGTATTCGGAGGTAAGAAGTGACTATTGTATAAGATAACAAAGAAGATATTGCATTTATTCTTTGCTCTCAAGTATGAATTCAAAAAAGTGGAGTGTATGATCGAAACCAACTTAAAAATGAAGGACTGATAAAGAAGAGCCTCAGGGTTCAACTAAACTATATACACTGAACTCCGTAATGATACAGCACACAAAGGCATAGTTATGGTACCCAGATGGTTTTCGTGATGTTTGGTAAGCACATCACCTCTCAACGCCGCTTTTCAGCTTTCTAAACCATGGCTCGCTAACCTTTAACCGAAGCAGTGATGAATTCTACTAGAGAGGTAGGAAATTCCTTTCGGAGCTATGCCTCCAATCGTCTTCTGTGTAATCAGTATTTTGGCAGTACTATTTTTCAACCTCTGTGGCTTGAAAATTTTCTCTCCCTGGGAAAAAAAAATTCTGAAATCACATTTTTTTTCCTGAAATCACCACTGAATTAAAATATCTCGGGAATTGTTTCAGATGCTGGGTAAACACCGAAAATTTTACGCCCTTAGTGAGTATTAAACCTAGTATTGACATGAGACAGAATCATTTAAGGCGAGACACAAGATGAGCACATTGTGAGCATCAGTCTCTCATGTTTTGCCACGAGTGTCTCGTCTCGTCTAGCGTCGTAAAGGAGGCGAGACAGGACCATTCGAAACGAGACGAGCACATAATTTCGAGACGAGACGATACAACCTGAAATCTCGTCTCGTCTCGTCTCGTGGCACACTAATTAAACATGTAGTAAAAGAGGAGAATAAACATTCAGCTACATAAGAGGACAATACCTTGAGACAACTATTTTTCTAACAAGGTTGACTGAACCCATTTCTTGAAACTTACCCACTGGTGGCGCGGTGGCTCAGTCATTAAACGCTCGCTTTTGGAGGTAGAGGCCCCTGGTTTGATACTAGGTCAAATGGGTTTATGGTAGAAAGCATCCTTCCATGGGTTTTCTCGGCGTTCTCCCACATTCTCATTTCGCTAATTCCTTCATAATCCTCACTTTTATTAATCAGCTGTTTCCTTTAGGAAAAAGAGCATAATTTGAGATTTTAAAATTTTCATTTCACTTTTTTGAAAGCCTGTCTTACGGGAAGCCATCGAAGCTAGCTATACACTGAGTTTCAAAATGATTTCGTAAAATTTTAATTTGGCAAATTAGTTTGTTTTTTTTTAATTTCGAATGATTTAGTGGTTTATCCGTAAGAATTAAAATTATAGCTGCGCTGCTTCCTAGCTCTCCATGAGTGCGGACTTTTACTAGCTTCACAAAGAAGAGGAAAATTCCCACGTTGTTTGTAGCAACGGTGTGAGTGATGGAAAGTATTCAATATAAGTTTATTGGACTTCCCACAGCAACAGGGTGTTATTTGTGTTGAAGAAAGAAAACGTTTCTCCATGGCAACGATATCTGAGCTAACCAGTTAGTCGAGCGGAGGAAATAGAATTTAGTTTCGAGGCTGCTGAAGGAAGGAAACTGTTGATGAGAAAGAAAAAAAAAAAGTCGTGCCTTGCGCAGAAGAAGCTAAACTGTGGAGTGATGGAAAAATCCTTGACCTGGCATTGGTATCGATCGCACAACCCTCGGGGTGAGCGACCTCAGCTGGTTTAATCAAGGTCAGCAGCTCAGCAGAAACAATGAACGCCAGTGTCAACGATCTTTTATATTACACCTCACTCTTCCAAATTCTCCTCTGCCTAAGAATGGGATCTTATAGAACGACCAGCTTGCTTCCGTGGTCACTTTATGTTCGAATATCTCGAGTTCCGAAATTCGGAATGTCAAAATTCCTTCAGGTTCGTGTTCCTTGTGGTCTAATTTACAAAATATATAAAAATCAGATGGGGTACAGTTTGCTTCCCTGCAGCCGTTACTTCTTAACTTCAAGAAACCACTGACAGTTAATTAAATGTTTTGTATTTCGTAGAACACAGAACATGTTATGGGAAATTTACACAATAGACATAAAAAGTGGTGATTTCATTTCCCGCATAGAACACTTTCAGTACGCGAGAGGTTAAAAAGTATAAGGCACAAACACCAGTAACCAACACAGAGCATCATCGAGAACAGGTATGCTCGGGGAAGAAGGAATTTTTGCCCTGTCCCCTCCCTAAAATCCCATCTTTGAAGGGCATGGTTTTACCTGGTGGAGGCTCAGATGGTTCGAATCCCAACTTAAGCTGTAGGTCTATGTCTCATACAGCCTCAGTGCTGAAAAGAGACGCCAAAATAATGAACAGCCTCGGATATATTAAATGTAAATGTGTCCAACCCATTCGTAGCAGGCCATATAGAAACATTGCAAACGTCGGCACATATGGAGTGATGTAGCCAGCACCACATTCTGACTGACTTATCCTCTCTCCCTATGCCCCTTATTTCTCCAGGTACTCATTTCTTAGATGCAGTGTTAACCTCTAAGCTACATTGGAACAAGGGTGAAACAAGAAACACATCCTGCCTCAACAAGAATTGAAGTCGGACCATTCGCTCGACACATAAATGATCTACTAACTATACTACGGGCAGATCTACAGGATGGACCCTAAGTCACTTGATAAAAATCCATTTGAAATGAATTATTGATCAACTACGAAAGTATGAAATTATTACAAGTTGTATTATATCATTAAGTTAGGTTACCTTACTCAGGTGTTCAGTGTCTTGCATCATTTTCAATGCACAACTTAGATCTTTTTAAGCACAAAACAACATATTTCATAATTAATGTTGTTGGATAATTTATAAAATGCTGAAGTAATACGCTCTTTTAAATGTTCTAGGTCCGTAATCTTTATTATTCAGAGAAAAGGCTGCACAAATAACTCAATCATATATTGATAATTGTGGTCCTGTAATCACCATTTTTAAATACAATCATAAGTTCTTTCCTTTGATAACTTTCTATTCATTGTAAACATACTTAATTACAAATATAGCATCGTTTAAGTTCTTTATACTAAAATCGCTTCTGGCAATATATTATTCACGAACCACATCATAACACATTCCTTACATCAGCTGCTGCTACTCTAATCAACTGATAACTGAATTACTGCTGCTGTTAAGCAACTTATGGCTCACGCTGTAAAAACTAATAAATTTCTAGTAGCTATCATTTTTTCTACGAGGAACAACGACTGAAAGCTTTCGAAATGTGGATGTAGAGAAGAATGGAAAGAATTAGTTGTGTCGAGTGGAAGACGAATGAGAGGTATGGTGGATCAGAAAAGAATAACTTTAGATATTATTAAGAAGAGGAAGAGAAAGAAGGAACTGTATCATGAAAGACATGCTAGAGCAGCGTTTCCCAACCGGTGTGCCGCGAGGAAATCGAAACAAAATTATTAATTCTATAGCAACCAAATTGCAAGACATAGGAATATTTGTATTTCACATTACTATGAATTTTTACCATGGAAAATTTACTGTAATTGTAATATATTATTCTACATCTATTACTGTGTAGCAGACAGTATTTCGGCTCGTACACATTTCCACGGTTAGCTGCTATGTTACGCTTCAATTGAGTCATAGCGTAACATAGCAGCTAACCGTGGAAATGTGTACGAGCCGAAATACTGTCTGCTACACAGTAATAGGTATATTACAATTACAGTAATTTTTCCATGGTAAAAATTCATAGTAATGTGAAATACATATATATATATATATATATATATATATATATATATATATATATATATATATATATATATATATATATATATATATATATTCCTATGTCTTGCAATTTGGTTGCTATAGAATTAATAATTTTGTTTCGATTTCCTCGCGGCACACAAGCGGCCCATTCGCGCCACACCGGTTGAGAAACGCTGCTCTAGCATGTCTTTCATGATACAGTTCCTTCTTTCTCTTCCTCTTCTTAATAATATCTAAAATTATTCTTTTCTGCTCCATCATTCCTACACCGAGAAAGGAAAGCACTTGTACGGTACACGTCAAGTGAACGTTCGTAGAACACTCATTCGCACGTGAATGACAGAACAACACTTTGGTCAAAAGCTGTGTTTTGACTTCGTCGATTCGCAAGCTGTGTGATTGCAATACTATGCACCGGTTTTGGTTAAAACAGCAAAGTAAAAAGTACAAGACATTTGTTTATTCGTTCGTTATTTAGTGATCTTCGTTCTTAGTGAAAGGTTGGATACAGTTTTCGAAAAAGAAAGCGTATTTTTAAAAATCTGAGTCCTATATTTCATTGCAATTGTTTTCTATTTTAAAATTAGAATAAAAAGTAAGCATAATGAATTAGCATACGGGAAACCAGTGATCGAGCTTTCATCTCTGTGAGATCAGTAATCACAGAAAAAGTACCATGCTCTTTTATATTTGCTAATAATAATAATAATATCTATGAGTGTGCCGCGAGAATTCAAGTTCACCCGTAGTGTGCCGCAAGTTGAAAAAGGTTGGGAAACGCTGTGCTAGAGGGTATGGTGGCAGGAAAGAGAGGGAGAGGTCGAAGGAGGCTACAGTTAATGGACGATATCAAAACATAAAGATCATACGTGAAGACGAAGAGGTTAGCGGAAGAGTGTGGAGCATGGAAGCTTCTCAATTGCGACAAGTGAACTGCCAATACCGGAAGACTATCTATGATGATGTCTGCATGGCTAAATTTTATTCTTTAGTTTCCCTGTTTTCATAGGAAGTGGATAAATTGATCTCAAAACTTAATTTTGTATTTCAAAGTCATGTCGTTATTTGATTTCCTGCGACTACGTAATATTTTTCATGAAGTCCAACTAATTAAATATCCGGATGAGATTATCCGTATCACCAATTACTGCTTTAAAAGGGAAAAAAGCTAAAATTCTTGGTGATCCTATTTGCAAATGCGTGAACGATCTGCTGCCAAGGCCTCCGTCACTTCCTAAACTCTTCAGAAAGAGATTAAAAAAAAAAATTAAATTACGAGCAGACAGGATGAAGCCGTAAGAAAAGGAAGAATCCTTAGCAATAACATCCAAATACCTCAACAGTGGTGGAATGGCTTTTACGCTTCGGTGAGCCATGAATCCAGAGACCCACAAGGACACTTCATTCTCCCACCGGGCGAACAATTGTTTCATTTCCTCGCTTTCCTTCGCAAAGCATAAACAAATGGTTATAATTTTGTTGGCATATCAGACACAACCACTTTGAAACCAAATGAAATGAAATCTTTAAGTTTTACGTCCCGCAGTTATGCCGCCTAGGCTAAAGGAGACGGTGACGATGAGAAATGAATGAAATGGTGGAATGTAGAAAGCGGAAAGAAACAGGAGAACCTTGAGAAATCCTAGGTACACGGTGTTTGTCCACCAGAAAGCTCACTTGGTGCGAGGTGGGAGCGAACCAAAGACCCCAGGTACCACAGGTCAACGCTTTACCACTGAGCCACCGTGCCTCCCCCCCCTTCAGTTTGAGTTTTAATGTTTTGGGTCGTTTTTCAACACCGAGGTTATGAACGCGAGCATTAACGTGAACCACAAACCATGACTGGGACTTCAATCCGGTACAAATCAACATGCAAGATCAGTCATCCTAACATAGGTTGTTCCCCACCATAGTATGCCGCTTCCAAGAGACCTGGAGTACGAGACCACACCACTGGCCCCCGTTTGAGTGCTGAGAATGCTAAGTACAAGGTTACATTATGGATGGGTTCCCAAGAAATAGAACACGGAGAACTTTCAAATAAAAATGTGCTTCAATTTCTAATTCGAAGAAACACATAGAATAACACATTTGGATTTCAGGGGCAAGGTAGCTCAGTGGTAGAGTATTTACCTCTAGTGTGGGGTCCCTGGTTCGATCTCATCTAGCGCCAAGTGTACTTTGTGGTGGATAAACACTGTGTGCGTGGGTTTTGTAGTTCACCCGTTTTCTCCCACTTTCTTCATTCCACGATTTCATTAATTTCTTATCATCAGTGTCTGCTTTAGCCTATCCGGGATAATCGTGGGAAGTATAACTCATTTCATTTTCATTTTCATTTTATTTTGGACTTCAGCGATGTGTTACGCGGCATAACATGTAAAGCATGGATGTAGAAAGGACATTATAAGGCTGAATTAAATTTTCCATGAAAAGTATGTACTAATAAACATAATGTTATGTTGCCGTCAATGTATGCAGATTTATGGGAAAGAGTTGCTTCTTTCCACTGACTGATCTCTAGTGTTATTATCCAGATGAAGACTGGTTGGTTGGAGAGTTTACCGGCCCTTTTCAACACCGAGGCTATATGAAAATTAAATGAAATCTTTCAGTTTAACGTCCCACGATTATACCCTTTAGGCTAAGGGAGACGATGATTAAGGCAAATGAATGATGGAAGAATTGGTGGAATGAGAAGGTAGGAGTAGCCCGAGAAAACCCACGGACACGATGTTGTCTGCCACAAACTAACTCGGCTGGGGATCGAACCAAGGACCCCACTCGAGGCTATATGAGATGTGTACTTACAGTTTAAGGTGGAATCCAAACCAACGTAATGCATTCAAATCTCAATGGCCTCGCACCGGGAATCGAACGCGGGATTCCGTACATCAGAGGCGCGAGCGCTAGCTACTAGTCCAGCGCTGAGAGCTAGAGATGCAGAGTATCGCTCGAGTCGAAAATAAAAGGACAAATTACGTTAATTTATACAGAAAAGTGTTATCATATGACACATATCAATGAATCAAATCTTTAACTGATCGTGTTGATTGTATTCTGGAAATGAACATAACATGAGTGAGAAAGTTGTAAACAGGGGGTGGGGGTGGAGTGGGGTGGAGTTACTATCATATGAGTAGATAGAGTATATTGTTCCCGTCATATGAGTAGAGCGTGTGTATTTGGGGCGAATCATTTCCTTCCTAAAATGTTTTATCTACTTCCTTGTTCCGTTGTAGTGACAACTCATTCGTAATGTGCACCAGCATCCGTTAACAAATGATAAACTAAAATGATTCAACATTAACCTCATTACAAGGAGATCGCAATTAACGTAATCAATCTACGTAACAAAGAGCTTTAGTTGGCGACAAACTTATTGCGCATAAAAAATATGTTGTTTTACAATCTACTATGTACTTTCAATCAACCACTTGTAATGTATTAAAAGAAAATCTCTTTTTTTCTCTTTTTACTGAAATTTATAAGTTTAGGTCACGCGTTATAGCTTTCCGCAGTGCAGGGGCGGATCCAGGACGAACTTCTGGGGGGGGGCGGTGGTTGTAATACTGCTACTTAGAGCTACTTTTAAAAAATAAACTATATATTTTATTTATATATAAAATAAAAAAGTTTCCTCTTCTAGGGGGGGCAATCGCCCCGATCGTCCCCCTGGATCCGCCCCTGCCGCAGTGTTACTCACGAGACGAGAATTAAGTTTTATCGTCTGGATTAGTGACGTAACTAGGGATGACAAATGGAGCTTGTGTCCCGGGCGCCGAATTGAGAGGGCACAAAATTGGGCAAATATTTGCGGCAGCAATTTGGTTTGGTTGGTCAGGGGGGCGCTAAGGCGAGTTCTTTCCCTGGGTGACAAATACTCTATTTGCGTCGCTGGTTTCAATTGTCGAAGAGCTATTCTTGTATCTTCTCGAACATTTTCTCGTTTTACAAATTTGTGTACAAAATTTATGCCTTGAATTTTGTTAATATTACCTTGAAGTTCCCAAAATCCTTCTGCGTCATGAAAAGTTCACGAAGAGTATGATATAATAACAAATAAGCTACATTTATTAATGAAGTACCTACAGACATAGATTGGGTCAGTGGGTCTTGGGTCAAATGAGTCAAGATTTGTGAGTGGGTCAAGAAAACGTGATCCAGTGCGACTCACAACCCACCAACTCACTGTGACTCACCGACCCACTCTGCTCAGTGTATAGTATGTAACATCTTCTGAACACTAGTAAATTTGTCTACGTTTTATTTTCAGGACTTCCTTTTTTCATTCGTTTCTATTTACTTATCTGAGATAAGTATTTGTAAGTGAAAAAAAACTTCAGGCATTTTCGGATATTGATATTTGTAATTGGAATAATAGCAATAAGATTTTATTACTTGGTTTTCGAGACAGTCGAATTTTACACTTTTTCTTTGTTTCTTTACGTTGGACAACTTTACATTGATTAGAGACTTTCACATGTCATCCTATTTTTATTGGAAAGTATCTGTAATTTAACAATGAAATAATTGTATTTGATAATTAAATTAAAATTCATCGTAATATGGCCAATGATAAACACTTTAACATTTTATACGTGAAGATCAGATCCACCGTTATTGTAACAGAGCGGTGCTTGAGCGATTGACCATAGAAATTGAAACTCCGATTAGTGTCACATTCTTTGAATTATGAAACGCAAAAACACTGAAATTTAAGACTTGGGTGAACTAGTGCTGCTCACAACGCTTGTGAAATTTCTATTCTCGCCTTGGAACCGAGGCAAGAATTATTATGTTTTTCGCCTCATCTCAAAATTTAAAGATGTATGCCCAGTCTCGTTTGAAGACGAGAATTGAGATGAGACAATGGATTTCTCGTCTCGACGCCAAACAAGGCGGACTATTAATAAAAGTGAATTGTTATGGAAGAATGGGCAAAATAAGAATGTGGGGGGAAACTAAATAAAACGCACGGATCCGATAATGTACACCACAATCTCACAGGCCGTAGGATCAAACCAGGGACCCCTTGAACCAGAGATAAACGCTGTACCACTAATCCACCGTGTCTAATGTATCTAGAATCGAGAATAAATAATTGTATACTGTACTTTATAGCAGAGAAATGGCCTATATCGTAAAGAAACTATTTAGGCAAGATGTAAAATTACTAGTTATAAACAGTTTGCTAATGTATGGCTGATCTTTGCATAATCTGAACAGAAAATAAACAAGATATTGGAAAACTTGAAAAAAAACCCTGCGAACAATAGTTCCGTATTCCGTAAAAACTTCGTCCTGTTGAAATGAAATAAAATCTTTAAGTTTTACGTCCCACAATTATGCCGGGTAGTCTAAAGGAGACGGTGATGATAAGAAATGAAGGAAATGGTGGAATGAAGAAAGTGGTAGGAAACGGGAGAACCCCGAGAAAACCCACGCACACGGTGTTTGTCCACCACAAAGTTCACATGGCGCGAGCTGAGATCGAACCCACGCACCAGAGATGAACGCTCTACCACTGAGCCACCGCGGTTCCCTTCGTCTTGTACAGCGTACATTGCTCTTTATAGTTTTAGATATATTCAACATATTAAATAATAATAATAATAATAATAATAATAATAATAATAATAATAATAATAATAATAATAATAATAATAATAATAATAATAATAATAATTTTATTTTCAGTGCCGTGAACAGCTCATTGGCAAAAATACAGTACTATGTTAAGACTATTATACAATCATTTAAAGCAGACCAGAAAATTTGTGATATACAGTGGCGTATTTACGATTTTGTTTCGGGAGGGGCTTTGCTAAGTTTCGGGGGGGGCTTTGCCTGGTAATGTGAAAATTCTGCAAGATATTTCATTTATTTTACTATACTAAGTAAGATTTCGGGGGGGCTTAAGCCCGCAAGCCACCCCCCTAAATACGCCACTGGTGATATAGAATGAATATTAGTACGTTAAGACCCTTGTCAGAAGTTTAATATATTCACATTTTAAGATTAAAGCTGATTATAAAATAATATTAAAATAGATACAGTCAATATCATAAAATACTATTAACAGAACTATGGGAATTAAAGTTTCATTTAACTATCGTTAAAATGATGAGTCAACTTTGCTTAAAATTTCGTATCTTCTATGTAAAAGATCCTGGTTACCTATTGTCACATAATAATAATAATAATAATAATAATAATAATAATAATAATAATAATAATAATAATAATAATAATAATAATAATAATAATAATAATAATAATAATAATAATAAATGCATTTCGGCTTTTGGTTACCCTACATAATAAAAATAAGACAATGTGTGGTTAATGTTTGAATAAACATTAAATAGCCCCACTTATGACTGGGAGATAGACATTTTAATGGCAATGTTCCTTGGTCCACTCCATAATGAGTCATTGCTTTGTCTTTGTAATGGGGAATAAAACCAGCGATTACGTAATGAATGGAGTACAATGTTCAGCTTATTAGCAACAAAGCATCCATCTCGTGGCGTGGGAATCCAGCTCCTGTCGCCTGTCTTTTGGATTCCATTTTAACCTTGGTAGAGGACGCTTCTATAAACACTTCTCAATACTTCATGACGTCAACAGAGACTGACAGGATAAACACAGCTAATTATAAAGTTTAAAAAGCAACGCCATTTGCAACTGCTGAAATTGTGTTGGCTACTAAAATACAGTCCTTGCTGCTTCATATTCGCAATTATTTTCCAATGATCATTAAATATACAGGGTTAATGTAAATGGTTCGTTTAATTACAACTTGCAAAACTTGTGTATTGAGGAGAGGTATAAGACGTACAGTCATCGACAAAAGTTATTTCCGTTTGGTACAATTTATTTTGGGAATAACGGTGCTCTGGCTGGAACGTACAGAAAATTATAGTATTGATTTTAATTTACTGAAAGCTGAACTCAAATTGTCTTTCCATTCTCAAGTTATTTACATAAATAATTTTATCAAACGAAAAGAACTTTTGTTGTTGGCAGTACAAAAATGGATTATTTATTTTTGTGGAAATGTGTTAAGGATATTTTTCTACAGGCCCGTAACCAGCCTCAGAGGTTTGGGGGGCCATGACTATGTTAGGGGGGCAAGTCATTAAAAATTTTCCTACAAATTGTTTTTTTGCATTAATAATAGCATTTTGTATTGAGGTGTGAAGGGGCCACGAAAAGTTTAGTGGGGCCAGACCCCCTTTAGCCCCTTACTGTTTGTGGGCCTGCTTTCCTACCGCCATTGCAAATAATACTGCAAGAACTGAACAAACACTTCATTGCTAAATATGAAACGAAATGAAATCTTTAAATTTCACGTCCCCAATAGGTTAAAGGAGACGATGATGATGAGAAATGAATGAAATGGTGGAATGAAGAAAGTGGGAGGAAGAGGGAGAACCCCGAAGAAACCCACGCATACATGTTTGTTCTCCACAAAGTTCACTTGGCGCGAGCTCGGATCGAACCAAGGACCCCATGCACCAGAGGTGAACGCTCTACCACTGAGAACAAACATGCCCCTCTCGCATGTTTGCTATTATGACATATTAACGGGAACATGCTATTGGACGAACGAAGGAGGCTCAGTGGTAGCGCACTCATCTCTGGTGAGTGTGGTCCCTGGTTCGATCCAAGATCCCGCCAAGTGACTTTGCGTTGGACAAACAACATGTATAGGGTTTATCTCGGGAGTTCTTTTGTTATCTCTCAATGTCTTCATTCCAGCATTTAATTCATTTTCAATATTATCGTCTCCCTTAGCCTCGGTGTGTAATCGTGAGACGTAAAACTAGAAATTTAATTTCATTTTCATGACCGTTTCAGATGTGTGCTATGTGATCCAGCAACGCATATATTAAACATTTGTAGTATGTATCTGGAACTTGGTGAGTGTATGTAGCTTTTTATGTTTTCCACAGGAAATTCAATATTCAATATTGTACACCCAGGGCTGGCTCTACCGTATGCAGCACGTGCATTTGGACAAGGCGGAAAAATCTGTTACAACCAGGCCGGTAGCCAGCCCAAAAATGTAGGGGGGTCCGGCTGAAGTTAGGGGGGACCCGATCCAACCATATTATAGTTCATCACCATGTTATAGTTCATTTGCAATACTACCGTGAAAATTTTAGAGGGGGCCAGCAAAATTTTAGGGGGGCGGCCCCCCTAGACCCCCCTTGGATACGGGCCTGGTTACAACTATATTGTTTAAAATAAATATTTTGTTGTTGGAAACAGACTCCATGATTATGGAAGTTAAATTTACTAAGGGGAGCTTCTATTTGAATACTACATTCATAAATCATCTTTAGGTTTTATTAGTTTGTCACATGGACACTGGTAAGCATCAATTGCTTGATTGTTGTCAAATACAAGAATTCAATTCTCAAATAGTAGAAAACACCGTTTCATTTGGTTAGTTATCAAAGTTTTGATATGAAAACTAGTCTTGTCTTTATCACAAACAAGTTTCTTATCATTCAAGATGGAAACCAGTTTTTTTTTTTAATTAACAGATGAAGAAGGAAAATCAAGAAATGAAGATAGAAGAGCTAATTGCACTGGAATTTCAAACCGGTGTATTGAGATTGAAGCTTGCTATTGAATTCTATAAAAAGAATTACAATCTTTCCTCTGCAGGTGTGTTTGTTTCATGTTTCACTAACATAGTAAATTATTATTTAAAAGAAAAACAGATACAACAAGATTGTTTTTGTAGCATTTAAGCCTCTCTTAGTGCGAGTGCTGTTTCCCTCCCCTTCGTTGTTCATAATCTGGTAGGATACTTAAAATCGTGGATTTGTTCTTTCTAAAGAAAAGCATCGGACGGAATACTGCCTAAGCCAGCCCTTATTACACCCGTGCTCTATTTATAAAAAGCAATAGTTTTTAGGAGTCAAAGTACACCTATAAACACCGTCATATTTACGTTGGATTACGTCATGTTAGAGTCAGGATAAGGAAGAATGAAAAACTGCGTGAAACCAATCAAGTGATTGCTGACCTAAGAACAGTCACACATGACGGGAAAATTCTCTGGGTCAGTGTGAAAGAGTACAAAGACGACGCACGTGGATGACATGATTCGTCTATTTATGAACATCGTCTTCTAAATTGGGAAAACTTTCCGGAGTTTATTTGGACTTTGAGCACAATTTGTGCTGACATTGAGGGAAACTTAGGTATGGCACTATTGATGTTAAAAACTTCGTTAATTTATAAAATTTTATAGAAAATGTCACTTTTATTATTCTCAGTAATAAAAAGTAGAAGCCACCACACTAAACTTTCTGAACTAAATCGTGTCGTGTAGTAGATAGTACTTAACAAAATCATCTGAATCATTATAAAGAAAGTTTTCCCGAAAAAGCTAACCTTCAAAAGTACAGTATCTTTTTTTTTCTTTTTTTTTTAAATCCCTTCTGCCGTACTGTAGAGTTGTTACCAAAACATGTATTTATGAAATATGAACAAAACTATCTCCTATGAATTTTCTCCTCAAAAATGATTTATACTATAACGAAATATAGCATATTTTGAGTTATTAATGACTAGCAGCGTTCACCCCGCTTCGCTGCGGTCACCCCGGAACGCAATAAACTTTGTTACTTAGATAATTTTTACTTTTTCGCTTTCAAGTGATATGATAAAAACCATAGAAGATTGCAGTAAATCTTAACATTATATCGCCTGTCATTTATGTTAACCCGCCCCGCTTCGCTGCGGTCATCCCGGTGCTGGCATATTGTAAAAGTGTCTGTAAAAATAAGCAAATCAATTAAAAAATTTTAAACAGAAGATTCAAGCTATTTTCCGCTGTATATCGCCTGTCATTTATGTTAACCCGCCGAGTGACACGGTCATGCGGGTTGCATATAAATACGTTTATTTTTACCTATGATGAACTAATAACAAAGGATTTGTACGTTATGGACACCTGAATGGTCAATTATCTCAAGACACTGGTAATTAAAAATTAAAGTGATATGATAAAAACCATCTAGGGTCCAAATCCTAATAACCCCCCAAAAATAAAAGAAATTGGTTCAGCCGTATTAGCGTGATGAGCGGACAAAAAATTGTACGTTCTCTTTTATATATATAGATATATTAATTTATTATGAAAGAAGAGCACGGTAGCTCAGTGATAAAGCGTTCACCTCTGATGTCAGTGAGCCCTGATTCGATCCCAGGCCATGTGAAATTGGGGAAGATAACATTGTGGCAGTAGGTTTTCTCAAGGTTTTCCCTTCTCCTTCTACGCTCTCATTCCATCTATTCTTCACTAACCGTTTAGTCATCCGATTTTCTCAACCTAAATTACATAATCGTAGCATGTTAAACTAAACCTTTCAATTTATTGAGAGGGCCGCAGTGGTTCAGTGATAAAGCGTTCACCTCTGGTGCTTGGGGTCCCTGGTTCGATCCCACCTCGCGCCAAGTGAGCTTTGTGATGGACAAACACAGTTTACGTGGGTTTCCTCTGCGTTCTTCCATTTCCTCCCATTTTTCATTCCACCATTTCCTTCATTTCTCATCATTACCGTCTCTTTTAGTCTAGCCGCATAAGCTTGGGACGTAAAACACAGAGATTTCATTTCATTTTTTTTTTTCAATTCATTGATTTATGGAATATTGTATAAACAAAATCGTCAGTCATCACACTACTCTGGCTCTTATTTTTATTGGGAGCAGTGTTGCCAATCTGATCAGAAGATATTATCGTACATAGCACTTAAAATTATCGGTTTTGTCGCAAAATTATCGTATCTTTTGTTTCCAGCCTCAATACCAAGCATTATTATTATTATTATTATTATTATTATTATTATTAAGAAACTAACAAATATTTACAGCTAAAACTATATTTAACAATCTGGGTAGGAAACAAGATTGAAGCTTAATTCTTTACCAGTCTATAGAAAAGATAATTTGATTTTCTTTCCACACTTTATGTTTACCTGTGAAAATTTATCTACATTAAGTAGCTATTAATTACCCCTTTTTTATTGGTTTTCTGTGTACATAATAGTGGTCCCTAGCTAATAGTATAACGTAAAAATATTTGAATTATTACCCGATTAACTTCAATTTACCTGCATTATTTATCTTCTCAAGACCAAGCATCTTTTTAATGTTTTGAGTAATTTTGTGACATCTCGTATTCATATTCTTTCTCACACAATGATTTTTTTTTTCGAATTTCAATTATCTTTGGTTCTTACCAGGATTTGTTAAATTAACGTATATTTTCCTATTATCGTACATCAGCTATCGTACAGCACACAGGGGTCAAAATTATCGTATGATTCGATAATTATCGTACACGTTGGCAACGCTGATTGGGAGGTACAACATTTAAAAAAAGAAAAGAAAATTTAGTAATTGTGATATAAATCTCGGATGTAAAATTTTGTTCGGGTGCGTATTGCCCTCGATGGATTTTCTGGCTGTCTGTCTTTAAAATACAAACTATATTAAGAAGTTTAGCAAAGGAACTAAAATAATAATAATAATAATAATAATAATAATAATAATAATAATTAATAATAATAATAATAATAATAATAATAATAATTCTATTATGCCATACTTTCAAATAAAGAAAACTATACTTGTATCAGGTTTATAAGTTAGGTCTATAAGCATCTTATGTGTATGTTCCAGCGTAACTCTGGAACGCCTGAAGCTAAAATTGGTACACATATGATTTACAATCTGGAAGAAATACTGTGAATAGTGTTGTAAAAAAACGGTTTTTTTTCTGTGAAGTTTTTTTTCAATAAAAAACATCGTTCTTTTTCATGTTTTTTTTCAAAAGTGTGTTTTTTTTCTGGCAACTATTATTTATTGATTTATGTTGCAGATTATTGAAATAATCAACAGAACTTGAGTCGAAGCCCTCGTAACTTACAAATCGTTTGTTTCTTTGAACCTATACGAGCAAAATTGTGTGATTATTCCTTTCGGTCCCAGGCCATTTTTGGCGTTTTCCTACATTTCCAGTTAGTGACTTATTGCTCAAAAACTATTCATTCGATTGATATGGTTAAGGCCTTGTTTTTAAGAAAATGGATGTGGCTATTCTTTGGTGTAAGTTGCATTGCAGTGTTACCAACGGGTGGGAAATTATTGAGGGAAATGTAGGGGTGAAAATTTACAAAAATTCCCTAACCGAATTTCAAAAATTTTTTGTATCTAGCACCACTGCTGCTATATGAGTTCAAGTCACCTAAACAAATCTTTGGTGTGTTGACAAGGTACAGGGAAATCCTGAAGTCGCTGGCTTCCATTCAAAGAGGGAAAGAAAAAATTCTGTCATACACATGAAATTTTGACACTTTTTACGCCTCAGAGGCAAAAATCAAATATGCCGTGGTACAGCTTCTCTAATTATCCTATTGAAACTTTTTATGGTGCGTTCTGTAGGGAAAAGAGGAAGCTTTCGGGTAGTGGTACGTTTGTTTCAATGTAGCCAGTAAGAGGGTAATAATAGAGGGGAAAAGGGAAATTTTCCGAATTTTTCACCTAATAGTGGGAATTAATTGTTTTGGCTGGAAACGCTGCCATCAGACAGACGAAAACTATCTGAAAATAAACCGTAGTACTCAAAGAATATATCCTACAAGTATCATGGCGATGTATAACAAAGTAAGCATGAAATTTAAAAAAAAAAATCTCATTCTACCTCAGAAATTCACCAATTTCTTACCATTTCCAGAACATGTTTTATTACAAACCTCAACTGTACTTCCCCTAATTATTCTAGTGAAACTTTTTATGGTGCGCTGTGTAGGCTGAGGATGAGGCTGTTAGACACTGGTACATTTGTTCGAATGTAGCCAACAAGAAGGAAATAATAGAAATAAAAAAGGGAATTTTCCCCAAAATTTGCCCCTAAAATCTGGAATTAAAATTTTTTGTAGCTAGCAACACTACTATCAGACACACAGAAACTATCTTAAAATAAGCTCTGGTATTCCTTTAATACATCCTACAAGTGTTTTTTTGACGATATCTAATAAAGTAAGCATGTCAATAAAAAAATCTCATTCTACCTTTTAAAAAAAATCACAGTTATCTTTCCAATTAAAGAACAAGGTCTACTGTAAACCTCAACTGTACTTCCCCTAATTATCCTATTGAAACTTTCTATAGTGCGTTGTGTAGAGCAAAGACGAGACTTACAGATACTGGTACGTTTGTTCCGATATAGCCAAGAGTGAAAGAGTGAAATAATAGAGACAAAACATATAATTTTTCCAAAATTTCCCCCTAAAATCTGGAATTAAAATATTCTGTAGCTGGCAACACTGTTACCAGACAGACGCAAGCTATCTTAAATTAAACATTGGTACACCACTAATATATCCTACAAGTATTATGGCGATATTTAAGGAACAAAGCTTCTAATTACCAAAACTATATTACGGTAAAGAGAAAAGTAAGGAAAAACTAGAAAAATCAAGGGCTAGAACCTAAATACGAATTTTACGTGCGTCCCCTAATTAACCCATTGTAACGATCTGTAAGGACCAATGTTAAGTAAGGACAAATGTTCGATTGGCGCAAGTTGACTTGCACTCGGACGTATAGGTACGGATTTATAAACAAAAATTTCTAATTTTTTGCCCAAATATAGGAGAATTTTAATTTCCCTAATTGGCAACACTGCGTGGAGGCCCGTCCAATTGATGTCAACAGTTAGGTATCCATCCGAGGTATCTACCTGGCAAGTCTTAAGGATGTCTTTGTACAACGAAGGAAGCTACAGGGAAAAAAAGTAAAGGAAATTCGAAATTAGAAAATTCTCGAATTTTTTACTGGGGTGAAATTTGAGAAGGAAATTCGACACCAGAAGAAAAAGAAATTAATATGATAAACTATAGTGCAACCACATTTTGCAAGAATAATATCTCGATATCTTAATTAGTGTCCACACTGGAGCGAAGTAAACAAGTGACACTCCTGTGTGTGCCACTTTGGCCACCTGGGCCACCGAGTACACATTTGATTACATTTTTTTGACTACTAACTCGTGTTGTTGTTGTAGTTATAGTCTCGACTAATAATAATATCGTTGTAAACAATAACTTTATAAGGAAAATTTTCTCTCCTTTTTACATCTTAGTTCCAACACTGTTGGTGAGAAATGTAGGGTGTTTCAAAATAAATTTTGGGGTTTTAAGTCTTCGTAGTACTTATTACATTTTACGTACAATTATAAGCAATGCATCAAGTAAAAGAGCACCTCAAACAATCTTTGCTACAAGTGTTCAATGTGAGATTCATTCATCACACGGCACACATCCAGTCGATAGGCGAGAAAGGCCCATATGGCACAAAACATATTCAATTTTGGGGAGTTTCGTTTCAATTGTACCATCTCCTGAGGATTTGCTGACGGCCAGATGCAAACATTATGAGTGTTCACATTAGCTCTTAGGTGAAAAATCGATTTATCACTGTAGACGACACGATCCAGAAAATCTTCATTGTTATGCAGGAATATTTCACTTGCGAAATTGGCACGTAAACCGTAGTCTGTAGGTTTTAGACCTGTAGCAACTGCAAACAATAAAGGCGTAGTTGCAAGCGTCTCCTTAATATTCTTCACACAGACGGTTGCACTGTACAGGTTCAGTCTTTATTAAAACACAGTCTCCATCTTTGCTACTTGCTCTTTCTAACGGCAGACAGAAGAAACAATGCACGTACATGCGTGCGTACAAAACTGTTTGAGCTGCTCTTTCATCTGATATAATATTTATAATTGTAAGTTAATTGTAATAGATACTACAAAGTTTCAAAACCCTAATATTAATTTTGAAACACCCTGCATTACTTCAAATTGAGTCATCCTTTATTCAGGTCCTAGTCAATTTGTCGCCTCGTGCAAAGGCCTAATTTGCCGCCTTCCCCTTTCTCCAGAAAGAACAAATCTTAAAAATCATGATTGTAAGTATGCTACTTCAGCATGAACAACAAAGGTGAGGGTAAGCGCAGTCGCACTCAGAAAGGCTTAAATACTTACTAAAAATGCAATTCCGTTGTGTCTGTTTTTTTTTTCTTTAAATGTTAATCTATTATGATAGTGAAAGATAAAGCAAAAACACCTGCAGAGGAAAGATGGTAATTCTTTTTATAGAATTCACTATCGAGATTCAATCTCAATGTATCAGTTTGCAATTCCAGTGCAACTAGCTCTTTTATCTTTATTTGTTGATTTTTCTTCTACATCTTCTAACATTTTTTAAAAAAACTTGTTTCTATCTTCAATGATATGGAACTTGCTTCTGACAAAAACAAGACTACTTTCATATCAAAACTGTGATAACTTACTAAATGGAAGGGGGGCCGCGGTGGCTCAGTGGTAGAGCGTTCACCTCTGGTGCTTGGGGTTACGGGTTCGATCCCCGCCCCCGCCAAGTGAACTTTGTGGTGGACAAACACCGTGTGCGTGGGTTTTTTCGGGGTTCTCCCTTTCCTCCCACTTTCTTCATTCCACCATTTCATTCATTACTCATCATCACCGTCTCCTTTAGCCTAACCGGCATAACCGTGGGACGTAAAACTCAGATTTCATTTCATTTTTTTAACTAAATGGAACAGATATTCACTACTATTCGAGAATTGAATTCTTGCATTTGACAACAATCAAGCAATTTGTGCTCGGATTTATTCGACCATTTGCTTTAGCATTGTTCATGTGGCCTTAAACTAATGCAACCTAAACATAATTTATGAATGTAGTATTCAAATAGAAGGTCAGCTTAGTAAATGTAACTACCATCATCATGAAGTCTGTTTCCAACAAGAAATATTTAATTTAAATAATATACTTATGACAGATTTTGCCGGACCATCCAAGCTTGCCGTTCCACGCAAATGCACGTGTTGCATATATACAGTGGCGTATTTAGGAGGGCTTCCGGGCTTAACCCCCCCCCCCCCGAAATCTTACTTACTATAGTAAAGTATATGAAATATCTTGCAGAATTTTCACATTTTCAGGCAAAGCCGAAAGTTAGCAAACCCCCTCCCGAAACAAAATCGTAAATACGCCACTGCATATATGGTAGAGAAGGCTCTTCATATGTTTAGTCGACAAATTATTTATATATGACATTTAGAAATATACTATTAGGCAAATTAGTATTAGTTTTTACCTTTAGACAAGTTGTTGGAATTTTATACTGTTCGTGACATTATTTTCGTACTTATTAAAGGCCTGCTTTCACGAAAAAACAAAATTTCATTTCTACTTTTATTTCTTAATTGATATTGATGAAAACTGCTGAAAACCGAATTGTTAATAGGTATGGTATTCATGTAAATTGTAAAATATTTGTAGCGTATCAGTATCTAGCGTTTAATTTATGTTGCATTATACGGTGATTACACCTACATAAAAATATTTCATACTTAAATAGACGTAAGATGCATTACAAATGACTATTTGAAAAAAAAAACGAAATTTAGAAAAAAAACGAGAGGCAATGGTTTTTTTCTAAAAAAAACGTACATTTCTGAAAAAATACGAACCGTTTTTTTTCTATTTACAACACTAACTGTGAAGTAGGACACCTCTAGGGATAGGAAGGGGGTTTACCTTTAACAACCCATAACAGATTAGGCAAAACACCATAACTTAAAAGAATGATGGTTGACTATACAACAGGGGCAACACTTTCAATGAAATTGGTATCGTATGGGGAGAAAGGGGTTTAAAGGATCTGAATATGACGTAACTCTCGCTTACACTAAGTTGCTGTGATATGTTCAAAAATAACTTGATTGACCCGGGGTAGAGTATATCATGAACAATGTTCAATCGAGGCTCTGCACCCTTTTAACAGCAGCATCATCATAGATTTTGTTTGAAGGGGCAAAACCTTCCGAAAGTAGTTTCACTTTTTTTTTTTTTTTTTTTTTTTTTTTTTTGTGCACTATAATCCCATTGCTTAAGATGTATATAAATCTCAAATAGAAGTGGGACAATTGCCCCCTGAAGCCGCAAATGACACCTCTGCCTTTTAAGCCATTGAGTTTAATTACATGTCATTTGAAACTAAGATGAATGAATGAAGAATGGTTTCAAACAAAGCAGACAGTACAAGCGATCGCAGTTTGCCCTGATTTCAATCAACAGAAACGAATGGAGGAATAATATATGTGAGCAACATCTAGATAAAGTAAATAAATAAATAAATATATTTTTTAAATGTCTATATTGTAAGTTTCTTTCGAAATCTATCAGATGCCAGCATCATCATCACGCCCGAACTCTGGCCTTATTTGATGGGAAATGATTTTATTTCAACATTTCCAATTGGCAGCGGGCGACTTCCTGGTCGTTCGTGTGTTGGATAACAAAAGGCATCTGATGGACATCAGGTTTCAGTCCTGAGGCGGAAGTATCGGTGAAAAAAAATAAATGTCAGTTCAACTCTCTCTTTTTCTCTCCAGGAAGATCCACCAACACGCATTGTGTCACTCAGTTCATCCGGTGCACTGGGGTCCGTTGCCAAAACTCCCCCCCCCCTTCCTCACCTTTTCAATCATCCAATCTAATTCTAATGATATCGGTTGCAAAACCCCCTCCGACCGTTCGAGCGGTGAACAACCTATGGCAAGGGAAGAGGGGAGAACAATTGCGTCGAAACCCACTGAAGGTTAATCAAGAGCACTTCACGAGTGCATAAACTCAAAACGCTTGCTTCACATACAAAACAACACAGCAGCGAATTCAGGTTATTCGTTTCTGTTGAAGCCAGGGGACCGTCACAGGCTGGGTTCTAATAAGTCTCATGTTTATCTTCTCAATGGTAATCATGTTGCCACTGCAAATATGTACAGTATATAAATTCTGTGTAGCCTGAAGAAAAAAAAAAAAAAACACTCCCATAGTACGTGAGTTCATAATTATGTGCCCATGTTAAGGAGATGGCCGTCATAAAAGTGGCCAACTTCATGAAATGGTCAAGTCATAAAAGCGGTCAATTTAAGGAAATGGCTAAGTCATGAAAGTGGCCAACTTAAGAGTTTTCCTTATATTGTCCACTATCTATATATTAATAGCCTTGTCCGTGAACAAAAAGCTTCAGATCCAAATTGAAAGTGACTATGTTTGTGATTCTTAATCTCTTGAACCACCAGACCGATCTCGATCAAATTTTTAACATAGATTACGTTCGTGCATGGAACAACGATTTAACTTTGATGGAACAACGTAGGGGATGGGGAGGAGGAGGAGATACGAAAATCAATAAATTTAAAAATAAGTGACCATGTTCGTGAGTTAATAGCATGATACTGAAAGTGGGTTCTCACACCGGGAAACGATCACGGACTCGATTATTAAGGAAGATGTCGTGGTGTAGATTTGTGGCCATCCTTCCTTCTGTACGGATTCCACTTCGCTTACCCTTCCTCCGATTGTTTACTTCGTCTGACAACCAGAAAAGAGTTCACTGCTGTTGATATCAAATGTTTTTACACGAAAAGACGAAAATACATTTCAAAATACATTTTATACCGAGATAAATTTATACAAGAGTTGGATCTGCAGCTCTATAAAGGAAGCACAGGAAACAGAAACAGACACTTTACGTACCAACAACCCTGCGAGCGTAGCTCACTGGTTAGTATCGTTGGTTTGTTTGCGGCTAAGAATCCAGTGGTCGGCCAAGCCAACCCCACTAAGGTTTCCCCACACTTTTACCTCAATTATAGCAGAAAATCAAACGAATTTAGGCCCTGGAAACTCTCTTCCACTTTCTTATTATTAACAGTAGAAGTACTTTTGTTAAAGTTTAGCGCCCCTTTTCACCACTGAAGCTGTACGAGGCGGGACAGTTTAAATTCGGTTCCCAACTCTACTACTCAACTAAGTACTCTCACCATTAATTGAACCTAGGACCACACGTGTTAGCCACTTTGCCACGAGGAGGACTTTCCAAATCACTGGAAAAATGAAATTTCTAGTTTTATGTCTTACGTTTATGCCTTTTAGGTTGAAGGTTTTATGTCTTACTTTATGCCTTTTAAGCTGAAGGTTTCATGTCTTACGTTTATGCCTTTTAGGTTGGAGGTTTCATGTTTTCCGTTTATGCCTTTTAAGCTGAAGGTTTTATGTCTTACGTTTATGCCTTTTAAGCTGAAGGTTTCATGTTTTACGTTTATGCCTTTTAAGCTGAAGGTTTTATGTCCTACGTTTATGCCTTTTAAGCTGAAGGTTTCATGTTTTACGTTTATGCCTTTTAAGCTGAAAGTTTTATGTCTTACGTTTATGCCTTTTAGGCTGAAGAAAATGGATGACAATCAAAATGAATGATGAAATAATCGATGGAATGAAATGAGAAAAACACGGGAGAACCCTAAGAAATCGAAGTTGTCCACCACAAACTCATTTGGCCTCAGATCGAACCAGCAACCCCGCATCAGAGGTGAACGCTTTACCACTGAGTCCTCGTACTCCCACTAAGCCACTGGAGTCACAGACGTTCTCTCTATAGTAAGATAAGTTACAAGGAAACAGTGTTCAAAATTCTTGACCTGGTTCTTATGCAAAACTCACATTCGTTCAACATTTCAATATTGTGTTCTTGTTATTTATTATGAGGCTACAAATATTGCATCCAAAAATAACAAAACAGACAAAAATAATTACAAAAAACTGAGCTCAATGCTTTGTAGCTGATTGATAACTTTTTTACGCGTAACCAATCGAACGTTCGTATATAGATGGAATCTTCCATTTTTCGCTGCACCGTGTTTGGAGGTGAATGACTTGAAGTGGTCCTGCTGAATCACGACGGATCTGAGAAGAATGAGGAAACGGTGCATCTTGTAATGAGACATTAAAAGTGATAACCCTCTTTCTCCCTTGTAACGTTTTCTCAATTGGTAAACCCATTCAACAGGTTGCCTGTTTTTATTGTGAGAAGTTCGGCACCGGAGGAAGCATCATTTTATTGAAGATGGTTATCATCATCATCATGTTCGTGTGAATAATTCCTCTTTATTATTAATTTCACCTTCCGTGTTCTGTCAAGGCTCCCCATTCGCTTCCTCACAAAATGTTAATGACAGCACATTCTGGTATCCTCAATTAATTGTGTTACCTTCAAACTTAAAATAAGGCAACCATATTAATGTTTGTCCTTAAGAGTCATTTTCAAAACAAAAACAAAAGACAGGGTTAACATTTGAACAACATAGCAATCTAAAACAAAGGAAGCAGCACGAAAAAGTGGGAAGAGCTATGAATCAGGTTGCCATATTTCAAAAATGAAAATCCAAAACGCCGCAAATAATTTTAAAAATACGTTTCCTCCCACCTGATAAGCTTCTATTTTTTAAAAAATACTCCAACATTTTCCCATTGTTGCCTATTCAGTTTTATTAACTAAAACAATTAAAACAATTTTTCTTTTTGAATGGTGAGCGGAAAATTCACCAAAAAATATCGGTGAGGGATTATTGATTAAAATGTTTCAGAAGCAAGTTGCAGATTGAAACAGAGTACTCAAGATAACAAAATGATTGAGTAGTAAAACCTTTTGTCCCTGGTCCAATGAAACGACCTACTTCATTCATGACAAAGTAGTTAAATCGTGAATTTAATTAAATCCATGTTTTATGTATTCAAGTTTTTTTTTTTTTTTTTTTTTTTCAAGTTTTGAATTGTCACTCAGAAGTTGCAGCGAATAATTATATACCTAATCCTGTGGGAAAAAAAAACTATAATATTCCATTCCTTTCTTCTTCCCTGAAATCCGGAACATTTAAGCGTCCCGAGAAATATTTTCGGGACACCGGGAAGCAGATCTCGATTCCGTGACGGTCCTGGATTTTCCAGGACGAATGGCAACCCCTAGCTATGAATATACACCAGAATCTGCCTACATTAGGCAGAGATGTCCAAAATCATCAGCTCACTTCAAGTATCAAAAAAGCCACATGCTTTGCGGAATAAAGGACTACAAGCTCATCTTACGTAATACAGCGATTTACAAAAATTAACGAAGTTTTCACAAAATAAATTCAAGCTATATAAGCGAAAATAATCTTAAATCCTGGTAAGTAATTGGCTATATTTTTATTGTAACAAATCTTACATTGTGCATGGAATAATTTACATTTCTTTGAAGACATTGGGTAACGCAATCTTCGTAGAAAGAACAGAACTTTTTTTTTTTTTTTTTTTTTTTTTGCTGGATTATGCGTTCACAAGGATTTTGAAAGAAGTCTCATATGACTGCTAGAAATTAACATTCATTTGACTTTCATTTGTTTTGTGTGGTGGGAAAACGAAAGAGCAATGTCTGAGGAAAAAACAGTCTCACCTTGAGCAGTAGTTTTCTATAAAGTGTCCTTGTTTCACAAACCTAACGTTGCATAAAAAGAAAGATGTCCAAAATAAGACAACTGTTGTTACTGCCTGTGAAAGTGGTGAAGAGCAATCCGATTGCTTTGGAGGAGGAAGAATAGGTGGGGGGTGGGGAGTTGCGAATGAGTCCATCCTTGAACTTTGTGCTCTGCCTCACAGAATCCTATTACATCAGCAGCGAAAAATACCAGGAGCCTTCAATAGAGTTGTTCAACAAGACAAGAACAGATCCAGCGTGATTGGCTGGAGAATCAATGACAAGTAGTTACTAAAAGAAGTGAAGCCCTTACTACACGAGTGATTAGCATTTGAATATTTCATGCATCTATTAGAACATTCCTGTCCTCTCTGCAATTTATTTAATTTTTTTCTTTTTTGTTTACATCCACGGTTATACCATACACGCTAACAGATACGAGTGTTTATAAAAATCAATGATTAACCAAACCAACTAACTGTGTGGCCTATGTAACTAGGAGGCTGAATACCGCGTTCATAAAAGCTCTCCACTGACTTCTATCCTTAGCCAACTGGATCCAGTTTCTACTTTGTATTCCTATTTCTGCGAGATCGATCTTAATATTGTCCTTCCGTCACACACAGATCTTCCTAGTGGTCGTTTTCCGATTGGTCTTCTAGTTAAGACTTCGAATGCGTTCCTAGTTTCTTCCATTCTGGCTACATGACCTCCTAGATTTATGACCCTCACAATATTTGGAAAATTATATAAATTATGCAGTTCCTCGTTATGAAGTTTCCGCCATTCCCCATTCCTGTTCCACAGAAGCCTCGGACTATTACTTATAACTTGGCACAACCTAAGCAAAACAAAATGGATATGAGATATGGAACATGGAACATTAGAAGTCTTTATATGGCAGACGCGTTAAAATCCGTAACGAGTGAGTTAGAGAAATACAGGATGGACCTAGTAGGAGTTCAGGAAGTTAGGTGGGAAGGAAATGGATCTGTGAATTACGGAAATTTTACGTTGTTTTACGGGGAAGGAAATAAAAGTCACGTGAATGATTGTGAAATAAATTGATGGAATGAGAATGTGGAAGGAAATGGAAGAACCCAGAGACGCAATATTCTCCACCGTAAACTAAGTTGGTCTGGTGTCAAATCACGGACCCCTCGCAGCACAAACAAGCGCTTTACCTCTGATCAAAAATTATAAATACTTAGCAAAGGCACAGTCAAATGACTCACATCGAATTCTAGAAATATCTCAAAACATTTATTTGCTTCATAGAATCACATTTTAATTTATGCAGCTTATTATGCAAACCTTGAGTAAAGGGCTGTGGTGGCTCAGTGGTAGAGCGTTCAACTTTCCTGCATGGAGTCTTTGGTTCGATCGCAGCTTATGCCAAGTGAACTTTGTGGTGGACAAACAGCGTGTGCATGCGTTTTCTCGAGGTTCTCCCGTTTCCTGCCACTTTCTTCATTTCATTCATTTCTCATCATCACCGTCTCCTTTAGCCTAGCCAGCATAACCTTGGAACGTAAAACTCAAAGATTTTTTTTTTTTTTTTTTTTTTTGCAAACTTTGAATAGAGAGTTTAAAAACCCTTATAAAATTCTTCGTATGAAGTACTGTGCTATATAGGTCAGAGACACGTACACGCATAATTGATGAAAAAGACCGGAAGCTTTCGAAATGTGGGTATGGAGAAGAATGGAGGAAATTAGCTAGGTCGAGCGGAAAACGAATGGGAGGGTCTTAGAAAGGGCCAGAGGAGAAAAGAACAATTTTAGATATTATTAAGAAGAGGAACAGAAACTGGTTGGGACATTGGCTAACAAAGAACTGTATTATGAGGGATGTACTAGAGGGTATGGTGGCAAGAAAGAGAGGGAGGGGAGAAGGAGACTACAATTAATGGATGATATATAAACAGAGAAATCGTATGTGAAGACAGGTTAGCGGAAGATGATGGAGAATAGAAGCTTCTCAGTTGCAGCAAGTGATCTGCCAATAATGGCAGAATACCTATGATGATGATGATGCAAACATAATTCACCTACGATGATGATACTATTTTGTATTTCTTTCTTTCTTTTCTATTTATTTTTACATCATCATCGCCAGAAAAAGCATTGTGACGAAGAGTCATAAAACTGAAGATTTTTTTTTTTTCTTTTTAAGGAATCGGATAATTTACAAGCTGTCATCAGATATTAAGGAGGAACGTTGATTATAACATGTTTTGCATGAGATGGAAACTAGTATCAGCTGCCCTGTTCATTTATTCCCTCCCTAATTAACATGGAGTCTATTATTTTGGGCGTAATCATTTATGGATGCCCTTTCGGAAGATCGTGTTCTGCGTTAAAATGAGGCTAAATAAAACCGTTAGACGCGTGGTTCACTTCGGTCGGTATATCACTGCCCCAAATGCGTAGGAGCTGCAAGGAAAATAACTTCTCCATATTATTCAGTATTCCATTTGTTCAGAACACGATTTTCGTGAATAACTAATCCTATGGGTTCAAGATAATTACTTATCTTCACCCTGCAAAGCAGCGTTTCTCAAACTTTTGTCAAGTAAGGACCAGTTTTATTAGTCAGCATGTTCCACGGACCATCCTTCCATCTCCCCTTCGAAATTTACCTTTTATTATTATTATTATTATTATTATTATTATTATTATTATTATTATTATTACTAGCAGCGTTCACCCCGCTTCGCTGCGGTCACCCCGGAACGCAATAAACTTTGTTACTTAGATAATTTTTACTTTTTCGCTTTCAAGTGATATGATAAAAACCATAGAAGATTGCAGTAAATCTTAACATTATATCGCCTGTCATTTATGTTAACCCGCCCCGCTTCGCTGCGGTCATCCCGGTGCTGGCATATTGTAAAAGTGTCTGTAAAAATAAGCAAATCAATTAAAAAATTTTAAACAGAAGATTCAAGCTATTTTCCGCTGTATATCGCCTGTCATTTATGTTAACCCGCCGAGTGACACGGTCATGCGGGTTGCATATAAATACGTTTATTTTTACCTATGATGAACTAATAACAAAGGATTTGTACGTTATGGACACTTGAATGGTCAATTATCTCAAGACACTGGTAATTAAAAATTAAAGTGATATGATAAAAACCATCTAGGGTCCAAATCCTAATAACCCCCCAAAAATGAAAGAAATTGGTTCAGCCGTATTAGCGTGATGAGCGGACAAAGAATTGTACGTTCTCTTTTATATATATAGATTATTATTATTATTATTATTATTATTATTATTATTATTATTATTATTATTATTATTATTATTATTATTATTATTATTATTTTGCTTCTTGAAAAGTAGATCTGACTAACTGAAAACATATCTCTCCCTTTTCTTATATAGAAGGGAAGATACATTATTTGATTTAGTTCGTGTCAGAGAATGTTCAAGCGAGAGAAGAGCAAATGCCTGTGCTGGTGAAGGAGATTGGAATCGTGATTGAAAAATCGGGTGGAGCAACATCCCATGTTGATGGAATTGTATTTCCATTTCGAGGCCATCTATTTACAGTTTCAACAGATTTAGCAACGAATAAAAGGAAATAGAGAACATAAATTGTGTCCTAATAGAAAATTATCTTCATTGTTTAACTTTATTAAGAAATGGAATTCAGCTATTTTGTTTCTTTCTTTACTCATTTAACGAAGGAAAACTAAACATAGTGATATTTTGATCCGAGTGGTGGCTGTAACGTAAGTAAAGTTAATTATACTCGCAATTCATACTGGTATGCCTGATTCAAAACTATTCTCAGCGTCTTAACACTCTTTTAAAATTATCTCGGTTCCTTTTCTGTTACTAGTCTGGCTACGGTCCTGTTATGGACATGTTTCTAGGATAAAAGATAGTTGATAGGGCAATTGTAATCTATGCACTCGTGTTGCCTTTGCGATTAATGTTCTTCAGCTGAGTCAGTCATTTTACTTAGGGTAGGTCCACCAGTTGGTTTCCTCAACTCATAAATTAAGACAGGTTTCTCTGTAGTGCAACGCTGATATTGGATAGGGTAGAGAAGTCCAACAGTCCAAGAGAGTCCAACAGAAACATACACTTTTCGAGAGCTCATCCGTGGCTAAGTGGTTAGCATACGCGCGTTTGGTGTAGGAGACCCGGGTTCGATTCCCGGCGGGAGCTCATGTGGTTCGGAATCCACGTTAATCAGTAGGTCCACGTCTCATATAGCCTCGCTGCTGAAAGGGGCGTTAAAATCAACTCAACTCAACTCAACATACACTTTTCGAGACGAGACTATCTTCGTTACGAGTCAATTTTCTTCCAATAGAATGAATCCAGTGATGACACCAAAGGACAAGGGAGCGCTCCCCTTCGAAGCTACATCTGTTTTCCCCCACAGAAGCTGTGTTCTTATGTAGGTCGAGTAATATAAAATTATCCTTTCGCTATACAAAAAAAATAATAATAATAAATAAATAAAAAATAAAATAAATAAATAAAAGTTGGTCAAAAATTTTCTCTGCCTCTCTCTCCCCTTCCGAAAAGAATAAAACAGGCGTCGTCAGTGAACGGATGACATCACTTCCACAACACTTTGTTTCGGATGAGAGACCCGCATCTCTTTTCTTATTACAATTATTTAGGAGTTTAACGTTCTACGTTTATAATCCACGGCGAAGAGAGACGGACGAAATGCTAGAATGAAGAGTGGAAAGAAATGGAAGAACCAAAGAAAACCCATGCAGACGGTGTTTGTCCACCACAAATTCATTCCACTTGGCGCGAGCTTGGATTGAAGCAAGGGCCCCAAGTGGTAGAAATGAACACTCTACCACTAAGTCACAGCGGCCTTTCATCTCTTGTTTCGTATTACTTTAACACTGAAGCTTGTAGATTGGATGGAAGCAACATGCTCAAAGATTACAAACTCACTCTGACAAATCTAGAGATATTTGGGATATTATGAACGAAAGAGATATATTTCGGAAGGGAGGATATACCATTCTTAAAGGCACAAACACCTGCCTCGACAGTATTCAAACTAAGTAGACCGTACTGTAAGACGCATGCAAAACATATTTAAGATCTTTCAATTTTCTTTCAATCTTTAACCTAACAATCTACCTACAGAGGTGTATTAAACAAGAAGAAACACATTATTTTACCTGCATCAGCTTCCTGTTGAAAAATAGAGATCTTCTCCAGAATCCGAGGGGTAGGCTTCTGGGATGATCGAAGCATTTTTCCTACCGCCTTATGCTACTTAAAAACAAAACACGACGTATTTTTTTTCTACACCCGGAACTGAAACTTCCCAATCCGTATGCTAATATTTGGAATTTTTTCTTATTGGTTACTATATTCAGAGATGGAACTTCGCAACACGTTTAAAAAGATGAAGACGTCTAAACAAGGAGATGATGTATTACTGGAAGTCCGTGTTATTTAAAAGCGCATGCAACAAGTAAACAGTATAGTTCCGATAGAACCGCGAAGAGCCCGCCAGTTGCCACTACGTGCCACTACAGACACAACAGCCCGTCGCTCCAAATCCTTTCCGTGTAGCTTCTGGAAACGTTGGGACCTGCGTGATTTGCCAGTGTTACGTCACAGGGAGAACATGAGCGTTATGTAACGCCCACGCGCGGGGAGTTCTCCGTCGAAAGAATGCTACGGGCAAGGACATTCCTCGTGGACAGGTAACGAGATTGGCGCTGGAGTCACGCATCAAACACGAACCTTCCTCGCATGCTGAGATACTTGGATTCGATACTCGAGGTCAACCACCTGTATTAACCGAAGACCATTGCTTAGAATCGATCATTTGAGCAGCCAACGTCCAATAGCACTACAACTTCATTCTTTGATATACTGAGCAACAGGGTATAAAGATTTATGGCCTAGTTTCACTATAGGAAGGTTTTAGGTTCAAATACCGCGATCAATCTTCCTAACGTAATATGTTGAGTTTTCCTCAGTCGCACCAGCAAATGCTTCGATGGTATTTTTTAAAAGTAACATTTACACGACATGAAATTTTAAATTTAACACTATTTTACTCTTACATCATTCATAATTATTTAAATATATTTATAAATTTATGGTCCGTTCAGAGCAGAAAACCGGTTTCGTCAGGAACCGGTTCCGGACATCCCTATTTTCCCGACGTTTTGTCATTTCTTTCCCGTTCTCCATAGTTCATTTTCTTTGTTTTGTTCATATTCTTTGATTTGTCTTCTTTTGGTTACCAATCCCATTTTGCAAGATAAAGTCGTGAGAACCGGACCGATTTTTAGAAATATGCTGCTTTAGTAGTTTTGCTTCCAAATATTCGTATCTCATTCCAATCCTCTCCTCTCCAATTGGCTTAGCAGTGGTTCAAGAAGCAGGATAATCACAGTAGACATTCTGCCATTATTGGCAGGTCATTTGCTGCAACTGAGAAGCTTCCATGCTCCACGGTCTTCCGCTAACCTCTTTGTCTTCACGTACAACCTTTCTGTTTTGATATCGTCCATTTATTGTAGTCACCTTCGCCTCCTCCCTCTCTTTCCTGCCACCATACCCTCTAGTACTTCCTCATCATAGTTCCCTCTTAGTCAAGGTTCAAAAGATACACAAAATTTACAACTTCGGGACTTTCATTGAAACGTCACCTCAGGAACGAAGAGGGGGAAGGAAAAATACACCCATGTATGGTTCGTATTTTGTCTTAGCCAATGAAGCATTAGAAACTGCTCATCAGTAGGTTAATACACAAGTGTTTCAATATTTGCACAATCCAAAGAACACGCACATGTATACGTCGTGATCATACATGGTCAAACTGATCCGAAAGGAAATGTGCCAAGCGGACTATTTAACACGGAGTGCACCACTCTGTCAGTTTTTAATGGCAGTGAGAATAAGTGTTCAACAACGCCTGATACTATCAGTATATGAGTTCAAACACGGACATAACACTGTGGCAATAACCCAAAATATTTGGCAATAACCACATCACAGCAATCTTTGGTTCCGGAAGTTTTAGGTCGAAGATCACCAATGTCCGGCCGCCCCAGAGTAACAGATTCTGAGATCATAAGGGACACCATTGAGGAAAATCCATCTGCCAGCAAACGATAATTGTTAAAAAAAACACTCGGCATGTTCCAGTCCACTATAGTGTATCACCCTGATGAACTCGGAAAAGAACATACGGAGCTGTCTCATAGAAACAGCCAGGCCCAGTTCAGGCCTAGAAGAGAGTGGATGTATGCGAACAACTGCTGTAAAATCCAGCGACCTGTGTTTCCTGAAACGGGTTGTCACATGCGACGGAAAGTGTGCGTTTTCCGAAATCCGAATGTAGAAATAGTGGTTGAGCAAGGATTAACTTCCACAACCGGTAATCAAACAAGGCAGTTTCAAGCATAAAGTCCTGCTCTATGTGTGGTGGAATTACGACGAGGTAATTCATTTCGAGTTCGTTCGTATCATCAATGTCAACGATACAAGCGGATATATGTTGCACTACAACGAAAATATCCTGCACTGATGAACCGAAAGCGTGCCCTGCTGCAATAGAATAACGCAAAACCACACTCGGCTCCATGAACGCAACAATAAATTCAGAAACTCGATGTCATATAGTCCCAACCTTGCCTCTTCGGATCATTACCTGTTTTGGTCACTGCCTGGCGCACTTCCTGAAATCACAATCCTTTAACAACCAGCAATAACTGACTTCTTTGCCTCTAAGGACAAGACGAGATATCGACAAGGAATCGAGGAATTGGCAGGAAGATGGCTACAAACACGAACAGTCCAACAGAGGGACTTTATTTTGAAAGTTAATTTGCTTTCGTTGCACTATAATAAATACCGAGCGAAGTAGCTCAAGTGGTAGAGCGTTGGCTTCCATTCAGAAGGTCGTGGGTTCGATTCCCGCTGCCGATCATCCTGACTGGAGTTTTCCAGGGTTTTCTTCAGTTCTACTTGGTGGGGCGAAGTAGCTCAGTGGTAGAGCGTTCACCTCCGGTGCTTCGGATCCCTGGTTCGATCGCAGCTCGCGCCGTGTGGACTTTGTGGTGGACAAACACCGTGCTCGTGGGTTTTCTCGGGGTTCTCCCGTTTCCTCCCACTTTCTTCATTCTACCATTTCATTCATTTCTCATAATCACCGTCTCCTTTAGCATAACCGTAGGACGTAAAACTTAAAGATTTCATTTCAGTTCAGTTCAGTTCTACTTGGCAAATGTCGGGATGGTACGTACTAAACAGGCCCTGGCAGATATCTTCCCAAATCCTTTCCATTGTTATTGTTGTTAGTTATCCAGTATAAAATGGTCTTTGAGCTGTATCTGGTGATTGTTAAATAAATAAATAAATACAAGTGTGTTGTGTGCCAGCATATTGCAAGACTTACGACTCATCCTCATACATTTAATTTGATAATTCTGTGTTTGTCATTTCATTCATATTCATTTAAGATACGTAGAAATATGAGGGTACTGAGGAAGAATTTAGAATCGAAATGCTGCTGCTATTTGTACGCAAAAAGTTGCAGAATACTTTCTATGAAAGTTTATGTTTTCCATTGGACACATGAGTCTTCTTTGAACCACGTACTCACACAAGCACCATGTGATGTATTAGTGTTGACAACGTAATGAAACCATCTGTTATAGTTAAACATTAAATGAAGTCGTTGCGTTCTGTGTTCATAACAAAAGCAGTAGCACTGAAACAGAGAAGAAACGCACGCCGTTTTACGAGGCCATCTTTTTAGTGTGTTTCCGCGTATGCAGAGTACATTCACACTTTCAACTCATGTTTCATCTCCCGAGAGAGAACAACTCGCATCTCGGGAGTCATTTGTCTATCTTAGTCCCAGTCACAAAACGCTGCTCCTTAAGCCTCCAACGCAGCGAGATGTTTGCCTCCGAAGAATTTATTACAAGAGGATTCAGCGTTGCAAACTTTCACCAGGTGAACTCAGCACAAAACTTATTCCATTTTCCTTCGCATTGTCAGGAAGTTGCCGAATAGAGAAACACAGATCCCGGTGATGCTAAATGAAGACTTTATCCTCAGAGTTATGCAACAGGTTTGACGTAAGTGTCGTCTGGGGAGTCGTACTTTTCAGGGAACAACTTTCTCGAATTCTCTAAAAGAGAAATTTTAGTTGAACTCTCGAGAATTTCTTTTGCATATGTATGTGTTGACTACACACCTACCTATTTGGCGTTTGTCCTTTCCTTTATTCCATGTGTTTTAATCCGCTTCCTTAGTTTCAAGACTCCATTTTGTTTCAATACCAAAAATATTTTTATATTCCCTTTTTTCATGACTAAAAGTCTTGAAGAAGGTATTATCCATGTTTCCGATCTCCTTACTTCGTTCACGCACTGATTTCGCACTTCGTCAATTCTGCAAATGTTATGTTCTTTTCGTTTTTGTGGTGTGCACAATCTTTAGGTGATGGCGGCCGTATTAAAGTACGTCAAGCGCTGTTCCAGCTGCACTACTAAAACAACCATTTTCAACTAGTGTACCGCAGCGGAACCACTGGTGTTGCCGGGAAAAAGAACATTCAAACGAATTAACGATGCAGATCTCATTGTGGAGTATAATGCGCGGTTTGTAGAAAATTTTGTTATTTACTTCTTTCATAACAGTAACATTATTTTTACGTTATTTGATAGTCAAACAGTTGCAATTTCATAGTTATTGATTCTTTATGATCAAAAATACAAAGAACTTGGCATTAGCTATGAAAAAGAGATAAAAATGAAATGAAATATTTCAGTCCCACGTTTATGCTTATTTGGGTAAGGGAGACAATGATTAAGGCAAATGAATTATGATGGAAGAATTTATGGAATGAGAATTTTGTTGTTCACCACAAATTTTCTTGTTTAGGGATCGAACTAGGGACCCGATGCATCAGAGGTAAGCGCTCTACCACTGAGCCACCGTGCCCCTTAGAAAAACTAAATTTTTATACGTATCACATAGGATTTTGAATTAGTTATTGTGCCAAAAGCTCAAAAAGGTTGCAAAACACTGCTCTAAAACATTTACATACAATGCATGAACAATATTGTTAAAGAAATCTAAAATATTAATACTTTCGTTTTAAGAAAAAATCATTTTAAAAATCACACTTATTGCAGTTCATTCCATGTAAGATTAGAATACCCAACTTTTCAAAGAGAGATGTGGTAGCCTAGGACTTTTTTAAATTTTTTTAAGCAAGGTTGTATCAAAGAAATACTCATATAAGGGAACGTGGGGTAGAACCCGGGTAATATTTTGTGCTGTTGTTTTACATATTATAGGTGTGCATTTTCTATCTGTTCACATTTGAAGATGTCTCCAAATTACGAACAGAAGTCGGATCGACAATCATGGAATCAAGAAAATATGAAACAAGCCAATATAACTAGTATTCCTCTTGTGAATTTTACTACTAAACATCAAAGTTTGCTTGTGTAGACCAAGCCCGTAGCTAGGACACTAACATGGGGACTGAGATCATTTTTGAAGGGGCTAACTTCAGTTAATCTCACGTTCATTCATATAAAAACAAACAATTGAAAGTGTTATTGGTGCTGAAAGTGGTCACAGGGGAGGGGGGGCTGAACTGCTCTACACCCCTTGCTACAGGCCTGGTGTAGACTACAATCTAAAGTTCAATAAAGAAAAAATATTTTTCATTTTTACAAAAGATTTACATGTCTACTCACTTTTACCCCACCATTAGGGTAAAACTGCTTGACTTGACATTTTCATTTATAACATTATTACGCAATAAATAATAGAGTTCCGCAACTTATAAGGTGATAATAGCAATCATCAATCTGTACTTGTCCTATGTATAATTTTACAGCATTTTACTAGCACAACTTTAGTTCCCTGAGACAACCAAACTTTAGCTTTCTATCCCCACTTTCCCATATGATATATAATTGCAAAAATAAATGAATAAATGATGTATTTTATTCGTAACAGGCTTCTCATTCATGCAGCTAGTGATGTTCTTCTACACCTTTCGAAATAAAATTTAGAGTGGTGATTCCCGACTTGTGGGTTGAACCCCCGAAGAAGTGGTCTGAAGAGTAAGCAAGGGGGCATAAGCATGAGCAAAATTGCGACGTGATACAACGTGACAGCGTTAGTATAACATGAAATATTTTGGTCCTACAGACCTTTGATTCCTGAGTTATTGACCATCGAAGGTTGCTGTTCGAAAAGAATGAAATGAAATCTTTGAGTTTTAAGTCACATGGTTATGGAGGCTAATTAGGCTAAAGGAGACGCTGATGATGCAAAAAGAATGAAAATGTTGGATTGAAGAAAGTAGGAGGAAACGGAGCACCCGGAGAAAACCCACGCACACGCTATTGGTCCACCACAAAGACCACTTGGCGCGATTAAGTCGAACCAGGGACCCCACGCACCAGAGGTAAACGCTCTACCACTGAGCCACCGCGACCCCTAAAGTTGCGGTTCGACTTAAGATTTAGTGAACATGATTGTAAGTGCCGTGTTTTCGATTATACTAATCCGATCTTTTGACGAAATTTACTAGCAAACCTTGTGCAACTACTACGTTCATGAAGTATTATGGTATACAGATCATTGTTCTCGAGTTATTCACCACCGAATTGGGTTTGGAGTTAGCGCAGTAAAGAAATTTCACTAAATCACGATCGATAAAACCCATCCAATATTGACCAAACTTTATATGGTGGTAAAAGTTGACAAACTTTGAACCCATTCGAACATAGTATAAAATATGGTAGTGTAAAGATGATTAGTTTTGTAAGTTACAAGTATTGGCCATCGAAGCTGAATTTGAACTCAGTGGAATCAATGAGTAATATGACTAAAAGCGATTAATGGATTTCTCTTTATCTTCACCAAATTTGGCATGGTGGTAGATTTTCATGAGTTTACTACGCTTATAAAATATTATGTTGTTAAAATCTTTTGTCCTTGAGTTATTTGCTATTGAAGTTGGCAACAAAGTCCAAATCCCGAGTTTGATAACTAATAACTCATTTAAGAACCAAAGACGGGCACACCACGGTATTTTACATGCATATGAACCTTGTTATAGCAGGTTTAGTATTGAACTAAGGAAAAAGTCGGTCAACTGCTATGGAGCATTGGACTATATGGTTCAGAGACTTGGACATTACTGAAGAAATATTTAGAGAGCTTTGAAATGTAGCATTGGAGGTAGATAGAGAAGACAAACAGCGAGAGTAACAAGCGAAGATGTTTTAAAACGGGTAGGAGAGAAGAGGACACTTTTAGAAGGCCAATTGGATTGGAGACGTCTTGCGGACAAATTGCCTTCTTCATATTACCATGAAAGAAGGAAAAATAGAAGGAAAGGGAGGAATAGGAACAAGATGAACACAACTGATCGATGATTTGAAAAATAGAAGAAAATATTAAGAGTTAAAACAGAAAAATGAAGATCGAGGAACCTGAAAGAAACATTTCCAGATTCAAATCTAAACTTAAGAAAAAAAAAACATTAGTCCAGGACCTGCCAAAAGGCAGAATACTTAATAATAATAATAATAATAATAATAATAATAATAATAATAATAATAATAATAATAATAATAATAATAATAATAATAATAATAATAAACCTTGTTAAGGTCTGCCAACGTTTCAAATTTGGACAAGTGAAGACCTTTAGTTCACGAAATATTGGCCACCAAATTTCGAGCTTGAACATACCAGTTACGGGTAATAAATGCAGTGTATATTTATAGTGAAAATTTGTTTTAAAATCAATGAAACACTAGAGAAATTTAATAGTTCTAATATTACTAAGGGAAAATTCGATTCATGTGAAACAGAAATAAAGGATAGCAATTGCCTGGCTCAATGCTAATTCGCACTTTCCTAATAATGACAATAAATTTAAAATGTCTGTGATAATGGTGGATATACGCTTTCCATCAATTACTTATAAAACAATCTATGATTTTTAGATAAAGACATGATCATACACCAGGTATTACGTAAATGAAATTGAGCTCCCATGCAACTGTCAAGTCACCTGTGACCTGTTGCAATATATTAGTGACGCAAGAAGGAATAAAAACAAGAACTTATGTGAACTCTGGAGATGTCCTTGTGGCAACAGAAGACAGGGAGTTGCATCACCATGTAGTCAGCTGACAAAGAAGCAATTAGGGAAATACACGAAGGAAACTTGAAATTAATTCTCTCTCACAGACACCAGTCTCAGGATGTGATGTGTGACGCCTTTCACTTACCCCTGCCTTGGAGTTTCAGTGTTTCTTACATGCTTCGTAACAGACTCCAATACCAACAAGTACAATGTTTGCTAAGCTGTGGGGAAAACATATTCACACCTAGGGTAATAACATTTTTTTCTCGATGTAATGAGTCACTGTCTATCCCAAAAGCAGTTATGCGCTAATAATTAAATTTTCATATTCATTTATTATGTGAAACACGTGTATCTTAATATTGTTCAATCTGGCTTTGGAACTACGTGTAACTTGATTTCATGATAAGTCTGATAAAGGCAATGATATAAAATAAGGAGCTGATACATTACAACCACCCAGGGGCGGATCCAAGATATGATCAAGGGCGGGGCTAAATCATATTTTGTCGTTTTATCCTGTGTAAAGCAGGATTGAAGTCCATTTTATCCAGTGTATACCTGAGCGTCAAGGAGGGGCCCTATAGCCCCCCCCCTTGGATCCGCCACTGCAACCACCTATCCAACATCTAGCCTTTCCAATTTTTGTTCCCACATGTCAGACAGCAGCAATGTGATTTAGCATGAAAGCAATGAGACTTTGGTAGGTGGCAGGAGTCAGAGTACACCATAACTCTACACACGAGTTACTTAATTTCTTAACAAAGGCTTAACTCTTCAAACGTTTGCTTTTATGACTTTTTATTTTAACTTGTGGACTTCGAAACACAAAACGCAACACTTTTACAATATAATATTTTGCAAATATACCACCATACGCCAAACGTTACTCATACAGCTGAGGGCAGGCTTGTAGCCACTCCAAAACTGTAGGGGGACTAATCCAACCATATTATAGTTTATTTGCAAGCCCACCGTGAAAATTTTGGGGGGCCAGTTTAAAATTATGGGGTGCGGCCCCCTGTGGATACGAGCCTGGGTGAAGAGGAGAAAGAATATAAATAAACTTATGTTTGTATACTTAAAACACTACTTCGTGTGAGGTGATTGAAAAGAAAAAGCTGAAGTTTCAAAGTAACAACATAAGTAACACATAATGAATTTTTGTCAATATTCTTGTTCAGACTCGATAAATCCTGGACGCCAGGTTGTCAAGGCGATTGGAAATAGGAGTCTGGCTCCTAAATAAGTTAAATCAAAAATAAAATTGTGAAGGCCCATGTGTGAAATTGTATTATTATGGTGCCTAGGTTTGAGAACCGGCGCTTAGGTTACAAGAAAACTTCTCAAGACTTATCATGTTTATGATGGTCTTTCGGCAGCCTAACCATCTGTCTGCCTGTATTCGCTAAAGCTTTCTTCAGCTTCAAACCACCGCGGTGACCACAAAAGCATTTCCCTTGTTGAAATATAGTAAGAAAGTAAAGCTCTATATAATACGATTCTTGTAGCATTAAGATAAGAATAGTTGTAGCAATCAATTGCTAATATGCAGAGTAAATAGAAAAAAAATGAAAGGATGTAATAGGATACGAATATTTTTAAAGGGATTAAGAGCTTTTTGGGTAGAACGTGCTTATTTGTAGCCGTAGTATAATAGCATGGAGTTCACGACAAATCTTCAAAATAATAATAATAATAATAATAATAATAATAATAATAATAATAATAATAATAATAATAATAATAATAATAATAATAATAATAATAATAATAATAATAATAAAAGCTACAATATGGTGGCCTAGATGTTTTCAATCTGCACATGACTTAATTTGAACTGATATAGTGATACAGTTATAATGTTTTTTGTGGTAATACAATAGTAAAGTAATCCTGCTTAAGTGTACAAGTATCTAAAAAAAATGTAATGATAAAACATTACAAATGGCCATTAGGAGACGGTGATGATGAGAAATGAATGAAATGGTGGAATGAGAATGTGGGAAGAAACGGGAGAACCTCGGGAAAACCCAGGAGTACGGTGTTTGTCCACCACGAAGTCCACACAACGCGAGCTGGAATCGAACCAGGGACCCCAAGCACCGGAGGTGAACCCTCTACCACTGAGCCACCGCGCCCCCTACGTACATTTATAGGTCTAATAATAATTTTATTGCAACAGTTTCGTTTTTCAACGATATTTTGATGATTTTCTGCCAGGGGAGGATCTAGACCGAAGCTGGAGGGGCCTTAGCCCAGTGCTGGACTGGCCACGTTGGCTACGTGGCATTTACCAAGGGCCCGAGGCCTGAGGGGCCCCGCAGAGATCACGAGGCGCAGGACCTGTAAGCCTTGGTCGAATTTCCGCGATCGCAAATGCACCAAACTGAATAGAAACAAATTGAAATTAGAAATGATGCGGTCTCCACATATAGGAGCATGGAGTGGAACGTTGATCATGGTTGGCGGAAAAGGAAACAGAGAGGATTGGTAAGAGGCTTCATTGGAACGAAATTAAACTACAGCTAATTTTAGTTTTTCTGTAATATCTCCAGAAGAGTAATTTAACGAAATATATATTTTATTGGGTAAACGTACTTAGATATCTATTAGGTTCATAAATTACCATATAGCATATATTCAAACCTTAAAAAGCGGCTACATTTTGTGGCTTAAATTAAAGTTAGAAATATAAAGGGCCCCATCAAACATAAATTCAGCACTGATCACAAACATGTAGTGTAATGAAAATCTAAGAACAGAGTTTTAAAAAAATATATGTATATATTTTATAAAACACATGAAAAATTTCACTCTAATGTTAAAGGAGAAGAAGACACTGAAATTGTAAATATCATTTTTGTATTGTTATTTTGTGGCAATTTAAAAATGTGAATATTAGGTGATGGGAATCTAAATGTAACGAAAGAATTTTAGTCTCGGGCGATCACGTATACTCTCGTGTCATTTAAAATCATTAGGAGAAAAATACAAAGTAATTATAGTGGACCTCAGGGTCCAGAATGGTGCAATTTTTCTAATATAAAAGGCACACGAGAGGGCAGTGGAGGGAGGTTCACATTAGGACTCAGAACAAAAACTCCCAATAATCGTAACTCGAAGAATAGGTGGACGACGGAAAACTGGACTCAAATCCTGTTTAATGTAAGTCCTATTTTTCATTCACAAAACGCTGTTATTTTAGTAACCCAAGTTTTAGTTTTGGTTTCCTGCGAATCATTAGATTGATTTCCGTAATTACTTGTAAACAAAACATTGCATTTTGGCAAAGAGGAAAATAGAAACACTTGTGTTTTGTTTTGAATACCATCCAATAACTTATTAACTAAATGACAGGTGGTAACACAGTAGTATTGCAGTAAATTGTCAGGAGGTGCCAGTATGTCTGGAAAAGTTTTTTTAATCCTTGGGACAGGTATACAGGTATATACGGGCTTACGATAGTTTTTATATGCTTAGACGGACTTTTTTTTTACCTGTTTGTGGACCGATAATGACATAATTTTACCCATAATTCACCTGATTTTCATTAAATAAACACAATTTATTTTTTATCACTCTACAAAAAACCCCTATTCATTTTTATCAGCCCACAAAAAGCCCTATTCATTTTTTACCAGTCCATAAAAAAACTCCTATTTGTTTTTTATCAGTCCACAGAAACACCTATTTATATATTCCCTAGTTAACATAGTAGGTTTTGTTCCGTCTCCTGAAGACATTTTGTTACATAATGACAGGGCTTCCTCGTGGTGTCTGTGCAGATGGAAGCCGGTAACAGAGCAGGCCACGCCAGACGGAAACAAATGAAGCATTTCGGAATACAAAATGTAGAGCATGAGTAGAAAAATGTATGTCTGGAGGGTCTTCCGAAAGAAAGTCTCTCTTCACTTCACTTCACTTATTATATTAGTACCTGTTGCGTAATTATATTAAAGACATCGGATTTAAGTGGAAGTTATAATTACTTCCTTTCCATGCCATTACTCAACATACGTATAACACGGACAGGATACACATATTTTTGGAATTCTTATAATGAAAAATGATAAGGAAAAAATACTCTGAAATAAGAAATTACATTCATTCTATCAGAAATTGACGTACGGATACAAGCACAGTAGATATGTGAACACTTTCACCTTTCAAAAATGTTATGGTTCATTAAAAATTGACCCAAAGCGTCAGCCTACCTTCACGTGCTTGTGAGCACGAAATCCAGAATAAATAGAATACGGAACACATTCCTTTCTTGCTTCTCGTTTTAAATCGAAAACTTTCAGCTCAGCTTAGAAAAAAAAAAAAAGTCAAATGAAATCTAATGTAACGCCCAATAGTTATGTGATTCAGGTTGAAGGAGACGGAAGATTTAGTGGAATGATGATGTCGAAGGAAACGGCTCAAATACACACGGCTCAAACTCAGAGAAAACACACGAACACGATCTTGTCCACCACAAATTCACTTACTCTGGAGTCGAATCAGGGACCTCTTCCGACTTCAACTACTCTAACAACAACATTTCCTTGCCATAGTCAAGCTGTGAAACGCACAGTGAAGCAGTGTTGAAAAAGTGCGGCCAGAACGCAAGAGATATCTACGTTACAGCCAAGCTGAAGTCTATAACAAGAATGTCCCGCTTCGAGACCACGAAAAACTACGTGACCTAAGGTCAAATATCAATGTATGCCTACTGGGTGGATGGAACTCGATGTGCAACCACCTCCTTGTGGTGAGTTCTGGGTTACTTTGCGTACAGGGCAAAATAAGCGAAGAGTTGCACAAAGAAAATCGTGTAATATCAATGGCTATGCCTATAATCATCGTTAACGTGGCATTCCAAACAAAATCTGGACATTAATTTCAACAACTGAGCCAATATGGCTGTACTTTGACTCATAATCATTTTAAAATTATTTACTGACATTGCTACAAGTTTCTTTTAATAAAATAATTGTATTACAGCCATCAGGTAACTCTAAAAACGACCACAAGTAGCTTTTCTGTCATTGGTGTTGTGCGTGTTGCCTAACCGAACACTTAAAAAACTTTGTCCGTTGGAGTTGCCCCCCCCAAAAAAAAATCAGTAAGGTCGGTGCCACTAATGGCACCTTTTCCGCACTAGCCGTCATCGAATTTCCAACAAAAGTGCAAAACGCTCCACCCTACTGTTTATCCTAACGTAGAACGATCATCCAGCACTCCATTGTGTAAAATCTTCGTTTCGGTAAATTATAGGCTTATGCCTCTTGATCATTTACCGTGAAAGAGTAAACACTATTAAACACACTTTATGCATAAAGTTATTAACGCATTTATTTTGCAGCCTCACCGCCTACACTTAGCGTTCAAAACAATGAAGGAGGAAAAGTAAAGGGGAGGAATGTAATTGTATAAAAACTGTATTTATGCTCTCATAATAAAATATTTATTTCTACTTTAGATTGGACAACAGCATTCAGAATATATTGTGCTTATATAACATCACAAAATATTAATTTGTAAGAAATAAGTCTGATTATTTTCGGTCGTACACACGTTCATACAAGCAGGAGAAAAAGTGAGGGGGAACGCGGGTGGACGCTGTCTCCCCACCTCCAACAAAGGTTTGGGTACAAAACCTCGCGGCCAGAACCTCGCGGCGACAACCTCGCGGACCAAAACCTCGCCTGGCCAAAACCTCGCCTCCCAAAACCTCGCGGCCCAAAATCTCGCCAGGCCGAAACCTCGCCTGGCCAAAACCTCGCCTCCCAAAACCTCGCGGGACAAAATCTCGCCGGGCCAAAACCTCGCGGGCCAAAACCTCGCGCCCCAAAATATCGCCATACCCAAAATCTCGCCTGACCAAAATGTAAATGTTCCAACAGATAAGGATGACGGTATAAAAGACGCTGTTTCAGAAGAAGTATCACGGGTATTTGACCAAGTCCCGCGATACCATATGAAAATTCTATTTCTGTATTAGAGGATTTCAATGTGAAGGTAGGGCGACAGGATGTTTTAAAACTGGTTATAGGGAAAGAAAGTCTGCATAAGGAAAGTAATGACAACTAACGAGGTTAGTTTCGTGAACTTTGGAACATCCAAAAACTTAAAATTTTAACAAAAATCTAATAATATCTATGAAAATATGAAATAATATATGAGTTTTCACGACGTCCTTTGATTATGTCCTATAGGTTAAAGGAGACGTAGATGACCAGGATGAAGGAAATGATCGAATAAAGAAAGTGGGAGGAAACGGGAATAACACGAGAAAGCCCACGCACACGATGTTTTGTATCTTCTTCTTCTTCTTCTTCTTCTTCTTATTATTATTATTATTATTATTATTATTATTATTATTATTATTATTATTATTATTATTATTATTATTATTATTATTTCTAATGTGGAATTGCATATTAAGAAACACATTGGGTAAATTTTAAAGAAAAGATTCATTCGCGGCTAGGTTTTGGCCCGGCGAGGTTTTGGGTGGCGAGGTTTTGGCCCGGCGAGATTTTGGGCGGCGAGGTTTTGGGCGGCGAGATTTTGTCCCGCGAGGTTTTGGGCGGCGAGGTTTTGGCCACGCGAGGTTTTGCCCACGCGAGGTTTAGGCCCGGCGAGATTTTGTCCCGCGAGGTTTTGGCCGGCGAGATTTTGGGCGGCGATGTTTCGGCCGCGAGATTTTGTCCGTATCCCCCAAAAAATATATATGACGTCCCCCCAGTTCCTACAATGGGCAAAGATAGGCAGAGGGCAAAGATAGGCAGAATGACAGATATGACGTCATATCGCTACCTACCGTCCCCTACCTTTTCACATTCACTTTTACCCCTGCATACAAGTATATAGCTACAATGATAAGTTTGACATGACCTAACTTTGTCCCTTTCATAGCCTAAAAGCAAGAAGACAGGGGAAATTGATATTACCTGTCTTTGTCCCTCTCTGAAAGAAATCCTGGTGACACCCATTCTATTACTATACTTAACCAACGCCATAATATAAAGGTAATAGAATAAAAGTATTAATGTCAAAGGATTACTTAATAAAAAAGAAAATAAATCTTTTCCTTTCGCCATGTTTGCAACCTGAAAGAAACAAATGAGCAAAGCCATTTTCTGGTGAGGAAACCCCAAAATGTCGGAAATTTCATCGCAGCGTTTGCAAGATCCTTATCAGTGTATGTCCTTTAGCCTTAATTATGTTTGCAATCTTTGAGAGGAGATAGCATCTGCTGTTTAACCTTCTGCATTATTAGCTGCTCTCGAACGCTTTTACAGTTCAGAAGGCTACAGAACACTCTTATCCTTCAGAGTCAGTAGAAAAGGAACTTCAACAATGAAAGACAAGCTGACAATACAACAAATGCTCTGTCACTTTCAGCAACGCCTCACTTTCGTAATTGCGTTGTCTTGTACAGTATGTATCCACTGTTCTTGAAGGACATAAAATCGTCTCTAGATTCCTCATCAGGGAACATTGCAGTTAAAATGTTATTTTGATCCAGCGGTCGACAAGGGAAGTCAGAAGTGCCAGTATCGACTATACCAGGGTTTCTCAACGTGGGGTCGCGAAGATAAACGGAAGAGATAAATATAATTAGAATCTAAATACCGGAAAATATTTTTAAATTTTATTTTGAATTTTGTTCTGATAGGAATATTTTTATTGTTATACAAACTATTAAAACAACAAAAAATAGGTATACTAGACATTTTCAACAGGTGCTACGATATGAAACTAATGAGAACTGCATATTGAAATACCAGAAAAATAGAAAAGCAACAAAACCTGCATATCGAAATACAATTAAAACCGAAAGCTAATGAGATACCTGAGCATGGTGTGATTTCACTAGTGTGGGAATGTCCGGTTCAATCTTCGTTACGCACATTATCAAGTCATTTAAAATACTCTATAATTTTTTAAACAACTGTCCAAGTTTTTTTAAAACAAAAATTAGAAATCACTTTATTTTTTATCATATGATCCAAAATTACGGAGTTATGAAGTTTTAAAATTTTCAAGCGGCCTCCATTTTGAAACAGTATGACGGATCGGATTCGTTATTTGTGATATGAACTGACCAAATTTGGTTTTAATCCATTCGCTTTTAGGGAAGTTACTGTATCCACTGTATACAAGAAATAGATTCTACTATTATAGAAATAGATGGATATCGTGAGATCTCCGCAATAGGTATATTAAAAATCCCACACAAGCTTATTACAAGTCAGAAATTATAAGGGGGTCGCTGGCAAGAGAATGTGATAAAATGGGGGTTGATAGGTACTAGGTTGAGAAGCACTCAACTATACCGTCCCATAAACTCGTGAAAATATTTTTAAAAATAAAAGAAAATTCATGAAAATGAAAGAACACCCCAAGATACCCTTTAAACTAAGGAAGAGGAATGGTTAAGGTATGTGAATGATGATGGAAAATCGATAGAATAAAAATGTGGCAGAGAACGGGAGAACCCCGAGAAAACCCACGAACAGGATGTTATCCACCACAAACTTACATCGCCGAAGATCGAACCAAGGATCCCATAAACTAGAGATAAGCGTCCTACCACTGAGCCAGAGTGCTCCTTCGATGTAAATATTGTAATGGTTCTTTCATCATGTAATTTTTAATCCATATGAACCGTATAAATCCGTATTTATACACAGAGAAAAAACGAAACGTAAAAACTACGTTACGTGCGTAAATCCTGTAGTTTTTGGACAACGTACAACCAAATATAACATCCTGAAGAAAACGTATGTTTTATGAGTACTTTCCGTACGAAAGAAAGAACTTTATACAGGTGGTCAGGACCTCACATACAGATGGCCATATATAACATACAGCTTATGTGTGTAATATACGGAAAATTGTTAGATGTCAGACATTCTGCAGTAGTATTATGTAACATCTAATCGGGAAAAGAGCAGTACGTGAAGTATATGGATAACGTATGCTCCGTACAGATTTCCGTAGTAAACAAATTGATTTCTTATATTTGTATACAACATACCGCTGTCCGGATAACGGATTTTTCTTAGTGTATTGGTATAGAATGTTTGCTTCTGAAGGTACCGCTATGAAAAGTAATGGAATAAAGAAAAAGCCTAATGGCATACAGGAGTATACCGATTCATTTCGACATTCCTTTTATGCCTTTAATATGAATCTTTGAACTCTAGTTGTATATTTGAGTGCTACCATGTAGGCCTATGCTATTAGAATCGCTACAACATTCGTTATTCGAATGTGTTAACGAAATAATCATACCATTTGAATAAATTATTCATCTGAATAATCGTTTGAAGAAGGAAATTTATTCCAATCTTTGAATAACGAATAATCAAAGAATCTATTGTTCGCATAATGAATTCTTGAAATATTGATGCCACTGTTATCAAAGGATGGTTTAGATCCTACCTTCAACACTCGGTTTGGTCATGAATTATCAGCATTAAGTAAGCATTGTAAGGCATTTAGGCATTCAATTATATATATATATATATAAAGGTAGCCAGAAACGTTAAGAAAGCCAGAAGTAGTGTCAACATAAATCGATCCATTAACCACTGGCGCAAATCCTGGGGGAATGAGGGGACATGTCCTCTTCAATCTTGGAACTGGGGGGACTGTCCCCCATAATAATCCAATTTGAAATATATTTTTTGGGGAAGAAATGTGATGATTTGTGTCCGATTGCAACAAAGGAAAGTGAGATAAAATGTTTGCCCCCCTAGAATAAGCCTCAAATCTGTCCGCCTCCCAATCTTGAAGACAACTCTCTTCTTCCCTCATCCTCCACAGCATTGTTTTGTTTAATTTCATAAATATTTTGAACATCGCTTTAAAAATAAGTTATGGGAACCGTTTTACCCGTCCTCCCCAATGCTACTGAAGACAGATTTGCACCGCTGACATTAACCACATTAAAAAAAAAAAAAAAAAAAAAAAATCATGTGTGAGCTGGAAAGTGGAAACAAAAGAATTCAGTTCTTGATTAGAACAGAAGTGAATAACATGCTATTAATAATGATATGTTTATACGTTGATAGAGACGTACAATCTCTGCTGCTTCTGCTTCTGAAGCATTATCTTCGTGACCTACGACTTGATGACTGACCTCTCGCAACGGATCGTGAAATTGACCCACACGCGGTGCGCTGTTCCGAACCACAAAAGCGTGCTCATGACCTCAAAGCCATTTTGCAGAAGCAGAATGGAACCATTAAGCCACGTACATTACGATATATGAATCTGCTTTTGCATACGGAGCTCTCAGTAATTGCATTGCTATCAAGAGGTCCAGTTTAGGTTTTGAGCATAGCGCAAAATACAGTTATCATTTTCAGACAGGAAGACTGGACAATTTTGTTTTATGAACTCTTACGTTATAAACATGGTACTGACAGTGGTTCCCACCTCTTTTAGCAGCCGTCGAGGGTAATGTCTTGCTGCATTCCGCCCCTTCGTTTTCTGTCAGCTGGTTTGATTTGGAATTATCTTCATTTTTGTTCCTTAGGGCTGCGGGGGCTCAGTGGTAGAGTGTTCACCTCTGGTGCAGGGGGTTCCTGGCTCGATCCCAAGTGAGCTTTACGGTGAACAAACACCGTGTGCGTGGGTGTTCTCGGGGTTCTTCCGTTTTCCTCCCACTTTCTATATTCCATAATTTCTTTAATTTCTCATCATCACCGTCTCCTTTCGCCCAGCCAGCATATGCATGGGACATAAAACTTAAAGATTTAATTTAATTTACAAGTCAATAAAGAACATAACTATTATAAGTTGTATTTGCAGCTCAGCAGTGGCGTATCAAGCATCGGCTGCACCTAGGATAAGAGCGAGAATTGCGTCCCTACTTTCCTATTCCTATCCCCATTCATATGATTGCAATTCTATACTCCTAAGTACAGTAGAGCGTCGATTATCCGAACGTCGGTCAACCGAACGACCGCTTAACCGACCTGTGTACTCGCTCGCACCTGTTACTCTCCCACCCTGCCGTCCATCATCCCCATCACTCCCAAACCAAGTTTCCCACAGTAGTCGCCGCACTGAGCCACCACTGGCGGAACATTGCTTCTAATGGGGCATTCATAAGGCGCTGCTGACCGGCCAAGCCGCCAGTAGCTGTGTTTCAACAATCAGCACACTTCTGTCGGTTTGGCACTGGCTGTAGAAGTAGCGGCAGTATCAAAGCTGTTCACAGCAACACCTGCGCCAGCTTAGAGTTGAGGCGTGCCGCTCCGCGCATGGCAAATAAACATGTACAGTTTGATTATCCAAACAAACCAGTTTTCCGAACACCCATGTCCCCCAATTACTTCGAATAATCGACGCTCTACTGTACTCTAAAAACCTATCCTTTGGACAGAAGAGGAAAATCTTAGAAAGGGGGCAAGATTTAAACTAATTCTTCAACCAAGCCAGAGGGAGTCGAATTCCAAAAAATGTGCACAAGCACTTATTTTGACATGTTCAATACAACCAAAGAAGAAAAAAAATATTTTTTGTGCCCCATTAAAAGGTTTGCTTGTAAGCTCAGACCTAATTTTTTTCTTTTTTTTCTTTTCTTTTCTTTTCTTTTTCTTTTTTTTTTTTTTTTTTAATTGCAAGCTTAATGAATACCTTGGAGAGAATGAAGAAACTAAGCGACACACAAAACTTGTACTACCTGCAAAATGTTATTATGTGAAATACTAATTATTGTCTAATATCTTTCGTATACCCTATAAACTTCACTGTCGAACAATCATTACGTCATAAATTGCGCACCTAAATTTGTGGTCTATAAGTAGACATCGGATTTTTATGCAAATGTATATTGTGTTTGCTTACATGCATCTCTATTAAACTAACTAGTGATTTCTAACAACAATAATACAGCTCTAATAGAGCACATAAATGGATATTTTAAAAGTTAGAGCATATGTTAGTGCTTAAGAGCATATTTAGCATATTCTGTTAGCGTTAGTTCAGACATACATTTATAGTAGCCTATACAATAAATCCAGTTTGAGTTTGTATTTTGAATGTCTTTCATGTCCATGCACCAGAATGGCTTTTTGTGTGGAACGATGCAAGTACGTCTAGTTTATGGAGGACTAATATTATTAACAACCGATCAACAGAGCGAAAACACAATTTCGGACATGTTAAGGCAAATCTGATGATAATGATTCATTGTAATATGTCAACATCAGTTCAGAAACAAGAGACGCGAGGAACGATGCTTAATGAAAGTTTAACTCTAATTGATATACTTGTAGTTCCTTCAGCAAGAGCTTAAATCAGTTCCTGCGCTGTTTGAAAAAAAAAAAAAAAAAAAAAATGGATATTCCCGCCAGAAACTCCGACTACAAAACAACTGAATCAATGCGATAACACTTTCAAGGATTAGATTTTAAGTTGCTAAAAAGATATAGACACTATATTTGCTTCTGTCTATAAATATTGTTCAGTAATACATGTTGATGTTGAGACAGGGGTGGATCCAGGACAGACTTCTAGAGGGGGCGGTGGGTTGTAATACTGCTACTTAGAGCTACTTTTAAGAGCTCCAAATTCTGGGATGGGTTTTATTTATATATAAAATAAGAAAGTTTCCTCTTCTGGGGGGGGGGACGATCGCTCCGATCGTTCCCCCCTGGATCACCCTTGTGATGAGAGGGTATTTTTTGGCTACAAACGTCACAAATTGACACTTAAAAACATAGAGAAGCATCTCCTGATATATATTGAAATACTAATTACGGGAAGGAGTAAATCCTTTAAAATGAATGTTTTTTTCTGTACAGGGAAAAAAATGTAGAAGAGTAAGGTTTGCATTATTTGGTGTAAATTAAATGCACTCTAAAATACAACTGTAAATACATTTTCTTCTTTCTTTAAATAAATAAATAAATAAAACAAAAAACTGGAGATTGTGTTATCATATCAAGTGTCCATTTTAATCTCATAATCTGTGTTTGTTTTAAGAAGTTAGAAGTATGTAAACATAAAAATAAAAATAAATTCTGAAGTGAAGTCCTTGAAGGGTGAAGTATATTTTCGATGTTATATTTCACCTGCAAAACTTTGTCACATGTTTGTAAGTGCTCTGTGTTAAGTGCATATTTTAACTACAGTGCTATTAAATCCCTGAGGGTATGCGAAGATGTTTCTGGGGGTACGTACGTAATGCTGCTTCTGGGGGACTCCTGGAAATGTCTGTTGACAGTTCACTGCATATGAAATTCGACTTGTCAATTTGCGACTTTTGTGTTTATTCTCGAAAAGAGTACAATGAAATTAGTGACAGTGCTATTTAACAACTTCTTCCATCCAGAGCCGTAGCTATAGATTTCGGCGCCCGGGGCGAAGTAGAATTCAGTGCCCCCTACACTGACCTTACCAATCATTTTATATATATATATATATATATATATATATATATATATATATATATAAAAGAAAAGAAGCTTTTGTTGTTATGCTACGCTGAATTTTTATTCATCTTCTTGGAAAGACCAAACCATTGCAACAACCAAAAACGATCATTATGTACCCTTTTTCAAATAAGAGCTGTTTTCAAGAGCCTTATTTTAGACTTTTTGTTAAACTTGACAAAACTACCCTTGGTTATATACAAATTCACTAGGAGAACAGGTATGGAAAGTTACTACTATTTACAACGTTTCATACTATCGATAAAAAATGATTTCAATACATTAAAAACTATGTGCTTTTAAATTGTTCGAAATGGGTGACATTATTAATTTCCAGTAATAATTGTAAACTTCTTACTTTTATTTTGTATGTGACCACATCAATAGTATTTTGATTTCGATCTTTTAACGGTAAAAAATATTTTGTAAAATGTAATGGAAATTCAAAAGGAGCCTTCTTTATGAATTTCTAAATATTGATCGATGGAGGTGAAGAATATGATTTCAATGTTTGTACTTAAAATCCTAAATATGCTTTGGCTACTACATATGTCTGAAATTATATTAATTTCTTAATTTCTTAATGATATAAATTTCCGAATTTAAGGTACTTATTATTGATTAACATATTAAAATACACTAACACGTACATATATGAAGAATGTGTGTACTTATGTTTTGTATGTATGTAGATAGATAAAAACATCACACAACTAGACACGCATGCACAAAATAATATACTGGCGATACAAAAAGTTGATGAAAAAATGACCCCAATAAATTCCTCTGAATTGGAAGCATTTGATATGTGAATGGAATATAAAAATAAATCATTGATAGTGATTAGAGTCTGAAAAACTCGAACTTCGTTATGTTAATTTATGATCCCTTAAGCCCCTATTCTACAACTGCTAGAAGTTCGAAAATGTTATTGTTCCCCTCGTTTACCTTTATTTTTAATATTCCCACGCAAACAGCAGCTTGAATGTGTCTCTTCATTCTTCTCACTTTCATACCTTCATTCTCACCGTCGCACAGTGGGGCCAAACCAGGCAATTCTTAGCAAAAACTCGAAAAATGAAATAAAAGATTGATTGGGTATAATATGTTATAATGAAACCTTAATAGTGTACACATTAAATAGTGTGCAGAAAAAGAAGTGATAGCAGTTTGCAATGAACTCATGGAACGTGTAAACTTGGTTATCCACCGAAGCCGGAGAGACGCTGCTTAGTGACAGAAGATAGGAAATTGACTTTGAATGCGACTATTCCTATATTGCGTGTAGATAATTAGTGGCTGGAATATATGGTGACACGACCCGCATATATGTATCGTTTTGTATATTTAGAATGTTGATGTGATGTGTAGTCAATAATCATATTTGGAATGATGTTAATATCATTATCATATCCCTATGGTAATCCCCTACCTATCATATTTGGAAAATACTGTGGTACTGAAAGCATATACAATATAGTCAAACGATAGAATGGCATTTTAGTAGAAAATATGGCATAATATGTTTGTGATTTTTAATATGTCGTAGCGGAAACATTGTTCTTACTGTATGCAAAGAGAGCACCTGCACATATTTGCACTTTTGGGAAATATAGCGCATGAAAATGTTATAGGAAAACCGCATTCTGGATGTAATGCTGCTTTTGAATTGAGCTTGGATGAATTTATGAGCAAGTGTTAGGTTATTAGACGTGTGATCCCCATGCACGCAGTGACAAAGTTGAATGTAGATCGATTCTGGGAATTTTGCCGCCAGACCTCGTTGGGGGCTTCATTGTCACAACGAACTTTCCACCAGGGGCGGATCCAGGGGGGGGCGATCGCTCCCCCCTAGAAAAGGAACTTTCTTATTTTATATATATAAAAAAAACCATCCCAAAGTTTGGAGCCCTTAATAGTAGCAGTATCACAACCCACCGCCCCCCCCAGAAGTCGGTCCTGGATCCGCCCCTGCTCTCCACAACTTTGAAATAATTTTGAGAAGCAAGAGCTTTTTTTCAATTTTGTTACTATTCAGTTATAAAATGAATAAGTACACTTTTTCCTTTCATGCGTAAGAATGTAAGTCAATTGTAAATTCCAAATCAAAGCATATTGCCCACGCGTTTGTTTATCTCAATCATATAACCTGTTATATAATTTAGGCGCGAATATAAGGAAAATTTCCTTTTATGATGTAAAACTCTATGTTTTTGATAAAATAATGTCGAAATAATATTATTGTAACCACTGCACACACCGAACTAATTGGTTTTCTTTCAATTTTCTGCTTCATATTGCGAATTCTTATTTTTGCCAAGAATTCAGTGCTTTGGCCCCACTGTGCGTCGAGATTAATCGGATTGGGTAGAAAAACGTTTTGAAGTAAGCAAACTCATCACTGTCAAAATGCCGAACACGACTTTGCTCGTTTCTGATTTTGAAAATGCTCCTGCGTACACTATAAGTCATTATTCGGCACCTTGTATACCACATGTCATTAAGAAATCATCTACAACTCTTCAAGTAATAAGTAAAAACTTGTTATGACTTACTTAAACTCTAGGATTGCGAGCGAAGCGAGCAAGAAGATTTTTAAGAAATCTACGTATTTCATTGATAACCGACAGCAATATTGATCTAATAGGGCGCCAATACTTTCTGGGGGCGACTCGTCTTTTACTCATGTCCAACATCACTTTTTCTTTCTCCTTGCTCGTTCGGCGCCCCCTTGCTATCAGCGCCCGGGGCGGGCGCCCCGCTGGCCCCCCCTTAGCTACGGCTCTGCTTCCATCTCCATCAACGTATTTGTGTGAACAGGATTTCTCTGCATTAACATCAATAAAAACGAAGCACAGAAATTGCTTGAATCCTGAATCAACTCTGATTCTCGCACTCTCCAGGATTCGATCGAGAATCGAAAAGTTGACGTCCCGGCAACAAGTTTAGCCATCTCATTAACAGGTAAGTTCTAAAGTTAGTTACGTTTTCGAATTTTTAACATTGTCCTCAGTGTACGAATTATCAGGGAGGGTAAGGGAAAATCCTCCTCAGTAGAACTAGATGTCTCCTAATATATTTTGAAATTTCTCACGTTAATATTTTCGGATGTGCACTTTATCCTCCTGTAAATAGTCTTTTGATTGGCACACTGTCTTTTTGTTGGGTCTTTATTTACCTCCCTTTTTAATCAACAGATTATGTGTATTAAGTTTAATAAGTTAATTTCGATTTACTTTATTTTAAACAGCTTCAGGGGTATACAATTGGATGGCGAACTGTGTCTAGGGGTACGGGGGAAAAGGATAAATAGCACTGTTTAAATATATTTAACAGGATAGTTGCATTGCATATTTCTTGAATTTTGAATGCATAAGAAGCTGATGTCTGTACTATAAGCAGATGTTTGGAAACAATTCATAGCTTATCTAATAGTTAAAAAAAAAAGATTTGGCTTAGTTTCTACATCTTTGACACTCTTCGTTATTCATTAAAATTCAAAACAGTGGCTAAGCAAAGACCCGAACGAATTGTTCGGATATAAATGACTCTAAGTGCACGGCTATTCGATGCGCTTGCTACGCGTTTTAAAGGCTCATGTATATGCTTGGAATACGTTGACCATGAATTTAAATGTGGATAGCTAATCACAATGCGCTGCAAATGCGAGAGCAATAAAAAAAGCGCAGAATACGTCAGCTCCAGTGTATTTGTTGCGTTTCGGAACAATAGACCACCTGCTGTTTCGGAATCACTAAAAGATGTCTAAAGGAAGGGGGGAAGGAAAAACATGTTGCCAGACAAAGGGATCTGCTTGGAAGATGTATTGAAGATGTGCAGAGTATTGAAACTCTATGTGCGTGTATAACAAAAGACAATTCACAAAAATACAAGGAAATTCCGAAAAATAGTTAATCACAGAAAAATCTATGTAACACAATAGGGTTATTTCTCGTGATTCGCATGAATGGGAATAAGGGTGTAGCAGTAAGGCCTGGAAACCCTAACTGGCTCACAGTATAACTCTTGCGAAAGTAAAATTACCGAGTAGCTACCTAGGTAGCATTCGCGGGGGGTAACGCATCGAAAACGCATCCACGTAGAGCCATGCACTAATTTGTAAGAAATAAGCATCGTCTGAAAAAATATGTTCAGTGCTTACACCGTGATATTGTGATACAAATTCTACAAGTAAATGTTTATCTTCGTTCGTGTCACAAGACCTCTATCGTAGTAGGAGCTCCTACATTGCTGACGCTGTTTGCTCTTGTATTAAGAGCTCGCTGTTGGGTGTAACCCAATTAAAATTCTGGCCTTGCGAAGAGGAAGTGGCCTAATCAATTTGTAATCCCAACCAAGTCTAGCGGTCTCATGAACTGGAAGACTAAAATGTTACATCAATAGCTGCCAACACACACATGCCTACGTGCACACACTCTTCAAGGAATGCATTTCCAACCAAAGAATGATTTATCATTTTCTCTGAATGTAATGACAGCTCGACACAATGCTTGGATCATTTCCCACCTAGCACTGATTGGATGGCATTCGAAATACAACATAATCCGTTAACATAGCTATCCTCACAGGTGCCCACTTGATAATATCTGGAGTCTTCAACATAAACAGTCGATCCGTTTTAAGTATTAAACTTTAACATCGAAACCACTCTGACAACAGTGTTGCACTGCCGATAACAGGACGACAAGTGCCAATGCAACAGATAGACGACTTGGAAAGTTATTAGAGTGCACGTGGATGCTCAATGGCCGAAAACCAATACGAACTAGTTAAAACATTGAAGTTACATTAATCCGAGTGCAACAGATTATAACTATGGTAGGAACAGGTCTACAAACTTCGAGAAAAACCAAACAAACAAACAAAAAGCACACATTCAACTTCTATGGAACGGTCTTCGGATTGTACCTAGAACATGGGCGGCGATCCCGAGAGGGCTCGGGCCCGCCAACGATTGTAAGGGTTCTCAGGACCTGGATATCTTCGATTATGTCTTTGCTTGTATATCTGACAACGAAACTCACACACCTGAACACTTCTGTTCCCTACAGTTATACAAAAATCGGCGCCGCTGACCAGGAAAGTACGTAGCTATATTATTGTAAATATTATTAATGATGATATTGTATGTAAAACGTGAGAAATTATCCGTTCCTGAGATCTGATAAGTATATAGCTAATATGCAGAGCTTAGAAATCTTGGATTTTCAAATTAATTTCAGAAGTATAGGAAAGGGGGGCAAGAGTACGCAAATTTTAATTAAACTTATATATTTTGGTAAAAAATAGTTACAACGGAAAACTTTTACATGGAACACAAAGCTTGAACTCTCCTTTACGAAATGTGAACTAAACTTTTATATACCTCTATTCTTAGAGGAAGTAGAACTCATAAAAGGAAAACATTCAAATTCGTACTCTTGCCCCTATATGTGGGGCAAGAGTACGAAATCAAAGGGGCAAGAATACGCACCCAAAAGAGCATTAACAATTATCACAGATGAAGGTGCTACTCCTTTATATGATGTGCATTGTTCATGCCACCATTCATGGCATCTTGCGCACTTGATCCAGTCTTCTATTGGTGGATCACTGTAAATGATATTGCATAATTGACACTCGTACACTACTTCCTCACTGACTTGAGGAGTTGTAGCTACAATTTCGGTTGTAGCTTTCCTGGTGCAAGATGATGTTTGTCATTGCTCTTTGGAGTGCGCCGTTTCGAAAATAAGTTCTGCTTGAAAGGAGATGATGCAAGAATCTCTGATTGACTTCGAGAAGATCAAGATCTACTGGTTGAGTGCTTGGTAGCAGTTGTTGGAGGACTGACAAACACCAAAGGAATGCATGGTGTAAATGGTCCACATGGGCCCCTGCTTACCTCCCTTACTCCTAAGATCTAGTTTACTGGTTGAAAGTTTGGTAACCGATGAACGAGCAGCCAGCAGAGAAGTATTTCATGTGGATAATCCGCATGAGCTCCTACTTGCTTCTAGTGAGAATCCAGGTTACTGGTTAAAGGTTAGGTAACAGATGAATGAGAACGAGCAACCAGCAGAAGAGTATTTGAAGTGGACAGTCCGCATGAGCTCTTGCTTGTTTCTAGTGAGGATCTAGCGTTACTGGTTGAAGGTTTGTTAACAGATGAATGACAACGAGCAACCGGCAGAAGAGTGTTTGAAGTGGACAGTCAGCATGAGCTCTTGCTTGCTTCTAGTGAGGATCTAGCGTTACTGTTTAAAGGTTTGGTAACAGATGGAGGAGGACGAGCAACTGGCAAAGGAGTGTTTGATCTGGATGTACCCCTGGGTCCCTTTTTACTTCCAGTGAATCATTCGATGAACGATTTTGGGCTCTATTCAGGTCTGATACTTGATTTTTTGCTTCAGGAATGCTTTTGTCTTCAGACCTGGCTTCTACATTTAAGTCTATCACATCCACAATAGAAGGAAGAAAATCTTCTTCAGTGAACACATCTGGATTCAGTAGGACAACTCCAGATTCTTGAAGGCTGGATACTAACGGTTGCAGCTTTGTAGTCATCATCATCATAGGTATTCTGCCTTTATTGGCAGGTCACTTACCGCAGCTGAGAAGCTTCCATGCTCCACGCTCCTCCGCTAACTTCTTCGTCTTCGCGTATGATCTTTCTGTTTTTATATCATCCATTAATTGTAGTCTCCTTCGTCCCCTCCCTCTCTTTCCCGCCACCATACCCTCTAGGACGTTCCTCATGATACAATCTCTTCTTAGGCAATGTCCCAACCAGTTTCTCTTCCTCTTACTAATAATATCTAAAAGTGTTCTTTTCTCACCCACCATTTCTAACACTCTCTCATTCGTTTTACGCTCGACCCAACTAATTCTTTCCATTCTTCTCCACACCCACATTTCGAAGGCTTCCAGTCGATTTTCATCACCTTTACGTAATGTCCACGTTTCCGCCCCATACAGTACAACACTCCACACGAAGTATTTTATGAGTCTTTTTTGTAGTAAGCCTCAGTAAACAAACTCGTGGGATGTTGGGATGGATGGTTCCTCATCTATTTATCACACACAGTTGAATATCAGGATTTCATCGGGTCAAAAAAAAAAAAAAAAAAAAAAGGAGCGATATAATAGTTTCAAATTATGACTGGAATTTGGTGGTAAACTCAACATCACTATCCTATTTTGCCTGCAGAAATCAATCGCTTCGATTGAAATGTGAGAGGTCTGATTGTCAACAAGTAAAAATACCTTTTTCGTAACCGAATTTGATCGCACATGTTGGTGTAAATAATATAACCATTCTACGAAAAGTTGTGAGTTGATGAACCGGAATTAGATATTCCCACAGAACCTGGCAGCGAGCCATCGAATAATTCTTGTTTCATTTGTTTTGTGGGAAATATCTGGGGAATAAAGGAACCAGATGCACTCACCATGAAATAGCTGTTATGTTAACTCCAAAATCACTAGATACAGTTTTATTCACTACTGATTTTTAGTCGACTTTTGGAACTTTATGAGGAACCGTGTTTATTCCAGTTTCGTACATGTTGTAGATATCCCGTGGAGAAAAGACGTTTTGTCTTACAAGATCTTTTAGACAATTAAAAAAAACATTCAACTTGTGGCTTGCTAAAACCACGAACTCTCCCCAGACCAGTCTTTGAAGGCTGTTGCAAAGCAATTGTTAAATGTCTACGACGGAAAGACTCTGTCCAATCTCATTCTGCCATTCGATTCACACGACTAAAGGATATGGGGCACCTAGTTACGTTCAGCAAAATTGTATGCCATTCTTCTTAGATCTTTTAAAGTTAATTCATAGAAGAATTGATCCAGTAATGTGATATATTACACTAATTCGTTCTCCATTTCTTCGGTAAATAGGCCTACTGGCTTTATTGTACCTAAAGACGTTGCAGATTCTCATTCAAAAAAAGAAAAAAAAAATCCTTAATTCTCCTTATATCAGTAATAGGAATGCATAGGATACAACAAAAATCAGATAATATTTAGACCCTTTATAAAATATATTTCTAGCTTATTCCATCAGTTACAGAATGCTTGTCACCTATAAGGGTAACTTGAAAACTTCCCGACCTATCCTTGATGAAGCTACATATTGTCAAATGTTAGGTTAGGTTAGCTTCATATATCTTTATAGAATCCCTTACCAATCATTGGACTGATACCGCCTTATGCAGAGTCGTTTTAACGCATGATTACTAAAGGACTGACCACTACAGGAAACATACGGTAGTCGAACATTTTAGGATGGCACTAATCACGCGTCAGAACGACTCTGCATAAGGCCCATTGAAATTTATTACTGAAGACTACTGACATTTAAGATAAAAGAGGACAGCGTAGTATTTCTGAAACCTGAATAAAATAAGCAAGCGTAACGTTATTCAATAACTGCAGATGTCACTATCTCGCACGTTTATCTGTTTCGAAAACTCAAACACCACCTTAGATACTGTTATGTAAGGAATGGAATTTAGAATAAAAATTTATCCCTCGTACATAAGAAAATATCAGGATTCTTCAGAATTCTTAACGTTAGAGGCTACATATGGGAACCAGTATTCTTAAAGTTTGCCGTCACTCTCTATTACAACGGAATCTACATTATTTTTGATTGTTAGTTCTAAATCAAATTGGATTCTTTTTCATAGAACAGAAGGGGCAAGAGTACGCACGCGTACCCTTGCCCCGTAGGTATCTGCGTACCCTTGCCCCCTCACTACACAATTGACTTTCCCGTGATGTTGTACAGCCAACTGTTGGAAGAAAGTCAATTTACTCCACCCTGTCAAACAATGGATATGTTAGAAACTAACGCTTTATAGTACTTTTAAATCGTTATAAAATTGTGTAAGTTATTCATTAACTACTTATGTTCCAATATTATATCAAACTATTAGAAAAACATAAATAATTACCTAGATAGTTTGTAGTTTACCGCAGCACACTCAAATTTGTTTAGGTTCTAGACGCCATTAACATCAAACTCCATGTGACGCATTATTACCATACGCGAATATATTCACCTGATTTTAGGGAATCGTATCCTTACCCCCCACGTACTCTTGCCCCCCTCTACTCTACTAGTATTTATTGCAATAATAATAATAATAATAATAATAATAATAATAATAATAATAATAATAATAATAATAATAATAATATGGAAATTCATATTTATCCAAATTTGTTGAAAATTACGATTTAAACAAGTTTCGCGTTTTTATCTTTTTAAATGCTAACAGAAATTTAAATATAATTTTCTTTCGTAGTTTCCTTAAAAGCTGAAGCTAAAAGCCCAACTAATGAGTTCTGCTTCATTCTACGCAGTAAACCACCATATTTTCCCGTTCGTTAGTATTTTAGAAAATATGAATTTACTTTTTCTATCTAAATTTGAAGCGAGAGTGTCCTACATTCCTATTCGCTTGAAGAGCTCTGCCGCGGGAGATAAATTATTTTTAATTCGCCGCCCAAAATAAGTGAACTGTTTCTCTCTCTCGCAGCAGGAGAAGATGAGATGAGTTTAACAGTACTGTCCCCCTGCCTCCCCCCTCCGCTCGCTTGCAAAGACTAATGAGAAAGTTAGGAGGCATTTAACGGTGGCCCTGACGGCTGATTAAAGGGCAGAACACGTCTTCCCAACGGAACACTAAATGAACGTAATAGAATTGAAAAGAAAACAAAATACCCTGTTAATAGCTAACTGTTGATGTAAATACATTTACATGGTGTCATCAGCGTACTGTTTCAATGGCCAATTGCAATTAAAAGGAGTCCTAACATAAATTAATATCACTCCACGAAGAGAGAATTGTTTTCTAATACTACCTACTCCCTGGAAGCAATTCTCTGTTGGCAAAAGGAAGATATTTCAAACTGTTTTACAAGTACGAATAGGATGTGTGTATTATTGTTAGCAGCATGTATGTATAGTTCTTAGGAGACTATCATATATATGTTCTTTATACCAGAGCGCATAAATGAATAATTGGGGGGCCGCGGTGGCTCAGTGGTAGAGCATTCACCTCTGGTGCTTGTGGTCCCGGGTTCAAACTCTGCTCCCACCAAGTGAACTTTGTGGTGGACAAACACCGTGTTCGTGGGTTTTCTCGGGATTCTCCCGTTTCCTCTCACTTTCTTCATTCCACCCTTTCATGCATCTCTCATCATCACCGTCTCTTTTAGCCTAACCGGCATACCGTGGGACGTAAAATTCAAAGATTTCATTTCATTTCATTTCAAATGAATAATTTATTCCATTACACTGAGAAAAAAAGAACGTATGTGGAACACGTAAAAAGATAGTGCGTAAATCGTGTAGTTTTTGAACTTAACATACAACCCCATGATACATTATGCAGCAAACGTAGAACTGAAAATATATTTTATACGTACTTTTCGTATAAGTGTTCCGAATAAACATATTTTCCGTAGGAACGAAAGAACTGTATTTATCCGATCAAGACCTCATATACAGATGGACGTATGTAACATATAACTGACGTATGTTAGATGTCACATATCCTGCAGCGGCATCATGTAACATCTAAGCGTTAAAAGGGCTGTACGTATGTAACATGTGGATAACGTATACTCCGTACAGATTCCCGTACTAAATATATGGATTCCGTATATTAGTACAATATACCGCTGTCGGAATAACGAATTTTTCTCAGTGTAGAGTGAAAACTATCAACTGCATAAGATTGGGAACGAATGACATACTTTTTACACGGCATAAAAGTTAGTTTTTTCTCGATTTACTCGAAAATTACACATGAGGATTTGCTCTCAAGTATTTCATTTTGTTCAGCTGCATCAATTCTATCGATTGGTATTTGTTTCATCTTTCATTCAACGAACGCTTATAGTGCCATAGAATAGGCCTAATCAAACAAGCAGAAGTGCATGTGGTTCAATGGTTCTCAACCTTTTTTGACTAACGACACATTTTCTGAACGCCAAGGACATCGTGACATTTTTCTTTCATATTTTATTATAAATAATAATAATAATAATAATAATAATAATAATAATAATAATAATAATAATAATAATAATAATAATAATAATAATAATAATAATAGTGAAACCAATTATTTTTTTATAATAACTATATAGCACTGAGCATTATTACTACCGCTGGAGGTGTTGACTGGTACAGTCTGTCTCGATTTTAACTAATTATTATTAATTCTTTATGATTTTTAAATTCTAAAATTTCGCGACACACCTTAGAGCAGTAGTTCTCAAAGTAGGGTCCGTGGGATCTAGCCAGGGGGTCCGCGACGCCTAAAAATTGAAATGTGTTGTAATAAAATGGAACTCACACCTGTTAGGCAAGAAGTATTTTTTTCGGTTACTAAAACAGTTACTAAAAAGAAAGCAATTAGAAATTATACGTACGTGTGTAAATTTAAATGTCTTCCTACTTTACTAAATTTCTGCCCTGAGCTAGTCAACCGGTATATAGGAGTACTTAAAGTGAGAGAAATTTCTTTTTTGTTAGGGCAAGAATTTCATGGATTTCATCTTCAAGTGGGGGAAAGCTCCCAGCACTACCACCAATTCCAGATTTTTTTAAAAAAAGTAAATGTTAGTCATTTCTATGCTTATAAACATCAATCCTCCCCCAATTCAGGTATTAAAAAAAACTATGAGAAACCCCTTCCAAAATATGTTCCTACATCCGCCACTGCGAGTAACTTTTGACTCAAATTGATTTGTATGTGCACTGTCAGTACAAAGAGTTGTCTAAAAAGGCATTGCAACAATTGATGCCTTTCCCTACCACTTACTTATGCAAGCAAACCTTTCCTGCTTTTTGCAGTATTAAAACTTTAAAGCGAAATCGTCTTAATGTGGAATCGGACTAAGATTGGTGGTGACAAAAATTATTCCACATTTCAATGAAATTATGGAAAAAACACAAAAATTTCATTTCTCACATTAGTGACCCCACAGATTTGAGAACGTTGTTTATCAAGTGAATTTCCTTTTTTAAAAAAAAAAAAAGAAAAAAGAAATGATTTTTAGTCTTGAAAGTTACTGTATTTTCAATTAAAATTTCGTTCACTAGGAAACAATGATGTATCTTTAGAATAAATTACTTATTGCATTATTTTTCTTGATCTTTTTCTTGTCAGTAATAATTCTAATTAGTATATTTTTAATAGGTTGTGAAATTTCAAATTAGCATTGCAAGGTGGTCCGCAGATCACTTCCCGAATGAACAGGGGGTCCGCAGCTCACTTTTCGAATGAACAGGGGGTCCGCGTTATCGGAAAATTTGAGAACCACTGCCTTACAGGACTGCCTGATATACCAGTGTTTCAACACATAGGTTGGGAACCACTGCATTGGTTCATTAACATTTAACATCTTGTTTCAACGCGACGTGTACTCTTTAAAGTGATGTTCGAACTATTACTTGGATGTGTGTCCGGAGCAAACAAAAAGACGTTTCGTGAAAGGTTCATAGTATTAAAAATGCAGAGTAATAAGACAGAGAACATATTTTGCAAATATACTAGAAAGGTTTAATAATGTTGTTAAAAGAAATCTATATTCTAGTAGATCTATCACAAGTAGAACTATAAAGAAACGCATGTTTTGCACTGAGTGTTTGTCGAACGAACAACCGACATCTGACAAACGCATGGCGTATCATGAACAGAGAACACAAAGCATGCTTCACCCTTAATGAATGGGATTCTGTCGATGCTTTTATGTATGTCATTGCTATTGACACGGAATGTAAATACAATACCACGCTACGTGACAACTTCTAACTCTGACGGTTTGCTATTTCATACTTCCGTTTCTATAAGGTAAACTAATGTAAGAACGGAAATTTCATGATAAATTCTTCACATATACATTAAAGGAATTCCTCAAGTGACTACAGCATACTCACCTTCGGCGCGGGAGATACGGGAGTGATAACTCAGTGGGAGTGCATGTAACTCGGATTCTACGTTAAGTCTCATAAGCCTTGGCGTTGTATTAAAATGAAATGAAATCTTTAAGTTTTACGTCCCACGGTTATGCCGGTTAGGCTAAAGGAGACGGTGATTATGAGAGAGGAGTGAAATGGTGGAATGAAGAAAGTGGGAGGAAACGGGAGAACCCCGAGAAAACCCACGAGCACGGTGTTTGTCCACCACAAAGTTCACTTGGCGGGGGCTGGGATCGAACCCGGGACTCAAGCATCAGAGGTGAACGCTCTACCACTGAGCCACCGCGCCCCCCTTGGCGTTATATTAAACTTCAACAAACCAAGAACAACATTATTTATTAAATGTTATTATGGCATGGAACCTGGATGCCCACTGTTAGTAGACATAAATGAAATAAGGGAATCTACAGTCAGACTACGTCCAACAAAATTTCTAAGTGTGGGTACTCTTAACTTCATTTTATAAGAGTATTTATTACACGTAACACTCTTCATATACCGTATATACGCACGCAATGACTACTAAATTTAGACTTAAAAGTATATCCACATAGCCGAATTTATTTTATATAATTTATTCCGCCGGTGCAGAGGGATTGTGGCATGAATGTTTAGATAGAGTGCAGACTAGTTTCTATGTAATCCCTTCAACCGCTTACAATAGGACAGACAGTTTTGACGCCAGGGCGTTCTAAAATTTGAAGTTTCGCATTTTCAGCTTATCTATAGCTCCCACACCAGGCGATTTCCGACCCACGTTTATTGGAACTCTTTTCTTTCATTCAATATAAGGAATTATGTCCTAAAAGTATGACACGCAATCCATTAACACCCTGTATATCATGAAACTGAACGAGAGACAATAACATTTCTGTGATTCCTTAGCCTTCTAAACTATGCTACACATATTATAAGTCGATAATCATATCTGTTGTTCTGTATGGTTGCGAAACATGGTCGCTTACTCTGAGGGAAGAACGCACATTGAAGGAACGTCAGACGAATATTTGGACCGAACAGCAACGGGAATCGGGAATGGCGGAAACTTCATAACAAGGAACTACATAATTTACACGGTTTACCAAACACTGTGAAGGGCATCAAATCTAGGAGGTTTAGGTGGGCAGGTCATGTAGCTAGAAAGGAAGAAAGTAAGAACGCTTTCAAAGTTTTAACTGGAAATCCAATCGGAAAATGATCATTAGGAAGATCTAGGTGCCGTTGGGAGGACAATATTAAGATGGATCTCGCAGAAATAGGAATACAAAGTAGAAACTGGATTCAGTTGGCTAAGGACAGAACTCAGTGGAGAGATTTTGTGAACGCGGCATTGAACCTTATGGGAAGTCTTGGACAACGAATGCATCCGTTCTCCGTCTTTCAACAGGTATCGCTGGAACAATGGTGCGAGAGAGCAATAAACGGTTTTCTCATATCTTAAGAATTCACACCTCTACTAAAACCGGAAGTGCCTGAAATCCACTGCAACTTCCGCTTTCATTCTTTAATGATCCTTTAAGCGTAAAGGCACTAATGGATAGCGGGAAGCGTTTTTTGTTTTCTTTCTTTTAAATATAAATTCCCTGCCAGCTCTAACTATTCTGTCCCACTGGAAACTGGGAACAAATCTACCGTTTCCGGTTTGAATGTCACTGTCGGATGTTTTACTTTGGTAACCTGGGGGCCGCGGTGGCTCAGTGGTAGAGCGTTCACCTCTGGTGCCTGGGGTCCCAGGTTCGATCCCAGCCCCCGCCAAGTAAACTTTGTGGTGGACAAACACCGTGTGCGTGGGTTTTCTCGGGGTTCTCCCGTTTCCTCCCACTATCTTCATTCCACCATTTCATTCATTACTCATCATCACCGTCTCCTTTAGCGTAACCGGCATAACCGTGGGACGTAAAACTCATAGATTTCATTTCATTTTTTGGTAACCAAATCAATAAGTGCTCGTTTGATTCGAACTGCACGTTAATCAGTAGGTCCCGTCTGACGTAGCATTGCTGCTGAAAGGGACGTTAAACTCAAACTCAAGAATAAATCAGTAAGTTTCGTTTCATGTTGTGGAACAACGCCAGACTTCCAAACATAAAGGCCCCATTTAACCAGAAATGTTAGAATTATTAGTTCCGGTTCCAACGGGAGGAGATGGCGGATGGCGTATGAAAGAAGAGTCTTCGCTCTATGAAAATCCAGTATTGAAAACGGAAGCAACATATTTGTACGTCTTCCGGTTTCAACACAGGGATTAAAACCATTCTATAAGACTTCCTACACTTATACTAGCATGCTTTGGAAGCAATATATATATATATATATATATATATATATATATATATATATATATATATATATATATATATATATATATATATATATATATATATATATATATATATATATATATATATATATATATGTTGTGTAGTTATAAGCGTAAATTGCAAGGCCGAAGTTCTGTGTGTGATTTGTAGATCTATTGCTTAGCAGAGTTGGCAACTCAACTGAACTCTTGTGTGAACACTCCTCGGCTTTGATTAGAAAAATGAAATGAAATGAAATCTTTAAGTTTTACGTCCCACGGTTATGCCGGTTAGGCTAAAGGAGACGGCGACTTTGATTAGAGCCACTGCTTATTTCGTAGAGTACTTTGCTCCAATATGTAGGTGCCTGTTGATTCTATGGATAAGTTCCAGGTAGTTTAAGTGTGATTATGATTCTTATTCAGTCTGATATTACAATTAACCTTACTTTAACTTACCTTACCACGCGGTGCTACAGCCCTATATGGGCTTTGGAATCCTCAACAATTAGCCTTAATTCATCTCGGTTCTTCAATTTGTTAGCCCACTCTTTTGTCTTCATCTGCTCCATATCCCTCTTTACATTGTCCATTTACCTTTATCTGGTTCTTCCTCTTCCTCTACCTGCAGACAGAGGCGCGGTGGCTCAGTGGTAGAGCGTTCACCTCTGGTGCCTGGGGTCCCGGGTTCGATCCCAGCCCCCGCCAAGTGAACTTTGTGGTTGACAAACACCGTGCTCGTGGGTTTTCTCGGGGTTCTCCCGTTTCCTCCCACTTTATTCATTCCACCATATCTCTCATCATCACCGTCTCCTTTAGCCTAACCGGCATAACCGTGGGACGTAAAACTCAAAGATTTCATTTCATTTTTCTACCTGCAGACATTTTTCCGCACTCTGTCATCCATCATATCTTGACTCCCCAGTGTATCATCTATTTTTTCATTGGTTCTCTTCTCCATTCATCGCCATCTTTCGCAGGTCCGTAGATTCTTCTTTCAAATATTCGGAGCATGTTCTCATTTCGCTTCGTCATGGTCCACACTTCCGCCCCATATCTTATTACAGGCCTTGTCATTGTTTTATAAGTTTTAATTTTGTACTCCTACTAATTACTTCAATCTTCAGCAGTTGCATGTTGCAATGGTATACCTTATTTTCTGCATATATTGTTTCCTCTGTTACTTTACTGTATTTTAATTAACACTTTGGTGAAAAATTTTCGTTATCGATTCAGAAGATAGAAAGATAGCATCGATCGATTTTTACATATTAAATGAGTATAAACAAATATGTTCCATGCACGTGAGAGTAGAAAAGCACTAACATTATCAGTTGCCTGACAGGAAAATAATGGGATCAAATAGGTCAGGGATATCATTTCCAAGATTGCAACTTGGCAGAATCGTTTCAACTTAATTAAAATAACGATAACCGAGGAAACCAATCCCACTTATTGTGTTAAACAACAAAGATAATGAAAACTTGAAAACAAACTTTGAAAGATTGATTATCTTTGCTGTTGATTTTCTGATTTATTTTATCAATAGTCGACACACCTTTGACAATATAGGGTCTTTTGTTCATCGCAGATAATTACAACACGACAAGTGCTATCTCAGAAGCGAAAGGCATTTGAATTTAATACTAGACGACTAGAGGCGGACGATTGGCATCATTATCAATCTTAGCTCCCCCCAATGATCGTATGCAGAGATGGCGTGGGTCAATGAAAACTTGACTCACCACCCATCGTGACCCAGATGAAGAAACTGACACGGTTGAGAGTAAATTCAAACATAGACAAATGGGTCTAAAACTATTTCAATCGTGGTGAACAAAACCAAGCTCGAAAACATGTCGTTTTGAAACTGGTATTAAAATATATGATCATTAAGCCTTTCGTTATGACAGTGGCAAATATACAGGATACATTATGGCTAACGAGATATAATATCCTAAAACTATCATTCAATCTTTAACTTTTGGGGTCACTCGGTCGAAAAAGTGTAACACGCTTTTTCAGGCCAGCCACTCTGGATGAGGTTTTCCTGTGTTTTCCTCATTCACACCAGGCGAATGCCGGGGTGGTACCTAAGATACTGGTCCCAGGCCGCTTCCTTCCTTCTCCAATCCTTTCTTCCTTCCCTTTCCCCGCATAGTGTGCTCGCCGAGGGACGTCATCCCTCAAACGTGACGGGCTAACATGGCCGTAGATGCCGAAACCCCAGAAATCTAATTCCTAATCTTATTTATAAAAAGGAACAACTCCTGATCATCTCCTACGTCAAACTGCTTAAGGTAGGAGTCCGAAATTCGGAAAGTACATACCATTTGAGACATAAGATGCCACTACAGAAGGATTTCTGGAGATTCAGCGTAAAATAAACTAGGAATCGGGGGGTTGCATTTATTGTAACTAGTGGCTCCCCGAAAGCCTTCAGCTCGTATGCAAATTGCATTACAGTAGCGATATCTCTTGGTATCTGGTGAGAAACAGTGCACTAGCAACAACTATCCTCAATCTGTGAACTATTAGAAATCTACTGACAGACTGACAGACTGAGAGGTCTTGCTTTTATAACAAGATTCAATACCTAAATATTTTGGCCTAGACGTTTATGCAACCCGCAACTCTTAAGCGTTTTGAATTTATGCGTTAGCGTGAGTGAGAGGCGTCTTGCTTTCGGAATGAGGATAAACATCACCATACATCGGAATCTCTTAAGGTTATAGATATGAAATATGGTAGTTGTGTGTGAAAAAAAAAAAAATAATAACTAAACACATGTTTCAGCATGTTTTATATTCGGTTGAAGAATATATTCATAGCGTTTTATGTTTTCTTTTGTCCTACTACGATTTGTTTGCTGTTTGACGAAGTGCTGATATTTATACGAAAGAACATTCTTTCTGCTCTACAAAACTGTCCTAATCATTGTTTTCTCTTTGGGAGCCTGGGTGCCCCACGAACTGATCGAGAACAACAAACAGAATCACCTTCAAATTGCTTCTCAACATATTGCCCGCCACCGAGCAACACATCGACACAAGGAACATCTTTTGTACCAAATTGTAACGGGAGATGAGAAATGGTGCCTTTATATCAATTTTAAACAGAGAAAAGTGTGGGAGGCTCCAGGTGATACGCCGAAGCCGAGAGTCAAGCAAAATCTCCACCCCCAAAAAGATCATGATCTGCGTTTGGAGGGAATGGCAGGGTATGTTGCACTGGGAGATGCTCGAGAAGAACAGTACGGTCAACAAAGAACTTTATATTGCCTAACTGTGCCACGTAAATGAGACAATTCAGCTAAACCAAATGAGAGGCGTTACCTTTAACGACGAAGAAGATCTCAAAAACTGGTTGAACAACTTCTTCGACAGCTGGCCGGGCGACTTTTCGCAGAACAGAATCAACGAATTAGTCGAGAGGTAGGAGTAGGTCGTAAACAGTAACGGCGAATATTCTGCATTGTTATAATTACTAGGTTTTGTTTCAATAAAACTATTTAATAAAAACGCTACGGACTTATTCCTCAACCCAACACATATATAGTACTTCACCTGGAAGGGAACAAAAAGTGTGGGACATTGGTTCACTGAGGTACCCATGTGTCGGAATGCCTTAAGAGTGTTCATCCAGGCGAAATTAAAATACGGCTAATTTTACAGTAATTATGCGATATCTTCAAATAGATAAAAGATACTCGAAGTGTGGAACAAGAGCGCCCTAGATAATATTATTTTACATGAGAAACCGTTATCACGACTCACTTATCTGCTTTCGATTTCGAGCCATTTTGAAAATCGGCATTTATTTTCGCGTTTTTAAACAGCTGAAAACGAAAAGCCACTAGTTGACTTGTGATAACGGTACATCACGCAAAATAATATTGTCTAGGGCGCTCTTGTTCCATATTTCAATTATCTTTTATCTATTTGAAGATATCACATAATTACTGTAAAATTAGCGATATTTTAATTTCGCCGGGATGAAGACTTAAGTTTAGAACGAAATTTGGTATTTAGAATTTCTATGTATTATTATACTATATGTAAAGAAGATAGAATGACCTTTAAAACGACTTGTTTTTCGTAGCAGCGCAAACAAAAAGAGAATGATAAATAAATATACTTAAAAACAGTCAGAACCATTCATTTCACAGTGAAATATGTCAGTCTGCAAAATATTTTAAAAAGTAACTAACTAACCTGTATCCTGCCAGAACTTTTGCTCTTTTTTAGCCACATGGTTATCAACATTCACACGAAGAGTATAAGATAAATATATCGGTTTAACTATTATAACACTGTTAAGAAGAGCAGAAGCCGTATTCCGTAACTCTTCGGAAGTAAACACAATGACTACGATATGACAAAGACTGACCAAGCACATGATGACTTGAATTATCTTTCGAAACAATTGAATGTAGATCACTGGGACGAAGGAGGGGAGGAACACCAATCGATAACGTCGTCTCAATTCAACTGAAAGAATAATCAGAGAGGGTCTTCGAACTCACAATTCTCAGAATACAATTCTTTCCCCAGATGGCGTGCCCAAGAGTTCTTATGTATTCTGGCATCAATGACAGGTCACCTGCAACAAATTGATAACCAATAATGAAAAATGAAATGAAATATTTGAGTTTTACATCACACTGTTATGCCGGTTAGGCTAAAGAAGACCGTGATGAATGAAATGGTGGAACGAAGAGTGGGAGGAAACGGGAGAACCCCGAGAAAACCCACGCACACGGTGTTTGTTCACCACAGAGTTTACGTGACGGGGGCTGGGATCGAACCCGAGACCCCAAGCACCAGAGGTGAACGCTCTACCAATGAGCCACCGCGGCCCGGATAACCAATAACGATTTCAGACGATTTTTCCCGGGGGATTTCAATACGCAGAGGGTTAAAGTACTACTGTAAAAATACTGATAACCTTATTGACTAGAGCGGAGATTTGCCCCGGGGAGGAAATTCTCCCCAGGGCCACCCCCTGAAATCATCACTGCTGACAGCATTTTATAAATAACGGCCCATTATTAGTCACTTCGATTTTTACAAAATTGTCTTCCTTAAGAGCCTGCCTTACTAAAAATAATACAAAATTTACCTTTTTTTTCCTTTTGTTTGTTTATTTATCAGTGAAAGGAGATAATGAAATGCAAGTCACCACAATCATAGATAATGTTATTCTACAACAGAAAATATGAACCTGAAGAATATTCAGTGTTTCCATCCATAGAAATTACAGTGTTGCCAGAAAAACAATTTCTGTAAAATCTAAGTTAAGGCAGCGAGTAGAGGAACGAACTCAACTGCATTTGCTCACGTATCATATTGTTTTGGTTTCCTGTGAACTACTTTTTAAATAACAGTTGTATTTAGTTTGTAATAAACAAAATAGTTTTAACATACAATTATTAAAACTAAATAATAATGTTAATTAAAAAGTAGTTTAGAAGAAACCAATACAACATTGTACATAATCAAATGCAGTTGAGTTCGTTCCTCTACTCGCTGCCTTAACTTAGATTTTACAGAAATTGTTTTTCTGGAAACACTGTAATTTCTATGGATGGAAACCCTGAATATTCTTCAGGTTCATATTTTCTGTTGTAGAATAACATTATCTATGATTGTGGTGACTTGCATTTCATTATCTCCTTTCACTGATAAATAAACAAGCAAAAGAAAAAAAAGGTAAATTTTGTATTATTTTTAGTAAGGGAGGCTCTTAATACCGTTCATTGACTTACAATCTTCCTCTCCTTTTCTTTATTTACCTTTTATATATATACCAAACCACGTGGCATAACATCCCTTTTTGAACCCCGTCTAGCGGTGAACACGTGGTCTGTGTCTAATAGGCGCATCAGAAGTTTTCTAGACACAGTAGCAGGTCACGTCTTATATTCACGTGACTCTAATAAAGTTTGCCTCACGATACTGGACGGACGCCGAAAATTGGAGAAGCACCGGCCGGGAATCAAACTCGAGACCACGCGGACGTGAGTCACGCTCTAACTACAAGACTACCCTTAAATTCTATATATGTTAATAAAATATTTTGTTCCTTCAAGTAATATCAATAATGCCAACGTATTTCCCTCTTTTAAAGTGTTCCTTGAGCCTCATTGCTAATCTAGTGCCTTCAGTCCCCATGTTTGATTTCTGGCGGGAAACCATGCAAGCAACTCAATGGTCTGGGATATCCACAGGGATTTTTCCAAAGAGGGGAAGAGTAAGGCTGATACACAAACATACCCCTGAATACATATAGATTTTGACGCACATGTGCTCATAATACATAATACGTACTTTCAAAATGAAATCTTTCAGTTTTACCTCCCACGATTATGCCAGTTAGGATAAAGGAGACGGTGGTTAGGAGAAATGAATGAAATGGTGGAATGAAGAAACTGGGAGGAAACGGGAGAACCCTGAGGAAATCCACGCACACGGTGTTTGTCCACCACAAAGTTCACTTGGCGGGGGTTGGGATCGAACCTGGTACCCCAAGCACCAGAGGGGAACGCTCTACCACTGTCACTTTATTCATCATCATAATCATCATCATCATCATAGGTGTTCTGCTATTATTGGCAGGTCACTTGCCTCAACTGACAAGTTTCCATGCCTCATGATCTTTCGCTAACCTTTTTGTCTTCACGTAGGATTTTTCTGTTTTGATATTGTCCATTAATTCCCGTTCCCTTCGCCCCTCCCTTTGCTTTCCTTCTACCATACCTCTCTAACACGACCCTCATGATACAGTTCCTTCTTAGCCAATGTCCTAACAGGTTTCTCTTCTTCTTCCTAACAATATCTAAAAGTGTTCTTTTCTCCCTCACCATTACTAACACCCTGTCCTTCGTTTCCAGCTCGACCCGCTAATTCTTTCCATTCTTCTCCACACCCACATTTCGAAACCTTATATTCATTTCTTATCATTTTTTCATAATGTCCATGTTTCTGGACCATACAGTACATTTTATGAGTCTTTTTCTCAACTCTTTATTCAGGCACTTCCCAAAATAGTATTTTCTTCCTCCTAAAGGCCATTCTGCATTCCTATCCTTGCTTTTATTTCACGTTTATATTTCATATTATCACTAATAATACCACCCAGGTATCAAAAACTAGTCACCACTTCATCAGCTACAGTAAATATAAATATCTTAGTGTGTGAGTAGCCAAATATGATACGATTTAACATCAATTTCGAAAACCTGAGCTCCCTTTAAAAATTCAAGAGTAGGCAATTGGACCGTTCCTTGAAAATGGTTCTAAAGTGTAACCTCTGGCGGCTGTAAATATAGCGCTGTTAAAATTCTTCGAATGTTGAATATTCTTTTTCAATACTCGAATAACGAATATGGTTTGAGTATTCGAATTTCAACAGCACTAGCATAAATAACAGTGTTGCTCGAGACTTCTTAAATTTTAGTCTTCTTTTCTTTTAATGTTAGGCTCTCTTTTTCCCTCCTTCTCGCTGCTTCCCTTGTCATCTGTAAAATATCTTAAGTCTTTGTTTCATACTTTGCACCAACTGTTACGCCTAGAGTTTGATAATTTTGTTTCTCCTTGTTGTTTCACAGTTTTGGAAACCTTGTATACTGCTTCTAACCGTTCTATATAAGACTTCCAGTTCTTCTTATGATAGCACAGTTTGGAAGTCAAAGAATTGAGAAGGGAGTGTTGAGCAATTGGTAACGTTAGGAAATTCCCATAATAAATGTCATTATTAATCGTGTAGCTTTAGAATTTAGGATCATACATAATGTCATACTTAATTCTTTCTTGGTGTAGTGTACCCTTAGAACTCTTAAACATGGTTTCCTATCAGAGAAGTTATATTTCTAGGTGTAAATTCACTTTAGGAGGGCTTAACCGTTTTAGGTACAAACAAATACAGTGCGGTGATATATGCCATAAAAAGTACTGTGCAAAGAAATGCAGTTAATCTAGTCAGCGCATAGGCAAAGAATGGTGTACATACGTAAGGAGCAGGCGCGTTAGCGATGGCGATGTATGCGCAAACATTAACATAACTAAAATATTTTGCTCAGGAATGGCATAGCCCTTTACTTCTGAAAATTGTAAGAATTTAGAAGACCTTGACATCTTCTTGTTCACCTCAATTATAGGTTGCTGGGCAACATGGAAATTTTAAAACTTTTCTCTCCGTTGGGAGAGCTGTTTTATACTTTGATAAGATCTCTTCTTCGTAACTGCATCTAGATATTCTAATCTTGGTCTTCCTTCTGCCTTTCCCTCCATCAACACGTTGTTCCAATCAGAGTGCCGAATAAGGTAGCCAAGCATGCTGCTCCTTCTTTTCCCTGTTATATTCATGATTTGTCGTCTTTCATTAGCTTCCTTTAGTATGCCTTTATTCCTTTTCTTTTCGATCCGTGATATGTGCAGTATTCTGCGCCGAACACCACATTTCAAATGCTTCCAGCCTTGACATAGAATAATAATTATTATTCCAATGAACTAGTAGAAACAAGTCAAATGCACCGTCGCTGTATTCGTCTCTGCTCGGTTTCCTTCGGAAGAAAATATTCCTCTCACTCGGCAAAAGTTATGCAGATGACATGGACCTTGCTTGCAGTTAACCCTTTTCCGGCTGAATTTATTTTTTTACTATAATTTGATATGATGGTAAAATATAGTACATTGAGGGTACATTAGACTATATAAAAATAAATTCTGCTTCAATTGTTGCTGAATAATGCTGAGGTGAAAGGGGACTCAGGAGTCCCGTCAGGCGGTTCGGCTTCGACATTATAACGCATACAAGAGAAATAATGTATGTGTAAAGAAGATGGGACTTAAAAGTCCCGACAGTCGGAAAAGGGTTAAGCAGCGAATGATTTTTTTTTTGTTTACCTAGGAAATGCCGATTTTATAATAATTTAAATCTTACTTAGAGAGGTACAAACGAGAGGGGGAACAGGCCCTTCCGTCTGTTCCATTGAAAAATAACAGCTGGTCACTCTCACTATTAAATGTGTGAAATGCAAATGCCACTTAAAGGATTTAGCGTAAATTACGTAACTTATCCCATTATTTTCCTTCAGTAAAAAATTATGAAGGTGGTCAGCATGGCTCTTTGTGTGGGGGGGGGGGCAGGTGCTGCTCCCTCCTCTAGTTCCACCTAGGAATCTGTGGTGCAAAAGCAAAGATAGTAGGGGAATACTTGTAATGGTATAAAACCCTATACTTTACGTGAAACACAGCTTCAGCATGGCTTTCTAATACAGGTAATTATATGGTTATTATATGGTAAATAATTTACACTTTGCAATACGCTTTTCCACATTATGACATATTAGGGATAAGATACCCATATAGTTTTTATGCTTATACATTTATCCTGTGAAACAACATTACACATTTCTTCTGCAAATTTTACAAATCTGTAGTCATCGATTTCTTACTAGTACCTTATTAATAACCAAAGATTGTGTCCTAAAACATGTTAAGACCTCTGTGGGAAACAAACAATAAATTAAAAGCAAAGCAAATTGTTCAACATAATATCGAAATACCAGAGACATAATTGCATTAAAATAAAACAAGGGAAAAAGCATTACCACGACCACAAATATAGCTACGTGCATGTGCTTTGTATGGCATGCTTGGTGACCGTTTATTCGCCTCACTTTCAAACATAAACCGATAATTACCGCAGCAATAATACCTCAGAAATTAGTGGTGGAATGGCTTTTGAGGAATGTTTCCACCGTGTTTATCATTTTTTTTACTTCTCGTGTGCGCAGCGCCATCTCGGCTACTTAATTAAACAGAAGAGAGGAGTTCCGGGAATTGCGAAATTCGCTCTGGTTAAAACACAAAATAAAAAAAGAATAGTAAAAAATTGAATAGTATTTTCTCTGTGTTCTATTTCAATGAAGATGGCGCCTCAGAAGCAACCACGAATTAATGAAGTTTAACTTCCGTCATAGTTTTATGGCAGAAAACAATATTATATTAAAATATGTCCCTCTTGCATAGTGCAAAGAAGTAGGCCAGCCATCGACCCTGGATTTCCTGGAAAAAATGCAACATGAAAGTAAAACAGCTGACATTTGAACAATATCTCGAGAGTGAGAAGTTTTCAACGTTTCAGGAACAGGTCAAGACAATCCAAACAAATTTAATATTCTAATTATGTTTTAATTTACTTACCTGTTTGGAAGTAATAAAATTATTATTATTATTTTAATCTTCAAATAGTAATTTGGACTCTATATAGACAGGGACCTCGACGTGCTCATCAGCTTTCTTTGCTGAATCTAGAGTTTTCAATCTTTCGAAAGATAGGATGGGCTACTTCTCAGACAACATAAACGTTTAAGCGTTTGAAATTAAATTTAATATATATAATTGGAGATATAAATTGTTCTAGATAGCCAACTTTGATATTTACAATTAAAAAATTATACCCACGAAACAGGTGTTTCCTATTACTATTGTATTTACATGTTGCACTCCATAGCGATTTAAGTTTATGAGTTACAAAGACTAAGTGGAGACAAGGGCTTATATACCGTATCAAAATAAGAGAAAATGTTCCTATGGACCTATGGTGAAAAGTGGGCTTGTCCAAAAGTACGAAAAAGCAAAATTTCAGCAGGCCCTATTTCGAATTCCAGAAACTGTGGATGGTGGTCTTCTCAGCGTAAAGGAAGCCACGCATACACAATCCAAAAGTGCATATTTCATCAATTTTCAATAAGTGCACAGGGTATTCCTTACAGGACGTAATTCTCAGATATGCTCTCAATAGAGTTTTATACCCTGATTTCAAGGAGGGTCCAAAGTTGCAGGAGATAAGTTTTGACAACAATGGACATCCAATGCTTCGGAAAGAAGTCGAAAGTGTTAGGAACCGGCAGCTCCATGTTTTTTTTGTGTTCGGAATAACGTTTGACGCGAAGCGTGAAAGAAAACATCACAGCACGCGTTTTCGCGAGTACGGGAGGAAGTGCTGCTGACGATCCTCAACACTTCCGACATTGCGCCAAATGATTCCGTGTTCATTACTATCAAATCTTATTATTTGCCTACTTTGGACCATTCATAATATCAGAACACATCTCAAAATTCGGCTGATGGCAAGACTTGGAATTTCACCCTGCACGGAATACTCTGTACACCCATTGAACATTAATAAAATGTGCATTTTTGGATTGCGTATACATGACTTCTTTTACGCCGATAAAGACCACCATCCACAGTTATAACGAGATAATTTGTATCGTTTAATAATTACCTGTACCTTGGGCAGAAAGTGCTCATATACAAGCACTATCTATATATATAAAAGAGAACGTACAAAATCCTTTGTCCGCTCATCACGCTAATACGGCTGAACCAATTTCTTTCATTTTTGGGGGGTTATTAGGATTTGGACCCTAGATGGTTTTTATCATATCACTTTAATTTTTAATTACCAGTGTCTTGAGATAATTGACCATTCAAGTGTCCACAAATCCTTTGTTAGTTCATCATAGGTAAAAATAAACGTATTTATATGCAACCCGCATGACCGTGTCACTCGGCGGGTTAACATAAATGACAGGCGATGTCCATTGAATTACTATGGGACCGAAATACCATTGCTGCAGCAAAGCGCGAGCGCGTGCAAGTATATAATTATCTAATTAACAAGGTTTATTGCGTTCCGGGGTGACCCCAGCGAAGCGGGGTGAACGCTGCTAGTACCTGATATAGTGTTAAATTAAAAAATAACAAAAGAAGAATGTTTTTATTATATGTAAGAAATATACATTATTGTACAATTCGTTGCTAAGTAGTTGTTGATAGTTATCTAACATAACATGTACGATTGAAAAGCAGTTTATGTGTATATTCGTTCATAAAGAATCAACGAATAAAACTGTTTAATAGGTATCACCGTTCTGTAATTTTAGTATAAAAGGTGAGAATACAAGTAAATGTACTCACAGAAGATATTTTGAGGTGTGAATAATTACTACCACTCGAAATCCACTTATATTATTAGCCGAACCAGGTTGACGGATTACCTTTGGTAAGATCGTTATAAAAAATTTTGGTTTACCTCACCCGGGAACTTGTAAATTCAATTCCCGAAGTTAAGTAAGGGTGAATTTACTTCTGCAAAAAAAAAATTAATGACTACGAACTTGACAAGACTGAGGAGTGGTAGAATAATCTCAAGAAAAATGAACGGGGAAACAATGGAAAAAGAAATCAGTGATAGTGATAATGTTGAACAAAGTACAGCACCAGGAACGACACTAGAAGATCGAATATTACTACTCTTAGAACGGCAAGAACAAAGCCGAAAAGAAGATATGGAAGCCATAAAGCAGACGATGGAACAAAGCCGAAAAGAAGATATGGAAGCCATAAAGCAGACGATGGAACAAAGCCGAAAAGAAGATATGGAAGCCATAAAACAGACGATGGAGCAGAAGTCAGATGAGACGAAACAATTTATTCTTCAGGCGATGAATGACATCACTTCGCAGCTTGACGAAAAGTTAAAAAGAATATCTGAGGATTGTCAAGATAGTCACAGCCATCTAATCCAAGAAGTCAGTGGTGTGAAAAGGGATTTAGAAGCAATAGAATCTTCTGTACATCAACAAAAAATCCAGATCACGGATAACTCCAATCAGATTCGTGCAAACACGCAGTTGATAGCTATCTTACAAGAGGAAATTAGGACACTACAGATCAAGGACAACACGTACCCCAGTAACACGATTAATGATCGTGTGGAATTCCCTTGTTCGCCAGAGATGACCTCGCCTTCACCCGTATCTGATGAGGACATTATTTTGGAAGAAAATCATCCGAGGAGTTCAGATGGGCGGAAAAGAGACGGTGTAACTACACATCACGTCATAGGTAGTAATTGTCACTCAAGAAGAACACGGAATGATAAAAGGAAGGTAAAGTTAAGCGTAAAAATGAGTGAAATACGTGCAATGAGTAAGTTCAGTGGTAAGTGTAATGAGAATGCTTCTTCTTTCCTAGAAAAAATCCAGGATGAGTGTAATATAATGTGTATAGATAGATCACAATATATGAAATTAATCCCTCATTTATTACTCCCACCATGTTCTTTATGGTTTAAAGCAGTACGAGATCACGTTAGTACGTATGAGGAGTTTAAAGCAGCGTTAATCGCAAATTATGAAAATGACTTTTTGCTTGCAAATAGAGATGCCACGATTAGAAACCAACATTTCAATCCTCGTTTGCACAAATCCGTTGTCGAGTTTGTTGTAAATACATACAATGAATTAAAGGTCGTAAATCCATTGCAATCAGAATCTAGAATCATAGCATCAATTCGAAATTTGTTACCGTTCAAGTTACAACAGATCCTGTTTTCTACACAGTGTATGAGTTTCAACCACTTACTAATGCTTGTTCAATGTTATGAAACTCAATATCATGCTCTGAATCAACAAGCAGGAGTAGGTAAAAGTAAAAATAATTCAGATCATTTTGTACCTGTTCGGAATCTAAATATCCGTAATGTGAACGATAAGGAGCACAACATAAACCGAGTAAATTCAAGCAACCAGAATGAACAAAATAGGCAAAGCTATGTAGGGAATCCGCCTAACCTAATTAGTCGTGGCAATCCTTATGTAAGACCATATACTCAAAATAGGTTTAAAAATAGACGAAATACATGGCGAAATTCCAGGAATACAGCAAACTACGTGGATAGACGTAATTGGAGATCAAGAGATGGCGCTTCGCATCAAAATACAGATATTGATGCAACTCCTGTACAGAACAGTAATACGGAGCATAACCGTGATTGTGCGATACAATGTATTTTATTAGAACCATACACGAGCAGGAATTTAAACTAATTGCAGCTGATGTGGTAGGGGTTGAACCCATATCAGCTATAGATTCCCATAAACATCTATCTTCAAATTTATGCGATAATGTCAAACTCACGTCAACTATTGACTCTTATGAACATTTATCTTCCAAATTACATGTTCATGTTAATGATGAAAACGACCTTTTACATGACGTATCTGTAAATAATTATTCGGAAATAGCAGTTAATAGATGTCAGTACCAATTTATGCCTGTAGTAAATCGTTGTTGGTCCAAAGATGATACTGTCAATGATGGTTTTGATGTTGAAGAAACTTTTGTATTTTTAAAATCATACAGTACAGCTAAAATACCTGTCAAAATTAATGGGTTAAGCACAGAAGCTTTACTTGATACAGGAGCAAACGCCTCTTTATTATCGTATTCGTTATGGAAAGCAATTACTAGTAATTATTCGAATCCTAAGTTACAAAAGGCTGAGAATCTTATTATAGTTGATTTTACCGGTAAACATAAAAAGAGAGTGGCTGGAATTACTCGTGTGACAATAGCTATTCAAGATTTTGAAATATCAATCCCTATTCTTGTAATAAAGGAACTGAATGAAAAATTAATTATGGGTTTAGATTTATTATCTCAATTGCGTGTCATGCTTGACTTTAGAAACCAAACGTTGACTATACCTGGCATACCTCAGGAAATTGTTCAGAAACTGCTTCCTAAATCCGAAGAGATTGCTTGTCAATATAATAATGTTCTTAATGTATTGAATAATGTTTTTGTAAGTTCAGAAAGTGGTAAATTAAATGATCAACTAACGAAAGACACATCAAATTTGATGGATTCAGATGACGATGTATTGTTTTCTGAGTGTGTTAAGTCACTCGAAAGTAGTCTTGATTTTACAGATAATACAGTAAAATCTCACTTTAAGGATATCCTATATAAACATAAGAATGTCTTTTCGGAACGTCCTGGACGTTGTAAGGATTTTGTTTATTCTTTTAAGGTTAAAACAGACAAACCCATTGTGACCAAGCCCTATATAATTCCATATCGATACAGGGAAAATGTACGTCAGCAAATTACCGATATGTTAAGAGATGGGATCATTAGGCCTTCACGAAGCATTCACCTTAATCCATTACATGTAGTTCCTAAGAAAAATGGTTCTCTACGTGTGGTCTTAGATTTGAGACGCACGAATTGTCATATTGATCTGGAACAAGTGAGGTATCCTCCTGTGGAAGAAATATTAGCCTCTTTGCAAGGGAATGCAGTCTTCGGAAATTTAGATCTAGTAATGGCATATAATCAGGTCGAACTGCATGAAGATTCGAAACCGTACACAGCATTTAGTTTTGAAGGTCACTTATATGAATACAACCGCGTAGTCTTTGGGCTTATCAATGGTAGTGCGGCATTAGCATCTTGCTTAAACAAAGTCTTGGGTCAAGACTTACGCAGCAATGTGATAACCTATGCTGATGACATCTTGATTATGGGAAAGAATCCACATGAATATTTGAAATACTTAGATATAGTTTTACACAGACTGGAAAGTTCGGGCCTTACTATCAACCTACAGAAATCAAAATTTCTGCAGAATTCTATAGAATTTCTTTGATACCAAATTGATGCCTCTGGTTTACAATTCAGTCAATCTAAAGTACAAGCCATAGAAGATCTGCCTGCACCATTAAATGTGAAACAGACACGGCAAGTATTAGGTCTCTTCAATTGGTTTCGCAAGGCCATCCCGCGATTTGCTGAGATAGCCCAGCCTTTATTTACGATTATAAAGAAAGGAGTACCATGGCAATGGGGTCCGATCCAAGAACACAGTTTTAATAAGTTGAAGGAATGTGTGAAGCAAAACATCCATTTGAATCACCCTCGATATGACGTCCCTTTCTACGTTCAGTGTGACGGTTCTCAACTTGGAATCTCTGCAGTACTCTGGCAACCTAATCCAACCATTCAGGAACCGGCCGTTATTCATTGTGCTAGCCGAACTTTAAAGAAAGCTGAGAAAGGATACACCACGACAGAAATCGAACTTTTGGCTGTACGTTTTGCGATACAAAAATTTGCTCCATATCTCAGCGGATGCCATTTCATAGTACTTACCGATCATAATTCATTGCGATACCTTAACAGCATACAGGGATATAATAACAGACTACTTCGTTGGTCGTTAGAGCTTCAAGCTTATGATTTTGAAGTACAACACATCAAAGGGGTGGATAATGGACCCGTAGATACATTATCACGTCTGTTTCCAGGAGAAGAACAACATATCTTGTCCATCAACGAATTTAAGGTCTTACAGGATGAAATAGCTACCATTTCAATGGAAGATCTACGAGAACATCAAATGAATTATCATGAATATAAACAAATCATGGATCATTTAGCTTCATGCAGTGAAGGATGTAATTGTCCCAAACAATGGAATTCCAGATTTAAATTATCCAACGGAATTCTACTTATTAAAGATTTTAAATTCAAATCTAGAAACAAAATTTGCATTCCACCTACGCTGACAACACGCATATTAAAGGCCTATCATGACGATTTCGGTCATTTCGGTTATGTAAAGGTATGTGCCTTGATTAATAAATCCTTTCATTGGAGAGGAATGAGAGCTCAAATCAAAAATCATATCAAGGACTGTATTGAGTGCATGCGAATTAAACATAACTACCAGGCTGTACATAAACCTATGCTCTCAATAATGCCAGAGAGACCACATTCGTTTCTGTCCATTGATCTATATGGGCCTTTACCACGAGCAGCTACTGGAGAAACTTATTTACTTACAACCATGGATATCTTTTCACGTTACGTAGTAGCTTATCCTCTGCGTAGAGCAACTTCCGCTGCCATCATAAATAAAATCTTGAACGTATATATTCCACATTGTGGCTCTATCGAGCACATATTATGTGATAATGGTTCACAGTTCAAAAGTGATGTGTTTATCAAGGCTATGAACAAGGCTAACATTAAAATTCATTTTGTAACTCCGTACCATCCCAGTAGCTCTGTTGTAGAAAATGTACATCGCAATTTTGGTATGTTGTTTCGACATTTTTGTAAAGATAAACATGCCGAATGGATCAAACATGTCAGTCAAATCACATACTTTTTGAATCATTCTATATCAGACACTTTAGGCGTGTCTCCTGCTAACGTACATAACGGTTCTGATTTGATTTTTCCTGTGGAACGACATTTTAATGTCCAATTAGAAGATTCAACAATCTTAGATTCTTCCAATTTAGCGAATATGATAAAAATCCGAAGACATAACAAATTTTTGAAACGTAATTCTCAAGTAGAGTCTTTGCAAGAAGGAAAATATCGGATCAAGGTCAACGACTTAGTTTTTGTTAAACAACATCCACAAAGTAATGTGTTGTTAAAGAAGATTTACAAATTTTGTGACATTTTCTCAGGTCCTTATTTATGTTTCAAGGAAATAAAACCTAAAGTTTTCGAATTGTTGAACGCCAAAACGGGTACGTCAATTGGACTTCGTAATATAGATGAATTGAAGGTTTGGAGGCCTACCCAGTATACAAGAGAAAAATGGATGCGTTTAGTGAAGAGACTAGTTGCACCTGACATTCTTGCTCAAATTAATAAGAATGAAGGAGACTAAAATATATATATATATATGTATATATATATATATATATATATATATATATATATATATATATATATATATATATATAAGGGTGTTTTCTGTTTGTGTAAAAATACATTTATTTTCTTCCTTTTGCTTGTTCGAACGTAGATTACGTTTAATTTTTGATTTTACTTAATTTAATTTTCTTTAATTCTCATTAATTAATGATAATTTTCAAATGATTTTAATTCTGTCTTGTTAATGTGAAGAATTATAATTTGATTCATAATTGATTAAACACAAAGGTTATTTACATTATATTGATCTGTGTTGAAACTTTGTTGTCAAAGATGAATATTAATGTAATGAAAGATTTTATTATAAATGTATCTATATATATGAAATTTAATGAAAATACATACGAGGGGCAATCAAAATGTAGAGAACATAAGTAGTGTAATACCATTATTGTAAACGGACCAGTGGTTCTTGAATATAAAAGTCAAGCTCGCTTGTAACTTTTATATTCAGTCCCATCGTCGGGCGACATTTTATATAACGAGATAATTTGTATCGTTTAATAATTATCTGTATCTTGGGCAGAAAGTGCTCATATACAAGCACTATACCTGATATAGTGTTAAATTAAAAAATAACAAAAGAAGAATGTTTTTATTATATGTAAGAAATATACATTATTGTACAATTCGTTGCTAAGTAGTTGTTGATAGTTATCTAACATAACATGTACGATTGAAAAGCAGTTTATGTGTATATTCGTTCATAAAGAATCAACGAATAAAACTGTTTAATAGGTATCACCGTTCTGTAATTTTAGTATAAAAGGTGAGAATACAAGTAAATGTACTCACAGAAGATATTTTGAGGTGTGAATAATTACTACCACTCGAAATCCACTTATATTATTAGCCGAACCAGGTTGACGGATTACCTTTGGTAAGATCGTTATACAGTCTCTCAAATTCGAAATAGGGCCTTTTGAAATTTGGCTTTTTCGCGATTTTGGACAGCCCTTTCTCTGAAACTATGCAATTTTCCCAGAGGTCCATCGGAACTTTTTCTCTTATTTTGATGTGAGGAATCACCTCTTAAAGTTTATCGGTATAGTTCATTAACACCCTATATATATTGAATTTGAGACATTCAGAAGGTGAAGTAGTCAGCGCCACTCCGTCTGCCCTTACCTCTCAGGTCTCCTCAGGAACCCATTTTGCAGAGGCATTCACCCCAGGAGCCACTAAAACTACAAAATAATTTCCCCTTCACATGAGATGGAACCCGGGATGCACAATTAGTAGGTAGGTTCACTTGCAACTTGGACACAGTGGTATACATTTCCGCTCCTTCTGCACGATAATCATTTGATTACCTGTCACCATCGAGAAATCCGAAGCACTGTTGTGCATCGTTTCCATTCTATTCCACTGAAATAAATTTGGCAAACGTGCGTAACGCATTGGTTTTTACTCTATCATAATGAATTTGTTATTCAATGTCTAGTACCTAGTGTTGCCAGGGCATCCACAAGCACTTTGTCTATCACAGAAAGGGGAGGAAAGAGAAACAGAGTTCACTGTCGCTGGTGGACGTTTCAGTACAAACGATTTGGAAACAGAGAGAAAAAAAATACTCAAGTTCTTGAATCCAAAGAATGTCTCTAGTTTTATTTCCTGAATAATCTCTGAATTTTGTTGATTTATCTTTGACTTATGTTTTTATACATAAAGAAATTTTTAAATGTATACCGGAGGTACAGTGCGTCAGTGGTAGAGCTTATTTCTGGTCCGCCGGGTTCCTGGTTCGATCGTTAAGTTTGTGGTGGACAACATCGTGTCTGTCGGTATTCTCGGGGTTCTCTCGTTTCCTCCAACATTCTCATTCTATCAATTCTTCCACCAATTTTTCCATCATTAATCATTCGTCTCTCTAGCCTAAAGAGCTTAATCGTAGGACGTTAAGAGTCTTCATCGCGGCGAAATTAAAATACCGCTAATTTTACAGTAATTATGTGATATCTTCAAATAGATAAAAGATAATCGAAATGTCGAACAAGAGCGCCCTAGACAATATTATTTTACATGAGATACCATTATCACCACTCACTTTATCTGTTTTCGATTTCGAGCCATTTTGAAAATCGGCATTTATTTTCGCGTTTCTAAACAGCTGAAAACGGAAAGCCACTAGATGACTTGTGATAACGGTACCTCACGCAAAATAATATTGTCTAGGGCGCTCTTGTTCCATATTTCAATTATCTTTTATCTATTTGAAGATATCACATAATTACTGTAAAAATTAGCGATATTTTAATTTCGCCGGGATGAAGACTCTTAAGGCTTGTAGGTGAAATAGAAATAATCCAAGGGGAGGGCACAGAGGTAGAGCGCTTACATCTGGCGCGTGGGGTCCTGGTTCAATCCCCGACCAAGTAAGTTTGTGGTGGACAACATCGTGTACGTAGGATTTTCTCAGGTATTCCCGTTTCCTCCCACATCCCCATTCCATCAATCCGTCCATCGTCATTCACTTGCTTTATTCATCATCTCTCTTAGCCTAACAGACATAAACGTGGGACGTCAAACTCAAGGATTTCATTTCAAAGAAATAGGCCAATCAGAAATGAAACCAATAACATATATTGGAATTACTACGAAGACTCTTCACAAAAATCAGAAACGATACAAGAGACGGTGTATCATGAGAAACCAACCATGTGTATAAAAACAAAGAAGGATGAAAACATAATAGATTTGCAATGGAAACTTAAGAGCCTTCATCCCGGCGAAATTAAAATACCGCTAATTTTACAGTAATTATGTGATATCTTCAAATAGATAAAAGATAATCGAAATGTGGAACAAAAGCGCCCTAGACAATATTATTTTACATGAGAAACCATTATCACGACTCACTTTATCTGTTTTCGATTTCGAGCCATTTTGAAAATCGGCACTTATTTTTGCGTTTCTAAACAGCTGAAAACGGAAAGCCACTAGGTGACTTGTGATAACGGTGCCTCACGCAAAATAATATTGTCTATGGCGCTCTTGTTCCATATTTCAATTATCTTTTTATCTATTTGAAGATATCCCATAATTACTGTAAAATTAGCGGTATTTTAATTTCGCCAGGATGAAGACTCTTAAACTGAAAAATTTGAATGCATACCAAAATATAAGAATCGACCTACGATCATACAACAAAGTGTGTCAAAAACAAGAAGCATTGCGTCTGCGGAAAAGGATTGTCCAAGATAGACAGTGTAGAGGAAAGTTGGAGAAATTTTCATCCAGCAATAGATTGAGAACGGTTGACTGTGTTGGTGATGGTGACTTATATCGTTACTCTTTTTACCGCGTCAGTTCCCAAAATTCCTGTACTGAGCTTAGAAACCACGGAAAGAACGCCAAAATGTTTTGAAATAACTTACATACTCTCTTTTTTTTCTTTGCTCTAGTTCTTCCTTGGGATGTTATTGCACCTTCCAATGGAGAGAGAAAAAGAGAGATTGACGAGGAGCTTATTATTCCGTCGCAACCTTTTCTGAAGCCGACAGAGAGCGCATTTAGCTCGTACGAGGAAAAATCCATGGAATCGAAGAATGTACCGACAAGATAAACTCGGACCAAAAGATTTGCTTTTCTCGTGGCCAACAGACGAAAAGCGCTGGGACATGTGTGCAAAAGACGAGCAACAGATTAAAGCCTTTGGAAGAAGACGTCTACAAGAGATGGAAAAGAAAAACGTTGGAACGCTTCAAGTCGAACAAATCCTTCCTCGCTTTTTATACAGAAAGAACAGCAAATGCAACAACGAGAAAGCTTGTCAATAAATGTGCAGAAGACGCTGAAACTCTCCTTTTGACATCTCTCAACGCACTATCACAACAACTCTACAAACTCTTCCGTTGTTCATCTCTACAACCGCTACAAATCTCAAAGCGAGTACAGTGGTGTCTACAAGTCTACTCTACCTCACATACCCTCACAAAAAGTAAAGCAATTTTTGTGAGAAACTTCGTCATAATTTGAATTTTATGTATAAAAAGAAGTCCTTTTTATATGAGAGATAGCCTCTACGTTAACTTCTATGAAAATCAAGTATTCATAATAGTGGCGTAGTTCTTCTTGAAGATTGGGTCGGTTCAAGGGTGCGTTTTTTTTTTTTTTTTTTTTTTTTTTAGTACACATCTTAGTGTGGAAAATGTTTATTTATGCAACTATCTTGTTCAAAAGGGATTTAAAATTACTCTTTTGCGTAAACCAGTGACGCATACAACGTAAAACATTTAGTTCAAGAAAAGGCCCGAAAATATTCAGTTTAAACTTGTATTGTTTTCAGCAGTTGAATATTAACTTTTGTTCTGGCTGAGATACAAACCCGATTAGTACCTGGAATCCCAGTTAAAACGTAGGCCTCGTTTCATAGCCTATGTGATGAAAGGGACCGGTAAACTCTAATCAATCCAATCGAATCGAGTCCTGAAAAATATTTCATTATTTTACTTCTTCCCCTTATTCAAGTAGTCACCATTTGGGTTCCTAAAGAAGCGAGACAGCTCTTCCAACAGAAATACTTTCCGAGACGAGACATCGCTTTCACGATATTTTTTTCGAGACGTACACATGAATGGAGAGAGCTCTTCCAACAGAAGAGCTTTCTGAGACGAAATATCACTTTCACGACACATTTAGAGACGAGATAGCCTCAACTGTTGCTTGGTAGGCGTTCCCTGGAATCCACTGCATAGAACTTTGTGTGTGTGTGTGTGTGTGTTGGTATGTTACGTGTATTCTCCCTACCCAAAATCGCTGAAACTTTTCGCCCAGAACAAAAGACGGCCAATCGTCCTAAGGCTTCGAAATTTGGATTCTGTGTACCAAAATGCATCAAATCCATACCCTGGGGTAGGTGCAGATAACTTTTATTTGTGTGTGTGTGTGTAGCTGTGTAATTGATAGATTTTATTCTCCTACAACGATTTATTGATTTATTACTTAACGTAGTCGTAGTGTATATGAAAAGAATACAGTATTAAGTAGCAGGCTGCAAGTATTGTTGTGTGTCTTCTCCTACACACTTCTAACAATGACGTACTGTACATACTGCTTGTAATTCGTGAGTTTGTTTTAGTTAACTCCTACCTGTTTTCTTGTTTTAAAGCCAATGTAATGTGGAGGAGATGTTGAAGACCAGAAGACATGCAAGGATGGAAATCGCATCACCTGAACACAAGCAATAGCAATTACCTATTCTTGACACGATTAGGAAACGTGAATTGTCAATTAACAAGGAATTCTAGGATTTCTGGAAGTTAAGTAGCTGTAAGCATACCAATCACGTCCACCCAGTTGACGTTGACAGATAAATCCAAATGTGATGGCCACCTGCACACAGGTTGTTTCACATTGGCTTATCTTGTCTTCTTATGTACTTGTGACACCGCGAATTTATGATTTTTTTTTCATTCCTCAATCAGCTATTCGCATTTTTTTTAGTACTCCAATACTACATTTGATGTTCATTATTCATCATTTGATTGAAACACTTCATGAAGAAACGAGTAATAAAAGAAATACCTTAAGCTTTGCTTAATCGAGACCGAATATAGGCTATTTAACAGAACAAATCATATTAGCGTTTATTGAATCTATATATATAAAAGAGAACGTACAAAAATTTGTCCGCTCATCACGCTAATACGGCTGAACCAATTTATTTCATTTTTGGGGGGTTATTAGGATTTGGACCCTAGATGGTTTTTATCATATCACTTTAATTTTTAATTACCAGTGTCTTGAGATAATTGACCATTCAAGTGTCCATAACGTACAAATCCTTTGTTATTAGTTCATCATAGGTAAAAATAAACGTATTTATATGCAACCCGCATGACCGTGTCACTCGGCGGGTTAACATAAATGACAGGCGATATACAGCGGAAAATAGCTTGAATCTTCTGTTTAAAATTTTTTAATTGATTTGCTTATTTTTACAGACACTTTTACAATATGCCAGCACCGGGATGACCGCAGCGAAGCGGGGCGGGTTAAAATAAATGACAGGCGATATAATGTTAAGATTTACTGCAATCTTCTATGGTTTTTATCATATCACTTGAAAGCGAAAAAGTAAAAATTATCTAAGTAACAAAGTTTATTGCGTTCCGGGGTGACCGCAGCGAAGCGGGGTGAACGCTGCTAGTATTCTAAATAAACTAAACTCCCCGATATTCTAGTGGTTAGATCCTGGGGCCTTCGTGCATGTGGCCTCGAGTTTGATTCCCGGTCAGAAAGCATACAATGCATTTCGGTGGTTCGGATTGTATCTTAAACTATAAATCTTATATTGCCTCGGTGTTGAAAACGGACACTAAAGTAAATAAATAAATAAATAAACTGACCAGTTAAGAATTGAAACATGTGCTAGAGAATATCTGATCAGCATATCCTTCGAACCGTTACCGCTGCTGTTCTCTTGCATTTGAGCCACTATTAGGGATTGTGTCCAAGGTGAAACCTGGTATTGTGCTGCCAAAATGTCTTGAGCCGTGGCAAAAATGCGAACTAACGCTCACACCCTCACACACCCACGCGTTGAGCCAATAAGGGTTCAGCTGTTGTTAAGCGAGAGAACGCGAGTGGAATTCCTTCAGCTGATAGCAGCGCTTGCAACGGAAGACTAAGGATCAAGTCAATGTAGCATATCTATAGTACAGACTAGTAAGAAGATATATTTTACACTGAATAATAAGAGTCCTATTTAAATCCCTCAGCACAGCAGAAGCGGAGGACTTTTGTTTCTGCGGCAATAAACAATACACTCATCATCATACTATTATGCCATCAATGATATATCTTTTTTCGCAACTTAGAAAGTTGCATGTACTTTGCTTCGACATATCAATTGCCATTTTAATATCGTTTACTACCTGAACCTGTGGTGGATCATGCATATGCTTCCCACTTCCTTACTGTATCTGTCCGTGTCTCTTTACAAAGACAAATAAAAGAACGGAAGACTCACAAAAGGAGTGAAGTGACAAACTTCGAGAAGTGATAATATCAAATGCAAATATTATTTCTTATAAATACTTATGCGAGAACGTCTTCTTGCGGCTCAAGAGGCCTTTGATATTGCTAGCATGCAGTAAATTTTGCCATTCAGATTAAAGCGAATTGCCTGCCATGTCCATGAACCCGCTATGCGTAGCTCTTCTACTGGTTGCCTAACACAAGGATATCAACATTAGCAACGCCCTAGTAATACCGTTAATCTTAAAGAACTCAAAACGACCTCTTAAACACTCTTGCTTCTTTAAGTAAATGAGAACCGGCACATCTACTCTGTAATCAAAATTTAGAATCAACAAACGAAAATGGTATATTTCTAGAGCTTGTGGTTTACGAAATCTCACTGTCGAAAGGAATTAGCCACCAACATGTAAACGTACTGTTTTAATACGAGTATACAGATTTATTACACTCTACTTCTTCCTTTCTGAGACATTTCTAGTAACAAAATTTCTTTGACAACTAGCTTTCCCTCTTTCGAAGTAACGCTTGCCAACGAAAGAATGAACTCAACGAAAATCGAAAATCTCTTGTCTGCAGGAATTTGTGAACACGTTTTAATGAAATAGAATACTGAACCACACGCAGTGGGCTTCCCTGCTAGTCTAACGGCTTAGCAGGCACACGCACCTTTGGTCTGGGTTCGACTTTAGTTTAAACGCATTACAATGAATCGGATTCCATCTTAAACTATAGGTCTTCGTCTTTGCGTCTTAAACTGTAGCGTCGGTGTTCAAGAAAGACGCTAACCTTTAAGAAACAAAGAACACAAATAGGAAAAGTGTTTTTTTTTTTTTTTTTTTTTTTAATAGGTCGGAATTGTGTTACAAAAACGGAAGTATCCAAGGTTTGTTCTTTTGGTAACAGGCACGTACTTCTACTCTTCCTCTTCTTTCCGCAACTTTCCCGTAACGCTTCTCATTGGAATTTTGTTCGAACCAACTCATTTTGTCAGTTCTTCTTCATCCCCGCATTTCGAACGCTTCCAGTCGTTTTAATCGACTTCACATAACGTCCATGTTTTCTCCCCATTTATTACAATATTTTACACAGAAACAATCATCGAGTGTTTTCCATAGCACCCTTTTCCTGTTCCTAAAGAAATCACTTCCAATTAAATGCTCTATGAATGTGTGACAGCTCTTCTTCTCAGTAAACGACACGGAGAGGGGACGGAGCTGACATTGATAAAAGACTGTGATGACAGCTAAACAAGAACACGGATAACATATTCGAAGGTTTTGTAGCCATCACTGTTTGTGCACAAGTGACAACGGGGACAATGTCAAGCTTCGTTTATTTTCCCCTCCTTTCCTCCCTCTCCTCCACTGCTGAGAGTGTTTCGCTGCTATTTTTCTTATTGTTAAGAGTCTTCATCGTGGCGAAATTAAAATACCGCTAATTGTACAGTAATTATGTGATATCTTCAAATAGATAAAAGATAATCGAAATGTGGAACAAGAGCGCCCTAGACAATATTATTTTACATGAGATACCGCTATCACGACTCACTTATCTGCTTTCGATTTCGAGCCATTTTGAAAATCGGCATTTATTTTCGCGTTTCTAAACAGCTGAAAACGGAAAGCCACTTATGATAACGGTACGTCACGCAAAATAATATTGTCTAGGGCGCTCTTGTTTCACTTTTCAATTATCTTTTATCTATTTGAAGATATCATATAATTAATGTATAATTAGTGGTATTTTAATTTCGCCGCGATGAAGACTCTTAAAGAGTTCTCGCCTTCTCAGTTCGCTGATCTTGTAGAGGGCAATCATTGAGAATTTTCTTATTATAAAAGTACCTACCATACCTCGGATAGTTGAAAGTAGAGATGGAGTGGAGTCAATGGGTCATTGGTCAACAGGACATGAATCACTGCTACCCACCACCCACCGTGACCCACTCTGACCCACCGACCCACTTTGTCACTGCATTATAGACAGCATCTTCTGAACACTGAAAATTTGTCTATGTTTTACTTTCAAGGCATCCACTTTTCTTCGTTTTTCATTTGTATCCATATATTTACCTGAGATGAGTATATCTAAGTGAAAAAAGAGCTTCAGGCACTTATGGCTATTGGTATTTGTAATTGTAATAATAGCAATAGGACTTACTACTGTACCTGGTTTTCGAGACAGTTGAATTTTACACATTTTTTTTTTCCTTTACGTTGGTCTACTTTACCTTGATTTGAGACTTCCAAATTTCATCCTATTTTCCACTGAGTAGTATCTGTAATTCAACAAGGAAATAATTATATATGGTAATTAAATTTAAATTCAACGTAATATGGCCCATTACAAACACTTTACCATTTTATATCGTAAAGATCAGATCCACCGTTATTGTAACAGGGCGGTGCTTGAGCGATTGATGACATTCAAACTGCGATTAGTGATAATTTCACCGCTTTGTTTTATTACAACTGTAAACTCTTTAGTCGATAGAGAAGAAGGCGTGGATCATGGGTCAGAGTTAATGACGATGGGTTTCGGTGGGCGGTGGGTCAAAGTGGATCACTGAGTCATGGGTCAAGTTTCCACTGACTCACGCCATCTCTATCTTCATTCCTATCCTTGGTTTTATTTTCCGTTCAAAATTCAGATTTTCATCATTGATGGTATGCAGGGAACTAGAAGTGAAACTAAAGCATTTACAAACTTGTTAATAGTCTTAAAGACAACAACTCCACATTTTCTACGTTGCATGACGAGCATTTAAATCGATTGGATGGCAAAGTGACCTAGGTTCAAAAAATAGGATAATAGCCTAATGCTTTGCGTGACTTCTATACATAGGTACCTTTTTAAAAGATCTTTGTAAACAGTGAATTACTGCATAGTTATTGTTCTGGTTGCCAACATAAGAGAAATATGAATTGTTTATGAGGTGTTAAACTTTTTTTTTTTTAATACAATTGAGAATAAACGTAACAACATGAACGGCAGAGACTCTCTGAGATATTTAAAGCTGTATCTTTTCAACTCTTATTTCGTTGGGAACAGATGGGATGGGAGAGCAGCAGGTTGCATCGTGGGAACTTCACAGCATTTAGCTAAGGAGTCGTGGATGTGGAACCAGCTGTTCCTTGACGAATGACAATTTTTATTCCGAGTTCATATGTTAAGTTTTTATTCCGTGTCTGCAGCTTTTCCTCTCGTGTCACAAATACACACTACTTACGCGTTCTGACTTAGATTCATCAACTATTACCGGCAGAGGGCCACTGGAAAGACCTTTCCCATAACTCTAATCTCACAGACACGTTTTAACTTTCAGTTTTCTAAAACACATATTAAAATTACTCTTATATGAACAGCGAGTGCAGCAAATTACAATTCATGAGTGGCACTGATGATAACCGTATAACTTTTTTTTTATTTATGGAAGTTTAGCGACCCTTTTCATCACCTAGGCTATACAGGACATGGGTCTACATTTTAAGTTAGAATCCGAACCACTGTAGTGGTCCCTTTTTACCATGGGAATCGAACTCAGGATCTGATGCACCAAAGGCGAGAGTGCTAGCCACTAGACGAACGGAGAGGACAGGGGCATTGAGGGATATGCGTTTCGTTGTAATATATCCAAGTAAAGATATCTAGACCTTGGGTGGCTCGAGCAACCTTCTGGAAGGCATGCCCCCTCCACAGGATAGGTGCTCGTTCCATCTGTTCCAACTCGAATACCCGAAAGGACCAGGCTACCCTATGTGGGATTCTGCTGGACTAATACCTGCCCACCATTACATAAGTTGATATCTGGGGCCCCAAGTTTCGTTGTACCCACTGGTGCTATTCAGCCGGTTCGCTAGAACCGGTCGTTAAAATATTTCCAGTTCGCAGAACCGTTTGTTATACCCAAATATAGCAGTAAATTTTACCAGGAACAGTAAATTTTAGAGTAATTATTTTTGTTTTTAGAAATTCTTACAACTACAGGTTAAAGATATGACCTCTTAGAACACAGATATCAAGAATAAGAACTGGGGTTATATGCAGTGGCGGCGATTGGACGTTAAAAGTGGGGGGGCAAGATATGATCTGAATATGTGTATATCAATGTTAGTGTTCCTGGTTGTTTCTAACACTTTGCCGAAAGGTTGTATAACTAATAGGATACTATCTTTTTCAGTTAAAGTACCATATATCGTATTTCATATTTTATTAAGTAAATTCACAAAAGCAACAGAAGTAGGTACTACCTCTTTGTACTCTGAAACAATAAAGGTGTAACAAAAAATTTGATTCCTTGCTCATGAACATTTAAAATACTGTCTGGAAAATTGTGTGATCAGATTATTTAATAACAAATTTGCAAAACAAATAAATAGAAAGGATAATATTAATCATAGTGATGAATAATGAGGCTTGTTTTGTAGGAGTTACATTGAAACTGGGAATTAATAAACAACTTAATTATTAATTTCACACATGCTATTAAATGTATGTTATTACTCTTAGAAAATGAAAAACAGTGAATACTACAAGCATATGCAACATTTAAAGAAATATTTACTTTTGCAGCTTCCCGAAACATGTTCGTTGCCATTAGGTAACGGTACAGTTTTCACTTTCTTGCAGCAGACCAAAACACAATACTTAGAATCACTCCAGTTATACAAAATAATCCTAAAACCTAGAATTCACTAAATTTAATTGTATATACACTTATACAACCCCAGTGGCGTAGGGAAGGGGTGGGCCCAGGAGGGCCGAGCCCCCCCCCCAAAGGGTTCCGACAATTTACTTTGGTGCTTCGATGCTTAATTTTTTCTCTAAAAAAAAAAAAAAAAAACACAACAACAATTGCCTTCCACGTACTCTATTTCAGAACATATGCCCCTAAACAGTTTCTAGACAAGCTGAATGAAAGAAAGGACAGGTAATGTTTTCTTTTGATTTTTCGTTTCATTCAAATGAAAATATTTAAGGAAAAATGTTAACAGGAGAGGATGGAAAACAATGGTAAACACTTGTAGCATGTGTCTATCTCACAGCAATCTCTGATGTATGATCAATTGGAGCAACTCAGAAGATTTGCTTAAGTTAGACGAATTCAGGGTGCCGAAATAAGAACTTCCTTTACAATTGCAAAATGTCGCAAAACGTTTTACAAAAGTGGTTAAAGCGGAAAAAAAGGCAATTGTGTTAATTTCGGTGAGGAAAATGTGCAAAGAAACCAAAAAACAACAGAGAAAAATATAAACAAGATATTAATTCAGGGGAAGACTCGCAAAACATTTTTGAAAAACACCTAGAACGAAAAAATTATAGTAGTGGTGTGTGCAAAAACAGCAATTGAGAAGCAACGAAGAAATACCTAGAGAAGTCAGCACTTCAGAAAAAGATATTATTATTATTATTATTAAAACTAAACATTCTGACGGAACAAACGTATATATATATATATAACACTAAGGCATCCCCCAAATAACTATCCTGCCTACGCTACTGTACAACCCCAAACACACCACTTCACTTGTATACACTGCAAAACAATCGAAAAGGTACAAGTTGTTTCATATTAGTCCCTTTTTAATCAATGTTCTTTACTATTTAGAAAGAAGAAAAGACATTTTAGGAACACATTAATTTTTGTGCAATTAAAGAATAACTTGTGACAAACTTATTTTTTGCGAAATGTTCTCTCAATTAGTTTCAAAGCGGCTGACTAACATATCGAGCCCTTGTAAAAAGTGAAAGTATGCTGGAATTGTTGTGCTAATGGGTTAATTTTTGGAGTTATTTTCGGTGGCAATTAAAACCCAATAGATGTAGCTTTCTTAACTCAACGGGAAGACAACCAATACGTACTCACGCAACGGCAAATATATGGCACCATTATTTCTATGAACCAGTAATACATACAAAAACTTTACATTTCCAAATGAAACTATATACCTTAATGGGCTAGTTCAAAAAAGTGGGGGGGCAACTGCCCCCCTTTGCCCCCCCTAATCGCCGCCCATGGTTATATGAGTGATGTGGTGAGGCCTATTTATATTTGAAACTCATATATATGCCTACCATTATCAACAATTGTCGATCCATTGCTGGATTAAAGTCTTTCCAATAGTTTTTCACAACTATCTATCTTGGACAATTCGTTTCCAGGATATTCGCAAGGCTGTCTAGTTTCATCTACCACCTTCTATTAGGTCTCTACTTATCACTTATGGTATGCAGTAAAAAATTTGCTTTTGTCTACCTTGTATGGTTTGTTTCCTAACAGAGTTATGTTTATCCATCTATTATGTCTCTCTCGCTATATATGTGTACAGAACCGGTTGTTAAAAAATCAGAACAACACCACTGGTTTTACCTCACAAAATGTAGAGACTGGATATGCCTTATAGCCGCCACTGCCCTAACACGTGTTATGATTTTCAATCATAGATTTAAATCGGGATTTTTATTCCGAACTTCCACAGCTATATGAGATCATTGAGTGATGTATTTATATAGAACGATCGAATGTATTGTTTATACAGTATATTCGATGGAACAGTTAACGAGGCTCAGAGAAACCATTCAGCAGGAAATCTCTGACTTTTAACGTTGATGAAATCCTGAGACTCGCAATACATTTGTGTCCATTTACATAGAATACGCAACAAATAACTTTCTAAAAAAATACAAACGAAATAAAGATCCGTTGATAGCCTCCCGTGGACTCAGAGGCTTACAAATAATCAAACAGTGATCATGACGACACAGAATGAAATCGACGCCTGTCGCTGAAAAATGGGTCACTTCGTCTCCTCCATCAATAGATTTCCTCTCCACATCAATCACACAAAGGAGGCTGGATACACTGGACTCATTGTAGACAGTCTTTTTTTTTTTTTTTTTAATACTTGATGGAAGAGATTATGGCTGCATGGGAGTGACGTTGTTCATTGCAAGTGGATATCACGTGATCATTATTCTCATCATAAATATTCTGCCATCATTGACTGTCACTTGGCGTATGTTAGGATCTTGTGTGTACTCCACTACGATATTCTTATTAATCTTAGTCGCACACTCTTTATTTCCCTATTTCACCTTCTACTATAACTTCTACATCCGCTAGAAAGATTTTTTCTCCTGAATAATGCCCTGAACACTTTATTTCATATTCTTTACACTTACAAACTCTGTTATGCATACGTATGGAAGTCTTATAGAATTCCTGCAGAAAACCTTCGACTTACAAAAGCTCACCGCAGAAAGACAAAGAAAGTTCTGCCATCGGGCCCGTTCGTAACACTGAATGTAATTGTTAATGTTTCAAAGGGGTAAAATGCCTTTCCAAATGTATTTGAAACACTACAAAAATAAATAAATAAATACATAAATAAATTAGAAATAAAAAAACACCTAACCTATTTTGTAGCTAGTTGATAACTTGCCTTCTTTCTAATAGATAGAATGAGAAAGCAAGACATTGTTCTCTTATATCAGACTAAAGCGTCCTGCAACCCAAGCTAATTCATTAGGCAAAACTTCTGATGCAGTTGATATAATTTATTTTAGATGACAAATGACTTTATTTCATTAATATAGGGTAGAAAAGCGGGAATGTTTGTTCAGAAGCGGACATGTGTCTGTTTCTTTGCACCAAGGCGTCTGTTGCACTGCACCATAATGACCCTGCATGACATGAAGACTCTCCTGATACCACACGTGCAGGGGGATGAAATCTCTGGCGGTCGTAAATCCTAACACTCACTTCCGGTCCCTTGCAAAGGATCAAAGCAGGGAGATGAATCTGGTTCTCCCCTCGTCTTAACAAAGGCTATTCCATCCTTTGGCAGATGGACCAGCGTTTCCCACGCTCTCCGATGCCTGCTCGATGGCCTGCGCCTTGCGTTCGGCACTGGATGTGAGAAAGCAATACATAACTTCTGTTACACATATTCCAGCGCACTTCGCGTGGCAAATATTGTCTTTCGTTTGAGAAAACACTTTATTATGCACACGCTTACCATTTTCATGTCTCCAAACAAATACTGTATATCTAAATCCAGGCCAGAATTTATGTACAGTATTAGGATGCCCACAGGTAATAATACTATGTTGCCCTAATGACTAAAAGTGCCACGATTCAGTGTAGAATATCAGTAAAGTAAAAAAGGAACGAATAAAATATATCGAGAATTAGCTTCAATAATAATAATAATAATAATAATAATAATAATAATAATAATAATAATAATAATAATAATAATAATAAATGTTCACATTCACAGTATAGTAGTTTATTATTATTATTATTATTATTATTATTATTATTATTATTATTATTATTATTATTATTATTATTATTATTCTAGTTTCACAAATTGAGAAATTTATATTTGTTTAAATGCACAGTCTTGTTCAAAAAAACACTTTTAACACTTTCAACACTTTAGGGGAGCTTAAGCCCTCGAAACTTTATTTACTATTTTAAAGTAAATGAAATAAATGAAATATCTTGCAGAATTTTCACATTTGCAGGAATAAAGTTAGCAAAGTCTTCCCCCCCCCCCCCCGAGACAAAATCGTAAATACGCCACTGCTTTCAACATTCAAAGATCTACCGTAGTCAGTAAATAAAAATAATGTAATTTAAAAGCTTACATTAAAGACTTTGAAAGAGAGAGAGAGAGAGACTGAACTGTGTGGTTCTATAAAGACTACAGCAGGGACGCACTCAGGGGCGACGAGTACACCGGGTCCGTAATCCCCCCCCCCCAAAAAAAAAACAAACTTCCTAACTCAACACACCTTTCTACGGTTTCTTAATACAACTATAGTTATTTAACAAGGAAATGATTCATGTAGGAAGAACATTTGATTTTTACTTCATATGTACTCTTCTTATTAAAACAATATAGTTCTATCCTTTTTTTCTTGAAAATATAACTAGAAGTATTTTACAATTAATTAGCGGGTACAGAATAATACCCGTTCAATAGTACATAGATGTAGTGGGTTGTAGTAGTTATTGAACCCTTCTCACAAAGTTTGGACCCTCCAATAAAAAATTTTGGGTGTGCGCCTGGGCTACACGTACGACTCTTCAGAAAAAAAAGTCAAAATTGGAAGATTTTTAATTGAACTATGTATTTAAAAAATAACATAAATCAAAGAGTAACTACTTAAGGTAAGTCTGTGGATCAAAATTTTCTTTATTTTCCCCCAAATTTCAATAATAATTTGAAGAGAAATATCAGTAATTTGATCATCTCTTCAAATTCATTCTTTATTCTTACTGGTGGAATTACCAGAGTGAAGGGTATGGCCTGAAGGTCCCCCAAACATCTCTTTGACCTTAAATCTGGTTCTGTCTAAGTCCAAAATCGATTTCAATACTGCAAATATAAATAAAATTGTGGTTGACTTCTCACTGACAGGAGAAGTTTGTGTAGTGCGTATGAAAACACTTGGGACAAATGTATATCTAATGAGTGGCATTGAGTTCCACTCTGTTGATATAACGGAAACCCTCCTCTGCATCTCACGTAATCACTGGGTTCACTCTCAACCGTTACATACAACAGTTCTCCACTCGCAGAACACTTCACATTTCAACATAACATTTCGTTTTGATTTCAGCTATCTTTTTCATGGAGAAAGAAACAAATGCTTAGATCCATTCAGTAGCACTTTATGCCTCAACCTTTCCAAATTAGGGACCCACTTCCAGCAGCAAACTCCTTGCTAAGGAAACTAGGTAGCTGCATAGTAGTCTTACTTCTAGGAAATGTGTGGGGGAAGGACAATCAAAATATGAGCAGGATGTACTATAACACTGTTTGGTAAAGGATGACCAATGATACACAAGAGCAACAGCAATGTCATTTCTTAACTCCAGAAAAGGTGGCTGTTTATCAATTCCATGGGGTGACAAGTCCCTTCGGATAGGTGGCTGTAAGAAACTGCTGCAACAAGGTCCAACCTCAGAGAAAGCCTTGCAGCCCCTACTAGAAGTCAAAAAAGTAATTTTCATCATTAAAGAGAGTAGAGAATGGACAGAATACCTTTCTTCTACCTTTGAGCCATACATAGTGGTAGATGAGAAATAGTGCACTCTGTAAACTATAATGAAGTCATCTCCAGAGAAGAAAGTCACGTGGTAATGGAATCTTATAATCCTAAATATATAAGGGAAATATAGTATCCTGAAATGTTATACAACCTTGCATAAGATATGTGTAATGTTGGTTGTAGAACAAGGAGCACAATGAGAATTCCTTACAGTTAGAACAAAACGGTAAATGTTTCAGTGCCTCAAGCTATTTTCTAATAGAAAACAGTCACGCTAATAAATGTTGCTAGCCATCAATTGCCTCCTTGACTTAATGAGTGTCAGGCCCGCAACCGGCCACAGAAGTTTGGGAGCCATGAATATGTTAGGGGGGGGGCAAGTTATTAAAAATTCTCTTACACATAGCTAAATTGTGTTTTTTGTATTAATAATAGCATTTTGTGTTAAGGTCTAGGGGGCCACGAAAAGTTTAGGAGGGGGCCAGGCCCCCCTAGCCCCTCTCTAGTTGCGGGTCTGATGAGTGTCGCCACCTATGGGATTCTTATGTATAACGAAGTTCTTGAATAATCGCATAAAAATATATGGTATGGAATTTCGAGTGTTTGGTGGAGATAACTTTAAAAAAAAGTTAAATAAAAAGGAATATTATCAGTGTGAAAATAAGAGAGCTTTTAATTAAGCAGAGTTTAACCTGTACTGGACAAATACTACTACTACTACTACTACTACTACTACTACTACTACTACTACTACTACTACTAATAATAATAATAATAATAATAATAATAATAATAATAATATCTCAGACATACTAAAGTGAGCATGTATCCCGTGTGTGAGAGTGTGAAGAGTGAGGGGAACTGCCAGCTGTTTCTCTGTCACTGACGGCTGCTGTTATGTGTCATCTCACACAACTCTTGACTCTTCACCTGACGAACACCACAAACACTTAGTTCACGCTTTAGTTAAACGTCATAACAACATCAACTACATTTAAAAACACATTACAACTTCGGTCTAGAAGCTGTGAGAAGTCTTTCGTTGGGGCAAAAGGTTTCTTTTACATGGAAAGCAAGAGAAGAATTCTTTCTTTCTTTGAATTGAACGGAATTTTAATAGTTTCATTTTAATATTTTCACGGTAATAATTTTCTCTTAATCTATTCAAATGCCCCGTTCTTTGGAAAAATTTATTATAATATCATGTACAGTAAAACCTGTCTTTAAGGGGTCCTTTATTAAACGGAAATACTTCAATGTCCCATGAATTTACTGGCGAAAATCGTGTTAAATTCCCTTCGTTAAAGGAAAACTGTATTACGCGGATAATGGAAATCAAAATAAGCCTCTTAACGGAAAATTTCAAGTTTCGGAGTAAATCATTTAGAAGTTTTTAGACAATTATGACAGGTTATATATATATATATATATATTAGCAAAACAGACAGTGGCGTGCAAACGGAAGCAGACACAGTGGATATACATGATTTAGTTGAGAATTATATGAAAAGTCTGACAGAAGAGGATGTGGAGGAAGAAGAGAAATAAGGCATTGAGTTGGAAGGAGACTGTAGGCTAAAGACTTATCAAGATTTTGTCAAAAGTTTAAAGGAATGGCAACATTTTCCTTTGTTCGAAATTACACTGATATGCTTAGTGTGGTTTCTAAGGCTAAAGTATCTGTGGAAAGTTGAGCAGACAAGTAGCGATGTATATAGAAAACCTACTTGATTATTGAAAAAATCAAGTTTACGTGTGTACAGTATTTTGTCTGTTCATTGTAAGTTTTACGTGTATTAATGCGTAGTACAAATAAATACTTCAAATTGACTAAGGAACGTACAGCATCTTATTTTATCTCAGTATATCCATTTATCCATTCACTTTTTTTTTTTTTTTTTTTTTGCATAGTTCTACTTTCGTTAACCGGAAACCTTTCTTTAACGAAAATTTTTGCGAATCCCGTTCGATTCCGCTAAAGACAGGTTTTACTGTATAATCTATAATATATAAAGGAGTAGAAATGATAGGTCAAGCTCAGGGACGTAAGCAGGGGGTGAGTCCTGGGGGTCCGGACCCCCACATAAATTTTGACTTTTGTGTAAATTTTGACTAATTTTAGGGGCAATTTTAGGAATTTAAATATAAAATACCCTCATATTGATCCCCTCCGAAATAAATTCCTGCGTACGCTACTGGCCAAGCCATAATCCTTTAGGAAAAACGTGAAATTTGGAGAGACAATTGCCGTCGTCAGAAGCAAGAGACAAAGATTTTATTTTTGAAACACTTGTCCTAAGGAGGCAGAGGGAGGATTAAATTTTCTGCCAACAATTGAATGTCTCGCGAATTTCTGAACTTAAAGATTAAAGTCGGCAAATTGGCTCTGCATTAAAAGTAAGAAAACATACGTTTTAGCATTTACAAAAATTCCACATCTAAGAGGGTAAGAATTGATAATTTCTGTAGTAGGCCCTATCCAAAATTCCATTTCTTTATTCAGAAAATGCTAAACGGGAAGGTTCTCTTAACTTGGAGGTATGAAATTTGTAGTATAAATTTTAATTTAATAAAAAAAAGTAAGGGGATCCATGGTTTAGCGTTTTCATAAATTCCACTCCTAATGAGAGAAAAGGGAAAATGTCTGTAGCTAACACTCAAGTAATCTTCTCTAGTATTATATTTATGATAATAAAAGTTAGTTTCTTTTTCGTTTTAGAATATCCTTATAATGTATATTAGTTTTGTTTTTTTCTGAAAGTTTTTAAAATTTTGATGTTGTTTTTAGGTTATTTTAACAATTCTGATAACAATCTTTGTTTTAAATTTACTTCTAAAATTTCAATAATAACTTGTTTGTTATTTTTAAATTTTTATACCACTTAACGACATCTTGTATTTATACAGTTTATCAAATATTGGCAGCCATCAAATCTAGGAGGCTCAGATGGGCAGGTCATGTAGCCAGGATGGAAGAAAGTAGGAACGCTTTCAAAGTTTTAACTGGAAGACCAATCGGAAAACGACCATTAGGAAGACCTAGGCGCAGATGGGAGGACAATATTAAGATGGATCTCGCAGAAATAGGAATACGAAGTAGAAACTGGATCCAGTTGGCTAAGGACAGAAGTCAATGGAGAGCTTTTGTGAGCGCGGTATTGAGCCTTCGGGTTCCATAGGCCATAGAGTTAATTAGTTAGTTAAATTTCAGGGTAAGTTAACGGTAAATTAAATTTCACAATTGTTTACTTGGTAAAACTAACATTGATACTTCCAAAAGAAACAAGATAGAAATAATAATGTTACTTTGGTCGAAATAAACGAAGAATACCAGCGTGAATTGACTGAGTAGCAACTCAAACATATAAGTTGCTTTTGACATTTTGTATGTATGGTAGACTTCAAAATTATACGAATTGAATGCTGAAACCGGAAGTATATAAAACCTTCCACATTTTAAAGGTTAATAAAAGAAAAAATATTGGAAGTGGACACTTGTTTATTCATAAATATAAAATTATATTGAAAACAGTTTCTCATTATTCTGTTTTATTTGTGTTGAAATTAGCAATCACAATAAACTAAAGTGAATAACACCCGAATAAAACCACTTACTTTTTGATTGGCTGTAACGTTTTTAGTAGAGGGGCAAGAGGAGTGAGAGTACTCGCAATAATAATAATAATAATAAATGAAATAAAATCTTTGAGTTTTACGTCCCAGGGTTATGCTGGCTAGGTTAAAGGAGACGGTGATGATGAGAAATGAATGAAATGGTTGAATGAAGAAAGTGGGGGAAACGGGAAAAAACCCCGCACACGATGTTTGTCCACCAGAAATTACACTTGGCGGGATCGAACCAGGGACTCCATGCATCAGAGGTGAACGCTCTACCACTGAGCCACCGCGCCCGGAAGTACTTGCATCCGCTCACCTCTTCTGCCGTTTGCAGTCCTTATTATGGTTTAGCCAGAAGCTCAACGCACGTACGCAGTTGAAATGCTTTCTTAAAACCAGCAGATCTGTGATTTAGAGTTTTTCACTTAAAGTTTGCTATTCCACATAGTGAAAATGTTTTTGATCGGAAGATTATGTTGCACTGGATCGACAACTTCGAAAGAACTGTTGGAATATCGAGACTATGAGACTATTTTGAAATCCCGAGAACGTTCTGCAAGGAAGCGTACTGCAGCTCTTGGGCTTCGTAAGGAGAGTGTAACAACAGAACAAAGTGATTACAAACTGTTTTCAATGCCACTGAATATTTTTCAGTAAACAACGTTATAATATGTGCAATAGTTTTTGTTTTATTCGTCTTTTAAATGTGGGAGTTTTTTGGTCACCCTGTAGCAGATGTATAGCTTCCGGTTTTATTAGAAGAATCAAGTCAGATATGGAATTTGTTCTTCGGACCTTGAATTCATATATATGTTTATCAGATGTTTATCGCCTCCTATCACAGAAAACTACAAACAGTAGACTTATACCACTTTCGATTGCAATATACATAAATTCAAAAAGAAACGTTCATTAAAATAAATCCCAAAGGAATGCATAAAAAAAAAAAAAAACTGCTTCCTACTGTATATTCACATTTCTTCACTATGGCTATCAGTGCTGAAACCGGTAACCGTATATTTTAACCACTTTCGGATTGAATATACGGATGAATGGTGAAATAAAAATTGTTTTTGAGACACTGAATCCATATCCAAAAGCCATTTCTTGTATTTTGCCGTTTTCGCTCTATGGAGATCGATATTGAAACCAGAAGTTGTAGTGAATTGCTGTCACTTCCTGTCTTTGTAGAAGCTAAGGATGAACATGGAATCTACTCTTCTGACGATAAATTCAGTGAAATGAAGAGCTTTTTGCTTTCTATTCCCGCTTGTGCTCTATAATGATAAAACACTTTTACCACTTTCAGCTGGAATAAAGCATTAAGGGAGGAGAATTGGAAGGTATTGCTGGGACTCTGAATCAACTAAAAAAAATAATAATTTCTCGCTATGTGTTACAGCAGTGGTCACCAAACTTATAAAGCTTCTAAACTGTCATACCGATTTTAAATCCTACTCTGAGTTACCAACCAGGAAGAAACAAGCAGTTGTTATCAGCGCTCCCTGCCGGCTCAATGAAGAAATGAAGGTTAGCCAACCAGAGCGTTAATAGTCCCTATCGCTGCGAAATTAAAATACCGCTAATTTTACAATAATTATGTGATATCTTCAAATAGATAAAAGATAATCGAAAAGTGGATCAAGACCTCCCTAGACGACGTTATTTTGCATGAGGTAGCGTTATCACGAGTCACCTAGTAGCTTTGCATTTGCAGTTATTTAGAAACGCGAAAATAAATGCCGATTTTCTAAATGGCTGGAAATCGAAAGCAGATAAGTGAGTCTTGATAACTCGCGCGAGATAATATTGTCTAGGGAGGTCTTGCTCCACTTTTCGATTATCTTTTTTCTATTTGAAGATACCACATAATTACTGTAAAATTAGCGGTATTTTAATTTCGTAGTGATGAGGCCTCTTAACGCGGTCTACCGAAAATGTCCCCGCGAGCTACTAGTAGCTCGGGATCGACGGCTTGGCCATCGCTATGTTACAGTTTTAATCTGATAACGTATTGACAGACGGATGGACGGACAAAGGCGTGCTATTAGCCGTCCTATACTTAAAAGCAGCAGAGTTGGGAAGCGTAAAAATGAAAGACCTTCGCTCCTTTTTACTGTGCACGGCAGCAATATTTACTGTACGACAGGACCAAGATGCACTGCGAATGTATTGCGAAGACCTATAAAAACAAGTAGCTTCCAATCTGAATTCTAATGAGAGGCATCTTTAATTACGATCGAGAGTGTTATGAACAGCAGAGAAGAGACTGACCTGGGTGAATGTCCTTCACTCGCCTCCGAAGCTCGCTCAACGCTCTCTCTCGATCTTCTTCTGTTTCCTGAAAATAAAACATATAAACAGTTAATTAACCTTCCCTTCTTTATTCTAACTATCGTTTTCTAATCAAATTCTAAAATATGATTAACGTTTACCAAAATATTCTGAAGATGGCGTACTTTATGCTCCAAGTATTACTTGATAGGTGTCCTTGGGCTGAACAATATAATAGGATGAGAGTTAATTCCGATGCGTCCTTTTCGAAAAAATAAAATTACAATAGTCACGAAAACTCAGTCTAATGTGAACCGAAGGGTGACCGAGTTTGTTATAATGCCGTGTTATCGAGAATGGGGTTAAAAAAGAATTATTATTATTATTGTTATTATTATTATTTCTTCTTCTTCTTCTTCTTCTTCTTCTTCTTCTTCTTATTATTATTATTATTATTATTATTATTATTATTATTATTATTATTATTATTATTATTATTATTATTATTATTTGGTTGGATTGCAGTGTAGTCTCGTCTCACCTTTAGCACCGAGACTATAGACATGTGGATCTCGAGCTTATGTGGGATTCGAGATGTGGGCTTTCTAACCATATGAACACCCACACACCAAAGGTCGTGCACAAACCATATAACTATGAGGACGCTATTATTATTATTATTATTATTATTATTATTATTATTATTAAAAACAATTGAGTAAATGTGATGATTTGTTATGATCCTTACATTAAAACAAAAAAGCTTCCTGTCACAATGTGGTTCAGAGAATAGATGTCGTTGGACATTTGTTATATTATGTATTATCGTGGTAAAGTGGGCAAGAAAATGAATACCTTTTTCCAAAAAAAAAAAAAAAATCGAATATGCTATGAAAAAAATAATTGTTTATGACCAGCAAAATATAAAGCGTGAAAATAGGAAACAAACAAAAAGCGATGTGAAATTGGAGCAAAACGCCCTGGGACAGTTAGGCAATGACACCGACCGTCGCTGCTATCTTTTCCATTTCATTGGATTCCCTTTCCCCTCAGAGAGAGAAAAGACATCAGGAACCAACGAGAGCTGTTGGTGCGTAGCGTGGCCCTCCCTTCAGATTTATCCGTCGCGTGCTCGTTCGCTTGTGGAGAAGAGTTGGAGTGGCCCACTTCTATCTTGTACGGCTTCGTTCTCTACGGTTGCTGAAGGAATTGCTCTTTCGAATTGCCTTCGTTTAGTCTGACGGAAGGATGGATGTTTGGAATAACAGACATCAAATAAACAAACAGCCAGTAAATCTCACATCTTCCTACATTCGTCACGATGCCACATTCAATAGTTAAAATCTCTCGACGTAAAGTGATGGTCCAAAGCCCTACGACTATTTTTTACAATTCGAAGAAATAAGAAACAATAAAACGGAATGTACTGATTTGTTAGGAGACATTTACGCCTCGGAGTGAATGGCAATAGAAAACTGTCCATTCTTAACCCGTGGTTTAAGTTTTTTCAATTATAGTAAAACCAAGAAATTTTCTTCACAATGTTAAATTATTTGCAATGTGAAACGTTTCGCAATTGTTTATTCATTCAATAGGATTTTATAAATACCTACTTTTTAAATGGCCTCCTTTCAAATTGTACTATTTTTCAATAACCTACTTTCCAAATGGTCTATTTTCAACTGCTTACTTTTTAAATTGCCTATTTTCAATGCTCTACTTTTCAAAATTGTCTATTTTCAATTCTACACTTTCTAAATTGCCTATTTTCAATGCTCCAGTTTACAAATTGTCTATTTCCAGTGTTCTTACTTTACAAATTGTCTATTTTCAACGCTCTACTTTCCAAATCGCTTATTTTCATCTGCTTCCTTTTCAAATTGTCCATTTTCAATGCAATATTTTCTAAATTATTCCAAGTAGTCTTTGCAAGTAGTCTATTTTCAACTGCTTACTTTTCAAATTGTCTATTTTCAATGCTCTTTTTTCAAATTGTCTATTTTCAATGCTCTATTTTTCAAATTGTCTGTTTTCAGCACTGTAACTTTCTAAAATTATTTATCTTCGATGCTATACGTTCCGAATTGCCTATTTTCAATGCTCCATTTTTGAAATTGCCTATTTTTCAGTGCTCTTACTTTCTAAATTGTCTATTTTCAATGCTCTACTTTCAAATTGTCTATTTTCAATGCTCCATTTTCTAGAACCATTCATATTCATAATGTTTATTATTAATCAAATATTTCTCCCTCAAAAAGGAACGATATGACATGCAGAATTTAACTTGCTGTAAAATCAGGAACACAATCCCTACTTCCTTGGTGTCCACCCACTGGGAGATAAGTAGAGAAGATAGGTTGGCGATTCCTCCAAGATGTCCCCAACTTTAACCTTACACTACTTTGTAGCACAAGAGCCAAGTGTAGAGCGCTCACCCCCCTGGAACGAGGTGGTCTCTGTTCAAATTGTAACGTTCCTCTTTGAGCGTTACATTTTCTCAAAGAGAATATTTGCGGAAATGTTCAATCAGCTCTCAGCTAATATTATTTCTTATTATATTTTCTCAATTCTCGACTCTCATGAAGGATTCAAGATGGTCGACAATTGGACTAGTGCGTGTAGATGTAGTATGCTACTTCTCTTTGTATGTCTATGGTTTGCATTGAGCGGCTTTTGAGAGTAGCTCGGATCGTTTGAAATAATTTAAATTTTTGTGTTTCATGTAAAACGGAAGGATTATTATGAATCTGCATATATAAATGCTCGTTTATATAGTTTTTATTCTCCTTTAGTTATATTTGTTTTATTATAAAATCTGTTATTTCCATTCTACGCTCTGATGCGTAGTATGGAATGACCAATCCGGAAGTGAGAGGGCTGCGGAGAGCCCCCTCTGGTTCACCTTTTCTTTGTACTACGAACTGCGAACGTGGCCGTGGTGTGGTGAGAAGCACGATTGTCCATATTTTTGGATATTAATTTACAGTGAACTATGCAGTGAGTGGCTGTTCTTTAATATAAATATTTAAAGAAGCTGTTTTAGTCGAACGGTATGCTAGGCTAGCGGGTATAAACAAGAATCACAAGAGAACTTACTCAAATATTCGACCTGTGCGTTTTGAAGTATGGCTGAGATTGGTTAGATATTTCCTAACTGTTAATGTGATGAAAGCTGAAGTTCAGAAATCCCTTTTGTGCTGTCTCCGGGACTGAACTCGATTGATGTATGGCCTCCTTCTCTTGACGTTGAAAATTTCCGTCCACCCTTACTACGTTTTCTTGGCAAGGGACTTCGTCCTATATTACTTGTTGTCAGCTCAGCCTGCCTCTCCGGAATTTAATGTGTTTAACTGTGGTCGCTGTTGTGAGGATGAACATTGCAGCAGCTTTGCAGTGATTGTTTGTCTACCTGGTGGAGATAGTAGCGGAACGTATGCTTTTGCTATTAACCCAGGAGGGGTCGTCGCGTGATCAATCCACGCCGAGGTTATGGCTGTACACATGGTGAGATGTTGGAGGAGTCATCAGGACCGGTCGCCACCCTGGAGTGCTGTTTCACAGTGTTTCCGCAGTGTCCCTATTCGTAAAGTGAAACCACGGTCGGGTGAGCTTTGGTAACTGTCTACTAGGTAAATATGTCTATTTCTTTTTATTCCGTCTTGTGAAGAAACTGGTATCATCCGGGAAGTTGCGGAAGAAATTGTCCACCATTTATAGTTGTCCAAATTGTTTTAAATATAATATCTAACGTCATATCAATGTCTTCGTGTGTTCATTATCTTACTACAGATTATTTATGAACAAACAATAATATACGTTCAATAATTCTCAGTTTTCTTGGTGTATATATATATATATATATATATTATCCGAGTCAGTTTATAATGTCCATAATATTGTCCGAAATGAGTTTTGTCCGTAATATGTCCGAGTAAACGAGAGTGAGTCTCTATCCAGTAAGTTGAATCATACGCCAGCGGGGTAGTCTGATATCAAAACCGTTTCTCTCTTGCTCTGAATAAAAATCATCTCTTAGAGTTGTCTAGATGTATAATATATTACTCGCTGCCATCTAGCACATGTATATTAGCAACAGGTATTCCGTATTGTCTATTCTCTCAGGCATTCTATTTGATAAATTAAAGATTGATTAGCGATGGCTAGTTTATGTCTGTCTAGCAGCGGGCATTCCGTATTGTTTATCAATAACTATATACATATGTATATCTATATAATCTACAACCTAAGCATTAAGTCGCCGCACCCTAAGTTTGCATTCTCGAGTTGTCCTGTTACGTTTGATTGTGATGTTGCTCACTAGATCAGTGAGGCACGTTAAGACGGTGGGTGTACGATACCGCTCGTACTTCAATGCGGGAGTGTCAGAAGTCGAGTCTAATTTCACTGGCTGGTTTTGTGTTCCCCATAATGTACTACAGAGTTTAATGTTATTACCGCCGCTGCTAATAGTAAATGTCGAGGGAAAATGCCCTCTTAGCAGTTGGATGCGGGTGAAGTGGAAAAGTTATGTACTAAAAGGGGGAAGGTTAATCGACGCAGCCATAGGTCTCTTCTTTGCAATGAGATGTTCGCGAGTGGTAATGTAATTGGTAATTTTCCTTTGGTGAAGTAGCCTACCAAGGACTTTGTGCTATTGTCTAGAAATGTAAACAACTCTCTTACTGTTAGTACAGTGCGGCTTAATTTATATTGTTATTTACCTTTGAGTTGTGTTGGCGTTAAAAGGTTTAAGAAACTTAAACGGAATACAAAGATTTTTTTTTCCTGAATCTAGCTATCCACGATCATAAATGTCAATGAGAGTCCTTTTGTTATACGTTTATTACAAGGAAAGTTAAATAAACAGAGATGCAAGATATATGGTGTTATCCTAAATGATTTTTTTTCTTTCATTCTTTTCTCGTCTTTTCCTTAGCATTGACAACGCAAGTAGTGTACAAGAATCTGGAGTAAGTAGCGTTGTGTTTACTGGTCTATAAATTATAGTGTAAGAAGGAATAACGGCGACCCAATGTTTTTTTTTCTTTTCTTTTCCTTCGTTTCTTTAATGTCAGCTACGGATACAAATTTAAGGTAATATAAGACGCAAGGTAGCGCTTTTCAGGTTCGGTTCCCATAGCCAGGATTTTAAGGGAAATTTCGTTACGCCTCAAGTTTGGCTTATCGAGCCAGGATTGGCGCTTTTCAAAATTTAGCCCTATGTGAATTTGCAATGCACGTTGCACATGTAGGTTTTCTCGAAGTACTTTTGCTTATCGTACTACCAACTTCCCAAATGCTTTATAATCAATCACTTCTCCTATAGTTTAGCCTAGAGGGCATAATCGTAAGATGTGAAAATAGTGATTTGATTCCAGTTCATTTTTATTTTGTTCACATCTCAACTTGTTGTCATTTCATGAGGCCTTCAACTTAATGTGCGGAAGGTGAATAAATGTTTATTGTGTGTAAAATAGTAATTTCCGTTCCTATATTTTTCTGTTGACGCTATTGTGTTACTAGAGATTCTCAGGAAAGCACGGCAATAGGATAATTGTTCTAGAATAATATTTTAGGTTAGAACAGGATCGGGGGAGGGGATTTTGAATTTTCGAGCTAATTTCTCTCCTAGTCCTGCTTCAGTCCCGAATATGATACAAATTAGAATATGCTTCAGTGCACATTGATTGCTTAGGCAATGTCTTCCCGTCTTTTGAGACATTTAACTGAGAATTCTTTGGTTGGGGGAAGTAATATGAATTCCCAATCAAGAAGAAAGTACAAACAATCCTTGACAAAGGATCAGCAGTTGTTGCAAAGAGACGCTGAGTGGATGGGCAAGAATCTCCGAAGATTTCTTCATAATAACCAACAGCTCTTGCGCTCTGTTCCAAAATGAAATCTTTTGTTTAGCTTTCTTTCGCCCCACGCAACATAAACAAACGAAAAAAAATATAAAAAGACGAGTGTATATTAGAATATCTTCTGTAAAAGAAGCAGAGAGTGTTGAGTTCAATCTCCTCAGAGTTTCTCATTAACTGGAGTTCTTTCAGGGAAAGAGACATTTTGAAAAGAAGACGAGAGCTGCGATCCATTACTAAAAGGGCAAAGAGGCTCAAACAATGAAACACTGAGCTTCTCATATACTCTGCTACATTGTTGATCCAAACATCAATTTGTACGCACTACAACTCTCTATACATACATACACACGACAACTCATCATCAACATAAATATTTGAAAAAAACTCTTGCGTGTGTCAACGAACCCTAACACGTGTAGCACTTAGCAAATACGGCTTAAAGTATCATAGAAATATTATCAGAAAAAACAGACAAATTTTGCTGTCTTGTAATTACAACTCTTTTCTATTAACGCTTCTTTCAATCAAAACAACATTCGAAGTTCAACATACATTTCGAGTGGCTGTGTCCCAGGGCATTACTTTCACTCTCTGATCTTCAAATGCTACTTATCAAATACACGATACACTGGGTTTCTTTCAGTCTTACTCACACGTTAACTAAACTTCATCAAATTCAACAACATCAGTGGAGTCTCGTTAATTCGAACTTGGATAATTCGAAATATTGGATAATTCGAACAGAAGTCCATTCCCCTTTAAAACTGTATTGAAAACAATAGTAAAAAATCGTGGATAAATCGAACTTTTGAACCTATGTTTTGGATAATTCGAAGTAAATACAGTTCAAAATTTTTAATGTTGGACAGATGTAAACAGAGAAATAGAGTTTTAACGTGTTTTCAGTTATCCAGATGCAGCCATAGGGAAGAGTAATACAAAAGATAAATAGAAAATCTATGTAATGATAAAGATGAAGATGAGTTGGGGAAGAAGTAAAGATAGAGAACGTGTGCCAATCTCATCTTGTTTCAGAATTGGTTGAAAATTTGAGATGAATTATTGATAAAGTCAACCAAATGTTATTAATATCGTATTCCACGCAATGCATGAAATTCAAGATTTATTGACCGTACAAAAACAATCAAATTTAAGCAAATCAGTTTTACGACTTCTTAAAAGTGAGAACAGAATATTCAAATTGTTACTGGTGTTCAATTGTCTGGGCTATTCAATGTGTGTTGTAGTGTTGTACGTAAATATACTTTCCATTGTACACGTAGTTTGAATTATGTGGAGTCAATATCGTTTGTTAGTTTGCGGTATTCGATCACGCAAATAACAAGCTGCTTTAAAGGTAAAGTCTACACTATATGAATATGTTTTTGATGCACAGTACTTTGGTTTGTTTGTTGTTATGTATGTGAAAATGAATGTTGTTGGATAATTCGAATTTTGGATAATTCGAAGTTTTTTCGTGTCCCCTTGGACTTCGAATTAAAAAGACTCCACTGTATTAAGTAAACGTGTGCACGAGAAACAATAACAAACTAACTAATTTTACGAGTTGAGAGCAGGAGTCTTCAACCCATAGCCCACAAACGTCCTTATCGTGTCCCGAGCATTCTTCAGAACTTTTACATGAAAATCCGATTAAAAGCAGATGTCATTGAAGTGACTCGCAATAGGCCCTATCTTATAGGACGAAGATCCCTGACTTATGTGATGCAAAAGTTCATCACCGCAGAAGTAAAAATTTTCTTACTAGAGCCATTTTCAGGTTACTTTTTTGTATTTTCATTATTTTATTCCTAGCCTCTCAAAAAATTTCCCTAATTTCCAAGCAAAATTTTCGTCAACTTAATTTCCCGTGCGATCAACGTAATTCACTGGTTTAGACGCCTTCATCTTTTTATTATATAATATTCAGCCACCTAGCAATTGTAAAGTTCTCTACTCTCTTAGTTCGTTTCAGCCGTTTCTTAACCAACTATTTTCAGAAAGATGTTCTCGACGTCTTTCATCTACGGAGCTCCTCTGTATTTATTTGCCGAATAGGCGTAGGCTAATGGTTAGAACCCTTGTTTCACAAGCACGAGATGCCAAGTTGCAATCCAGTCGCCAGCCATCCTGAGTGAGGTCTATCAGCGCTTTTCCTCAGTTCCATCAGTCGTAAAGCAGGGAAAATGTAGGCGCTTGTCGACTTTCTTCCAAATTGTTCCCCTTTCTTGTTGTTTGTTGATTTTAATACTTTCAGTATACTTTTGCCTCGCAACCTCTAACTTTAAAGAATAAATAAAATAAAAAGGGAACAGGTTCATGGCAAATTTATATATGTACGTATACAACTGAGTGTCAGAACCTGTTTACTTTTACAGTAATATGCCCCAAAGAAGCAAATGTGATAATTACGATCTTCAGCGCTTCCTTGTTAATATTCTGCTGTTAGCAGTTATACTAATTAATGAAGAGATGGAATTTTTAGCTGAGACACGTTTCGTGTGGGTAAAACGTCTGCAGGGCAACATGCCACATGCGGTTACACTTTCACTCTCATTAGGTCATTCGCGGACATATTTCCTTTCCGTAGATTCGGTAACGGAAAAAACTTATTACAGATTCTTTCATGAACATAATTACATCATTCGACTCTCTCTCAACCTCAACTCAAGCTCTTGGCAGGGTCGTGTAGGAAGGGGCGGCAAGCAGGACCGTCACCGCGAAAAAGTAGTATATTGGCGCCCATTAAATCAATATTATTGTTAGTTTGCAAAGAAATGGATTTGTTAAAAAATTTCTTGATCGCTACGCTCGCAATCCAAACGTTTCAATATCAGTCTCACTAAGGTTTTACGTATTACTTTAAACAAAAATAATGATTTGTTAATAACGATGTGGTATACAAGGTGCAGAGTAATGACTTATAGTGTACGCAGGAGCATTTTCAAAATAGAAAACGGTCAAAGTCTGAAATACGTATACAGTGTTTTGCTGGTGATGAGTTTGCTTAGTTAATCACACTTTTCTACCCAATCAGATTAACCACGACACTGAGAATGAAGGTATGAAAATGAGAGGAGTGTAGAGACACACGCAAGGTGCTGTTTGCGCGGGAATATTGAAAATGAAGGTAAACAAGGAAAATAATAAAATTTTCTAATTTGAAGCAGCTGTACAGTAGAATAGAGCTTAAGGGGTCAGAACCTAATCCAACAAATTTCGTGTTTTTCAAAGACTGATCGCTGCCAGTGATATTTTAAAAATTCCATTGATATATGAAATGCTTCCAATTTGAGAAATTTATTAAGATCATTTCTCCATCAGCTACTTGTATCGCCAGGATTTTTTCCTGCATACGTATCTAGTTGTGTGATATTTTTATCTATTTGCATATATACAAAACATATACACACATATTATATAGTATAAGTGTGTTAATATATTTTTAACATGTTAATTAATAATAAGTAACCTTAAATTTGGAACTTTCACTCACTAAGAAATAAAGTAATTACTATCATTTCAAACATATGTAATAGCCAAACTATATTTTGGATTTTAAATACGAATATTAAACATATCCTTCAGCTCCATCCATCAATATTGAGAAATTCAAAAAGAATTCCAATTTCTGTTACATTTTAATAATAATAATAATAATAATAATAATTATTATTATTATTATTATTATTATTATTATTATTATTATTATTTATTTTATTTTATTTTATTTTGCCGTAAACGAATCAAAATTAAAATGGTAGTTGTGTGATCACATATAGAATAATATTTCAAAACTTTACAATTATTACTGGAAATCAATGCAGTCACTCATTTCGAACATCATAAAAGCACATAGTTTCTAATGTATTGAAATTTCATTTGTTATTGATAGTATGAAACGTAAATAGTTGTAAGTTTCAATAACTGTTCTCCAAGTGGATTTGTATACAACCAAGGGTAGTTTTGTCAAGTTTAACCGAAAGTACAAAATAAGCCTCTTGAAAACGGCTCTCATTTCTAAAAGACTACGTAATGATCGCTTTTGACTGTTGCAATGGTCTGTCCAAGCAGCTTGATAAAAATTCAGCGTAGCATAACAACAAAAGCTGCTTCCCTTGTATGTTAAAAAGCACATAAGGAAAAGTCTGGTAACATGAGTATAGCGAGCACCGAATTCTACTTCGCCCCGGGCGCTGAAATCTCTAGTTATGGCTCTGGCTTTTGGTAATGCTTCCACTTCGTGTTCTTCTCCAACGCACAACCTAGTTATTTATTTATCTAACAAAATTAGTATGAGCTATTTACTAAGCCAGTACAGCAGGGAGAGGATGACCAGTTCCTTTCCCCGTAATTCAAGAGGGTCCGTGGAAAACTTGAAAATGGGACGCAAGAGCGAAAACATAGATCAGATACTAGTTCTACCGGGTCCTAAAACACAGTTAATTATAGCTTAATGACACTGGTACTCACTTGCAAAATAATCTTTCCCACGTGACGAGAAATTTATCATCTCGTCTCAAAAACGAGACGAAAAGTATTTTGTTAAATGCGAGACGAGACAAGGAATTTCATGATTTTTGTGAGCCACTCATTCAGCCTAGTCTTAAATCTCAAATACTGTGTCACATAATTCACAGTGTAAAGCAAACCACTTCGTGTAACAACCCTTTGTGTGCCTGAGTCGCTTCAACGCCATCTGTTTAGTAACGGACTGAACTACGACCACCCTAGCCACGAACATGTGGTCAGGGTGTTGCATCTCCGCGTCTCGAACAGGCATTAGGCTAGTTTTAGACGGGAGCATTTATCGTAGCAGATGTGCTGCCAAAAATTTCATATAATATTCTATGGCATCTAAAGTATATAGTGCTTTTAAACGGTAACATTTTAATAAGCATCTGTAGTGACGTAGCAAACAAATTACTGGAGAAGAGCGCAATTATGGCTCCGAAAGTAAGCGTGAGGTAGCTAAAGGTATAGTGGTTGTAACAACAGTTCTCGCCGGTCATATTAAAAAACGAAAATCACAAAGAAGTATGTGGACAAAGAGCATCTCTACTCCAACTCATTTTTCTTTAGCACAATTTAATTTCCCACACAAAACAAAGAGCATGGATATTTGGCACAAAATCTTTCGCTTTTTTTTAACACACCACGGCGCTGCAATCGCACCACAAATACTAGGGAAAATGCTACGAAATAGAGCATTTCTATCGACAAGAAATGCCATAGGATATGCCATGGCATGGGAAATGCTATAGCATTAGCTACTTTACACGGTAGGATATCGATGATAAGATTTTTGCTATGAGTAATGCTACAATAAATGCTTCCGTCTAAAACTAGCCTTAGACCTAGTCGCCGTCGTGTGTTTTATTCACGTGACTCTGGACGTTAAGTGGGCACCGAAAACTTGGAAGCACCGGCCGGAAATCGAACCCGGAACCACGCGAAGGTGAGTCCAACGCTGTAGCCACTAGAGTACCGTGTCTGCCGCGATTGATAGTGTAAAGTGATCGTAAATAGAATGGCAGCATTTATTACTGTTTAAAGATAAGCAAGTCATTATACAAATATGATTTACATGTTGTTATATCACACCTTCGTAGACCTCTCGTGACCCAGAAGGATCCTGACAACATCTAGATGAAATTAACAAAAACATAGGCCATAAATTTACGAAACAAGACCAGGAAAGCTTTCCGTAATCGAGACGAGAGGGAAAAAAACATTCTTCCGAAATGGAGACGACACGAAATCTACAAAATTCACTAGACAAGCACAAGACGACAAAATATTACTTCCCGTTTCGTTTATTATGAATTTATTCTATCATTGACGATAAAATTCAAAATTAATTTGTTTAACAAACTTCAAGATTTCATGTATGAACACAACGACCGACGCGAAGAAAAGGTGGGACAGGCTAGAAGGGTCTGACAAGGGAACCTTCCGAAAATGATAGTTGCAGTGAAAGATGTGACCTATGCCAATTGAAAGAGCTGTAACAGAGATGTTCATTCCCAAAAAATTAGCTGCCCATAGCAATAGGTTCAAGAAATATAAGGGGTGGAAGTTCGGGAAACAGCAAGGTTGGATAAGGGAGAAAAGTGCAAATTCCGCAAAAAAAAAAAAAAAAAAAGGGGGGGCACGGCAAAATACAATGCTGACAAGTGATGTATAGAAAGTGACTTGCCACAATAGGGAACAAATGAAGGCTACCAGTGGGGTTAACAGTGTTGCCAACTGCAATGAAAAGTACATGTTTTGCAAAGAGCACTATATGAAGTGAGTGCAATATTCAGTGTCAATCTGTCATGTAGAACATAAGATATGACGTGTATAATCAGTGGTACAATCTAACAAAAGAAAATAGAAAAACAGAAGCACGAAAAATACGGAACAGACGAAGTTGGCCATAATGCGCTACATTTGATCACGAGCTGTGCATATTAGAATGAACAAAACAAGAAGTACCGACTATGAAGGAAACCGACGTACCTAGAGTCGAAAAGAAAAACGAGTTCCAAAGTTGGCAACACTGGCCATGAAAATCCAGACAAGTCTAATATAGTTAGGCCACTCGCTTCACAAAAAGAAAATTCCGGCAACAGGGCATCACTCGGAATACATCAATGCTATAGTGCTTGAGGCAATGTAAGGCGGGGAACATGAAATGGTTGGGTAGAGCCAACAACCGATAATAGAAGTAGTGAACATTATGTCATGGTTTGGTCGTATGTGGGAATATACAGGGTGTCCCACCAAACTTCGTGACCTGAAAGATTTGCGAAACGAACAAAAATGTGACGGATCTATTTGTGCAGGAATGTACCAATGTCAGGAGGTGATAAAGTCTGTGAAAAGCAAGTGCCTACAAGATCCCATCATAGGGCCCCAGGAGCCAACTTCAAACTTTCAAATGGACACAGGGACCGAGTTGTACCTCTCTCGATAGATAATGGAATGTGCAACAACACCTATAGGAAACATTTGCTATATGAAGCATGTTTTTCAAAATGGCCGCCACAAGTATATGTTGTGTCTTAACATGGCAACGAACATTGTGACCTCAAATTGCTGCGAAGCGAAAAGAGATGTTGCAAATCCAATTGCACAGGAATGTACTCATGTCGAGGGCCAAGAAAACTTTGTAAGAAGCAAGTCCCCCAGGGCCCCCATCATAAGGCTCGAGGGTTCAACCGCAACATTTCAAATGGGAACAGGGGGCGGATGATATTTCTCTGGATAGATACAACACCGCCTATAAGAAACATTTGCTATATGAAGCACGGGTTTCAAAATGGCCGCCAAAAATGCACGTTGTTCTTGTCACCGAGCAGATATTTTGGCGGCCATTTTGAAATCCCATATAGTAAATATTTCTTATATGCGTTGTTGCATATTCCAAGATTTATCGAAAGAAATATAACTCGACCGATGGTGTTATTTGAAATTTTGAAGTTGGCCCCTGGGACCCTATAATGGGGGACTTGGAGGCACGTGCGTCTCACAGAAGTTTGTCGCCCGCTGACATGGGTACATTCCTGCACAACTGGATGTGTCACATTTTTTCGCTTTGAAACTATTTCAGTCGCAGAGTTAGGTGGAACACTGTATATATCATATAGGCGGTGATAGTACTGCAGACAGCAACACACAGCAGATCAAGCCTTTGATTATGTTTGCTTTCTACAGGTGTGGAAATGTGATAGAAAGACCACTAAAGGTTCCGACACCTCTAGAGTACTGTTTCGAGACATTCACAGGCGATCATTGTACCATGTGTGACGGATTGGCAGTATTACGTTGTGCTCACTGCAAATGTATTTTCTGTTTGGACCATTGTCTCATCGAACAATTGCACGTACAATGTGGACGAGCATGTACAAATGATGCGAAGGCTAATGCCTGTTGCCGGAATTTTCCTTTTGTGAAGCGAGTGGCCTAACTATATTAGACTTGTCTGGATTTTCATGGCCAATGCTGCCACCTTTGGAACTCGTTTTTCTTTTCGACTCTAGGTACGTCGGTTTCCTTCATAGTCGGTACTTCTTGTTTTGTTAATTCTAATATGCACAGCTTGTAATCAAATGTGACGCATTATGGCCAACTTCGTGTTTTCCGTATTTTTCGTGCTTCTGTTTTTCTATTTTCTTTTGTTAGATTGTACCACTGATTATACACGTCATATCTTATGTTCTACATGACAGATTGACACTGAATATTGCACTCACTTCATATAGTGCTCTTTGCAAAACATGTACTTTTCATTGCAGTTGGCAACACTGTTAACCCCACTGGTAGCCTTCATTTGTTCCCTATTGTGGCAAGTCACTTTCTATACATCACTTGTCAGCATTGTATTTTGCTGTGCCCCCCCTTTTTTTTTTGCGGAATTTGCACTTTTCCCCCTTATCCAACCTTGCTGTTTCCCGAACTTCCACCCCTTATATTTCTTGAACCTATTGCTATGGGCAGCTAATTTTTTGGGAATGAACATCTCTGTTACAGCTCTTTCAATTGGCATAGGTCACATCTTTCACTGCAACTATCATTTTCGGAAGGTTCCCTTGTGAGTCCCTAGGCGTAAAAGGTAAAAGTTATATCCCGAAAGGGTGTAAAAGTAATCTTGAAAAGTGTAAATGTTTCTATTGCGAAAGCTGTGTCTCGTTTTATCTCGTGGTTAGCTCTAACTATGAAGCAGGTGGCCTAGACAGCTCAGCCCCAATAAAAGTTTAAATTGCTTGCTTAGATAAATATGGTCTACATTCTAAAAAGAACACGTATTGAAGAATCTAAGTTGAAATCAAGTTAGCTATCTCCTAGCTCTGAAAAAGTCTCGACCCCTCCTGTCTTGGCTACGGGTGTGCTGTGGACATGGGCGCCCGAAAAAAAAAAGTTCTAAGGGGCTCATCTACCTGGTTGCTATATTACGTTCGGTAGTTTTTTTATTTGTATTAACAAAATCTTAAAAAAAAATTAATGCGTTTTCGTGAGCCAGGGAGGGGCCCAGACCCCACCTTACCCTCCCCTTCCGGATCCCAAGCCTGTGGAGTCATTGTGAAACAGAAAATTTTTAATAAATGAAATACCAGAAAGAATTTTGAAAGGAAATTTGCAAGGAGTTATAGTTAAAGATTTCAGCTGTCTGTGAGCAATTGTACAGACCATATTAATAGAGTATGCAAGAAAGCTTACGGTTTCCTTCATTCTCTTCAGCGTTTAAAAAATCTTCTTCCGGAATCCATTAAAGCGTCCGTGGTTCAATCACTGGTGATCTCTCATTTAGATTATTGTGATACAGCATATGTTGATTTAACCGAAGATCTGGCAAAACGTTTACAGCGCATTCAGAATGCCTGCGTTCGCTTCATATTTAATAAAAAGCGCTTCGACCACATCTCCCATTGTTATTAGCAACTAGGATGGTGCAATTTAAGCACCCGCCGCCGCATTCATTCTCTAACACTTTTATATAAAATAATTAATTGTAAAAAACCTACTTATCTGTCCTCTAAATTTAAATTTCTCGGCGATACTCACCCACTAAATACCCGTTCTAAAGGAAACACAACACTCGCCGTTTAAACGCACAAATCTAATTACTTTTCCAAATCTTTCACACCATTTGACACCAAAGCTTGGAATGACACCCCTGAAAGCATCAGAAACTCTGTTTCAGTGTTGACTTTTAAACGTCGGCTAAAAGAATATCTTTATAATGAAGGTCTTCAGTAAACAAACAAACAAACAAACAAAAAGTTGTTACACACGAAACTATTCCTTGCGTTACCATGCAGTTCTTCGTTTTTCTTTTTTCTCTCTTTCTATTTCTTCTTATTTTCTTTTCTATCCCCTTCTGATACATGTGTATGAACGTATACATTATACACAATCACTTAAGTATGTGCATCATTTTATCTGTACATGGTCAATCATAGGAATGTATTTTATGTTATATATATAATCAAGATTGATTGATTTGTTTCTCTCTCCTTGTATAGTTTAACATGTCTTCAGATTTGTCGCTTGTTTATTTTAGTGTTTATTTTATATGTAATAAGTTTCATTTTCACTTTTCATGTTTTATTTTCTGTATTGTTCTGTATGTCTGTAACTCTTTAACGTGCCTAAGTGTATATCCTTTTTTATTCTCATTGTGCAAAAAAAAAAAAAAAAAAAAAAAAAAAAAACTATTGTGAGATTTTATTGTGAAAAACTACTGTGTAAAAAAAAATGTAAATGTTTGAATGGAAGAAAAGGTTATGCCTTAACTCCGCCATTTTAAATAAGAAAATAAACAGAGATAAAGCATGAAACCCTTAGAAACTTTTAGCCAGAATTTCTTCGAGCGATATTTGAAGACGGTGTCTCCTAATTTTAGAAGCAATTATTACTTGGATTATTTCAATCTAAATCCTTCCACAGAGTGTTGTGTAAGTTGAGCAAGGAGCTTACGGATATCTGTAACGATTGCATTGCATGATACGATTGGGAAACAGCTGTCACTCCCTCTGCATGATGGGCTCTCGTTGGTTGCTGTTGAGTTTCTGATTCGTAGGCTTCCTCATTGGATCTTTCAATGGGAATTAAAACTCGCATCCAATCTCTCTCTCTCTCTCTCTCTCTCTCTCTTGTATTAAGAATTCGTTTCCAGGTCAATGTTTGAGAAGATGGTTGTAGAAACGCATGAATTATCTATCTGAAGCAGACCAGTGATGCATAAAACATCGTATTTAGCGAGAAAGCGTTCAAATTAACGAAATTTCAATCTGTAAAGCAACACACAGAAAAAAAAAGAGCATTTTCAACAAAAGAATGGCGAAAGGAGAAAGTATTTTCACCTCAGTAACCACAACATTGCAGTTTTTTTTAAAAAAAGGTAAACTTTATAAACTGAAATAACAGAGTGAGTTTCCTGAAAGAATATCCTATTGCCAAATATGAAGCTCCCGCGGTGGGTCAGTAGTAGAGCATTCACTTCCGGTGCTTGGGGTCCCTGGTTCGATCCCAGCTCGCGCTGTGTGCACTTTGTGCTGGAAAAACACTGCGCTCGTGGGTTTTCTCGGGGTTCTCCCGTTTCCTCCCACTTTCTTCATTTCATTCATTTTTCATCATAACCGTCTCCTTTAGCCTAACCGGCATAACCGTTGGACGTAAAACTAAAGATTTCACTTAATTTTTCGTTGTCTTTCTTTCTTTCTTTCTTTCTTTCTTTCTTTCTTTCTTTCTTTCTTTTTTTTTTTTTTTTTTTTTTTTTTTTTTTTTTTTTTTTTGCTGGAATAGACGATTTACTTATTTATGTACCGTATATGAAAAGTTATCATCAACATCATGGTAGGTATTCTGCCATTATTGGCAGGTCACTTGTCCCAACAGAGGACCTTCCATGCTCTACGGCTTTCCGCTAACCTCTTCGTCTTCACGTACGATTTTTCACTTTTGATATCGTTCATTAATTGTAGTCTCCTTCGCCTCTTTCCTCTCTTTGCTGCCACCATATCCTCTAAAACGTTCATCATGATACAATTCCTTCTTAGCCAATGTCCCAACCAGTTTCTCTTCTTCTTCTTAATAATATCTACAATTATACTTTTCTCCTCCGACCATTTCTAACACCCTCTCATTCGTTTTCCGCTTGACCCAGCTGATTCTCTCCATTTTTCTCCACACCGACATTTCGGAAGCTTCCAGTCGTTTTAAATCATTTTTTGTGTTTTTCATTATGTATATGGAAAGTATAAACAATTAAATACCAGATTGTTTTGGATTTTGTTCTAAGAGTGAGAGACGTAGTTCTAACAGTAGCGCGCATAAATGTAATAATGACGCAGAAGTTGCTTCTGAAGAATATCAAGAATTTAAAAACCAAGCGAGGCAATATATACAGAAGGTTAATGAAACAACTAATAAATGTTTTCAGGGTGCTGTTTCTCAAAATTACCAGCCTTGTAATACTGGTGTAAAACTTTTCAAAATAACTTTTTTTTTTTAAATGTATATTCCATAAAAGACATAAATTAGTGGTATCAGCAGTGACATATTTAAGGGGGTTTCCGGGCTTATGCCCCCGAAATTTTATTTACTATTTTAAAATAAATTAAATACCTTGCAGAATTTTCACATTTCCAGGATTAAAGTTAGCAGAGCCCCCTCGAAAGAGACTCGTAAATACGCCACTGGCTAAATCATTAGTACTCGTGGTATCAGTATTAGTATTTAGAAATGACTTCTGCTATTATATTAGTATTCCTACTCCATTTTGTATACTTTGTAAAAAAAGAAAAAAAAAGTATGACATGAGTAGTAGTTTTTAGAAATAGGCTACAGGCCGCTTTCTTATAGAATAGAAATTTGTGCGCGCATTTTTTTAAAAACACATCACAATTGCACGTTTCTCAAATTTCTCTATTGTATAAAAGACTCTCAAAACAAATATTGGTCCATCTAATACTATTTTATAAGCATTAAATGACCGAGCTAATAGCAAAGAAGTGTAAGAAAGTAATAACCTAATAATAATGAGGAAGATATTCATGCAAATCAATAAGCACGTTAACATATAAGATCCTATTCAATCCTTTTAAAAATCTCTGACGATGTAGAGCCATTTTCTGAACACAAACCTATGAAAACTCTCAACGATACAACGAATATATGCACTTGAATGTAAACAGAAAAAAAAGAAAAAAAAACAAAACAATAACTACAACAGAATTATTATCTATTAAGGAAATGAATTCATTTTGGTTTCGTTCGCCCGATTAATGTCTCAAACATGATTGATGATGTTTTTCTTTTTATATTTATTAGCCATCATTTTTATCGATTATCGATAGCAAGCACCCTCTCCTTTCCGTTGTTCCCTGCTTTTAGAAATGAATCAATTAAAGTTTCCTTCTTACAAGACTCAAAATGCCAATAACATAATCTTTTTCTTTCCGCTAAACAGATTGCCATTTTTAAGAATCAAAGAAAGAAGACTTCCTGGCTTAAACAACTGACATGGAATATAATACGTATTTAGAAGTCTGGAACTATGTTGTAATTGTATAGAGTCACCAATCTAGGAAGCCCGCGTGAGTGTGATTTCTGTTGTGTACAGGGAGTAAGAGCTCAACTCCGAGTAACAACAAGCCCCAAATAAAGTTATTAGTAAGCGCCTACGATGATTTTTCCACTGAGAGCTTAGTAGAGCTCGCGTGAACGTAGCTAATCTTTAAAAGAGCCCCCGCTCACTAATCTTAATTCGGAAAATGAAATGAAATCTTTGAGTTTTACGTCCCATGGTTATCCCGGTTAGGCTAAAGGAGACGGTGATGATGAGTAATGAATGAAATGGTGGAATGAAGAAAGTGGGAGGAAACGGGAGAACCCCGAGAAAACCCACGCACACGGTGTTTGTCCACCACAAAGTTCACTTGGCGGGGGCTGGGACCGAACCCGGGACCCCAAGCACCAGAGGTGAAATCTTAATTGGGATAGCGCCCAAGCTCTCGTTCGCTATTCACATATAGGCTGGGGCTCACATGAGCTTGTGCTCACTTGAAATTTAGGCCGAGGGCCGAGCGCCCTGGCCTATGCTTCCGACCACCCCCCTTCCCAAAGGAAAATAAATACTAATGTAATGTAATTTCAAATGTATTACTACTTAGGTACTCTTGCTGCGGTTGCTTTTTCTGTTATATGAGTTCAATAAATATAATGTACGTATTTTGATCGAGTTTTTCGACTACGTTGTACGTTACAAGAACAGAACCAGCACTCGGTCGCGGCTACATAAATTATCATTGTTTACTTCACGTTTATACAGTTGAATCGCTCGATATATATATATATATATATATATATATATATATATATATATATATATATATATATATATACATGGTGGAAGGGCACAAAACCGAAAAACTTCGGGAGGTGATTTTTCAGCTAAAAACAAGGTAAAAAGTTCCAATAAACATGTCCAAAAAAATATGTCCAACGTGGTGTGGTTTCAAGGAGCACCCGTGCGTCGTTTCGCCGGCCTCCTTCTTCTGAGTGTAATTTCGGCCGAAGAAATCAAGATATTGACGTCGGGTCAAAAGAATGTAAAGAAAGTCATACCCCACCAAAAGATGGGGGTAACAATTTTCGGAAGCGATAATGTCCTTCTTGGTTTACCATCGGTCCAATAAATCCCGTTCGTGGTGTATTCTGACGTATACATTACTCCACGACGCTGCAGTGGGGAATCCCCATTTGCACGTTCCAATCGGTCATTCAGTATACGTACACTAAACATATTCAGCTTATTTTATGTTTGTACGTATAATTTCACGTTCCCTACTGCATCTTATTTGGTGAATCCCTTTCTCTCTTTGGGGAGTTCCCTCTGCTCTTTTCTATTTGTGTCATCATTTTGGTGGAGTATAACATCAATATCTTCATTTGTTCGGCAGATATTACGCTTAGAAGAAGGAGGCCGCTGAAACGTGACACGGCTGCTGCTTGAAAACACCGCCGCGTTGGACCTATGTTTATTTGAACTTTTCTCCTTGTTTTTAGCTGTAGAATATATCAGGGTTGATATGTTTAAAACAAAATGTTTAAAACAAGTGTTTAAAACATGTTTAAAACGAGGGCTGTTGTTTTATTCAGTTTGTTTTAAACGTTTTAAACAAATTGTTTTAAACGTGTTTTTTTTCGATGCTGGTTGGACATGTTTAAAACAACTAAAATATCAGATTGAAGAAGCTAATTTAATTTTCTAACAAACAACCCATCCTCCGCAGGGTTTGTGCATGGAGTAAATTACAAGCAGAGTTATATTCTTATTATAACAGCAATTACTAAACGAAATTCTGCACATCAGTGTGCTTATAACTAAACCAACAGAAGTTCAAGTGAAGTATTTGAACATTTCATGAGATATACACCATTGAAAAGCTTATAGACCACAAATTCCAACGAGATAATATGCGTGAAATTCCCGCCGTATTCGTAGAAAAAGAACAGACATAATAAAAACATTAAAAATATGAAAATATTGACTTTGCGGGGCCCTGGCAACCCTTGCAGTTACCTGCGCTGACAAAATGATGCTAATGTGTAGGCCACATACTTGTGACAATAATATAAGAAATGGTAGCCATTGCGTAATGAATTCGTTTTATGTAGGAAATATTTTTTAAAAAAAATATGCGCAGAAAAACATTCATTGAATTAGACATTCTCTCCCCTCCCCCACTATAGTACCACGTCCATATGCAAATCATTTTTGCTGCACACATCATATATACGAACAAGAATTATGCTTCTAGACCACTTCAGTGAAATATATCTTGTGTTATACGAGACCGTCCCGAAAATAAATGTAAATTAACCAAATTTGACCCCCTCTTCCTCTATAAACAACAAGTACACATACAGGTTACTATCATGTAGGGGACTACTTCATTGCTTCACATACCAATTTTTATGGATGTACCACACAGAGGGGAGGAATACCCGCCAAAACCTGATGAAAAAAAAAAATGATGAAAAAAAAAACTTCATCCTCCCTCTCTCGGCCGTACATACGTACCCCGTATATACATAAAATGCAAGTGACGGAAAGCTTTATCTCTCAAAAATACTTTGGTACCAAATCACCTTTCTAGCTTAATTAAGGACTGAGCTATTAATGTTTGTTGTAAAAGTAAATGTAATTTACGTCAAAAAACTGAAACTTCAAAAATTGACTAACTTTGTCCCCTCCCTGCTCCCCATAATAAGCAAGAAGTACAAATCAGGGTTGGCAAAAACCATGGTTTTTATTGAAAAAACAAAAAACCGTTATTTTGGCTTAAACCAGGTTCTTTTGGCTTAAATAATTTGCTCTATATATTCATATCATATATGGACAGAAATAAGTTTGTTTCGCCTTGATGTTATTATGCAACTACCGGGTTATGCTGGAAGGGATCACATAAGCTTAAAGCGGAATAAAAATCGTTTCTCGAGTTACATCCGAGAGAAATTGTCCTCCATTTGAACTCGGAACCAGGATTAATTGGCCACAAATGCGATACGTCTGCCGACTCACTCACGAAGGAATCCTGATAAAAATACGTTGTACTGATCTTTACATGCTTCTTAATATAACTGTCAAGAGTCATTTCAGAAGGACAAAAAGATAAACAGTTGCACAAGTGAAACCATTATACAGAATTACATATGGACAATTTCAAAGTACGACGGAGTACAGAACTAATTTAGTTCAAGTTAGTTAACAACGACTTTTATTGGTCCAAATTAAAGAAATACACCGACTTAATCTGCATATCAATAAGAAAAGTGAATAAAGATACAAATTATTTGAGTCCACTTGTGCTCAGACTCATTTATACATAAAAAGATACCAAAGAGACTTCTCATTTCACTAAATGTCTCTCGTGAGGTCTGACTCCCCCCTCCCCCCACACAAAAAGTACGGCATTTCGATGTATTTTATCAATAGTAAACATTGAAACGAAACAATATTTAGAATTTTTCTTTGATTGCAATTAAATAAAAACAATAATAACAACTACAAAAAAATCACAAAACAAACATTTATAAACTTTATATATATATATATATATATATATATATATATATATATATATATATATATATATATATATATATATATATATATATATATATATAACTTGCTTATGCAGTATAATCTTTTTGAGTAATGAATGGGGAATTTAGGTCTGAATATAATACGAATAATATACGGGAGTGAAACGTGATAACTCACAAACGTGTGTTCATCAAGATTTTACAAACACTTACACTTTTAGGAACATTTTTCGTTTTTTGGTTTAAACCAGCCAACCCTGGTACAAATACACGATATTACCATGTAGTAACCTACTTCATTGCTTCATGTAACAATTTTTATGAATCTATCCCCCAAGAGGGGGAACGGCCCCCCAAAAAACTGTTGAAAACAAAACAAAAAAAAAAAAAACACGATATTTACCCTCCTCCCACATACATACAATGCACACCAGGAAGGTTGCATCTTTGAGGAATAAATTGCTACCAAAACCATCTTTCAGCCTTAATTTGAGGTTTAAGACTGAGCCATTGAGGTTTAAAGCCCTGACACAGCAGTTGCGTCAATGGGAGTTTAAAGATGAAGAATGCAGACGACCAGTAGAACGTAACACAAAGAAACTAAACTACATATTCTGTGAACGGAGATCGGGAAATATCCCGATTTTTTCTCCGGAATTGAACATTTGGGCGGATCGAGATTAGGGAAGTTCCCGAAATTTGATCTAGCGATTGAATATAGATGGCAAGCAGTACCTAAGAGTGTAAAAATGTAATATATATGCTTATGTAGATTATTGTTTTAAACAAAATAAACGTTTTAAACATGTTTTTTTCTTGTTTAAAACAAAGTACTTTGTTTTAAACGTTAAAAACGTTTTAAACAAAAAAAACATGTTTTAAACATAAAAAACGTTTTTTATGATTTTTTTTAAAAAAACATGTTTTTTTTCAACCCTGGAATATATATATATATAGGATGGTAAGAAAATATATGAACAAACTTGGGAACTTCGGGAGCTGATTCCCGACACCAAAACCAGCAAAAAAAAAAAAAAAAAAAAGTACTCTGGAGCTTTGGTCAATGAGGGATAGTTTCGGCGATATAAGATACCGAAAGCGTGGGAAAATGAACTTCAGAGGGCTGTAATTCAAAAACAACGCAACGTATAAAGAGTGCGTACACTAAAAGTCATACCTGTTCGATTAAAAAATGTATGTTTCAAACCTCCGCAAGATGTGTGCGAGGGATTTCACGAAGGAACTTAGGGATTCCCTATAACCTGACAAGTAATCTCTACGGTAGGCCACCAAAACTATCCCTTACTGACCAAAGTTCCAGACGGCTTTTATATATATAGTCTATTATGCTAAAACACCTATATAACACAAATATTTTTTGGAAATGTTTAGTACAACAAATTAATAATTCTGTAATATAGCCTGTAAGGAGGAGACGCCTATATGATACCTCAGGTCCCAGCCTACTCAGCCTATACGTGACGTGACTGGTCCTGAACGATAGAGAGTCCAATGAAATTAGCGACTCCCGAGATTGAACGAGACGATGAATCCACTGCAATTCTATTTCTGTCAAGCACGTCGTGCTTCCGGAATCGATTCCCGGTGCGAGTTCATGCAATTCATTGTACGATAAGTTCTAGTGTGTGTATATACACAAAGGGTGTTTCAAAACAACACCGACAACATTTGGGAGGTGATTCCTGACACCAAGATAAGACAAAAAAATATAGACCAATCTGAGTGCACAAATGCTTCCTTTCGGAGTTATAGGCTGCCGAAAACAAGAAAAATGAACTTTAAAGGTCCATAGCTCCAATACTATGAGACCTACCGTAGTCGGGTCAAGACTTTACTTAGGAACTAGTATATGTCCTATCCAAAGTTCCAAGTTTCACAATGCTGTAGTTATTTCGTAACAATTTTCATAGAGGTAGTTGCTGAGTACTTCAAATTATATGCTCGTAGCCAAATTGGCTCTATTAAAATTGTTGCGTGAGTACCTTAGGACTATGAAACATGTATTTTTGTATAGCGCACATATTGGATCCTAAGAGTAATCTTGACCCGATTACGGTAGGTCCCATAGTTTTGGAGCTATCGACCTTTAATGTTTATTTTTTTAATGTTTTAGGCAGCCTATAAACTCCAAAAGGAAGCATTTGTGCAGCCAGGTTGGTCTATACTTTTTGTCTTATCTTCATGTTAGGAATCACCTCCCAAACGTTGTCAGTGTTATTTAGAAACACCCTATACTATATCATATTCTCAGTGCTTGAAACGGAACGTTAATCTTTAGAGTAACCAACGAAATAGTGGATACTATTGGGGGACCTACGTATTTGATCTACGATGTAGGGAATTCCAGTCTGGGAAGCCGAAAGTAATGACGGTGCCAGCCATGCGCTCACCACCTATCTTTCAACTAAAATCCATTTGGAAGGACATAGCCTTTCATGAGCTGTAAACTCAGACCGTCTTATGTAGAGTCGCTTTGACGTATGATTAGCATCATACTAAAAATCTGACTATTGCAGGAAACAAATATTAGTCGAACTCTTTAGTATGACACTAATCATACGTCAAAACGACTGTGCATAAGGCCCAGAAAGTTCAGTTTAGTTTAGGTTAGTGAAGGTAAGGAAATCTCAATCATTCGACCTATTCGTGGAAATCGTATGGCAGTAATGCAGTAAGCACTTAGTAGCCGTGTCTTGTACTTACTTAGGCTTACGAACTAATTCGGTACCATCGAGGTAGCCCAAGAATGTAGCTTCGACCATTTTTCGGCACGATTTTCCACTTGGAATACTTTTTCATGAAATATAAGTACACTCACGTCCAAAATGATTGTCGCATATCCATAACTGTGTTCTTGTAAGAATATATATAATTTGATAATGATTTTGCAGCGTACTTTTAATACTGATACTATGTGTATAATCGGGCAATGTATATTTGTGGTAAATTTCATATACTAAAATTAGAATGAGTAAAATAAAATGTTGCTAAATGGACAAGGAAGTTTTATTTTCGTTTTATTGTCTGCTCTTTTGACATGAAATTTTCCACATACATGTCTTTGCCGATTATACACATACTAACATTATAAGAAATACCGGGCGAATTCATTATCAAATTATATTCCTACAACAACATATTTATACCGATGCCGATTTTCAAAATGGCTCGAAATCGAAAGCAGATAAGTGAGTCGTGATAACGGTTTTTCATGTGAAATGATATTGTCTAGGGTGCTCTTGTTCCACATTTCGATTATCTTTTATTTATTTGAAGATATCACACAATTACTGTAAAATTAGCGGTATTTTAATTTCGCCACGTCCTTTGAAAGCATAAATTTTTCAGATAGTTTAAAGTGAGATCCTAACAACTATAGTGTGCTCAATGTCCACAAGGAAAGGACCTGGTATTTGTTTATGTATTCACATACACGGTGTAGTCATTTGACCACCGAGCTCCTTCGTGGCTAAGCGGTTAGCGTACGCGCCTTTGGCGTGGGAGACCCGGGTTCGATTCCCAACAGGAGCTCATGCTGTTCGGATTAAACGTTAATCAGTAGGTCCCGTCTCATACAGCGTTGCTACTGAAAGGGATGTTAAACTCAAAATCAACTCATTTATTTGACCACCATCTGAAAATCATTGGACCATCGCATCGTAATCATCCTGTTGTGCTGGAAGCTGAAACAATGTATGGTACGCTAATACTTCATAGCACCAGACATTTGGTTTGAAACACAAAAGAACTTCAGACAGTGGTGAAGGAAGAAGGGGTCTGCCTTTTAGCAAGATATGCAAAAATAAATAGTTTTACCATACTAAGATATACCCGAAACGACATGAACTTCGGACCTTTTTCTTCTCCCCCCTTGTTGAAATTCTGCGTACGCGACTTGCTTGAGGCAATATTAAGAAGTCATCGCGCTCGTCCTAATAAATCTATGAGAAACCATTAGACTTAGACTGAAAGAACTTGAAGTCTTGAAGGAAGAAATCTGTGGCTATGAAATCCTTTCCATTGGAGACACTTTGGTTCCATTCTGATCGATTTCAATCTTGGTCTCCGTGAAAAGCTCAGTCAGGTGACAAATAGTCCCCCTCTCCCGTTTTCCTCTGGCGCCATTTCCCGTTTCCCCTTTCGTGACAGGACGTAATCAAAGCTCCAATGGGCTTCCACAATGAATTCCTCAAATAAGCGTTTAACAGGATTTATGGAGAACCACTTGCTGTGACATTAAAAGCAAACATTAAAAAGAAAAAACAAAAAAAAAAAAAAAAACGAAACTTTTGGTCGTTTTGAAATAAATTGGCCTTATTAAAATTGCTTTCATTCTTCCCACCCATTTTCTTTTCTCTTTCCGTTACCGAAATGTAAACGGGAGTTTTTATTTCTACTATTAATGTATCTCTGCAAATTTCACTGACATATTAAGCATCATCAAGCAAAGAAAAAAATGCCTGATTTTGAAAGTATTTAAGGCATATTCATTAGTTCCGCCCTCATTTATTTACTTATTTATTTTTCGAAATATTGGACAAATCAAATGATGATACCAAAATCTAATTACGTCATCATCACAGGTATTCTGCCATTGTTGGCAGGTCACTTCCGCAACTCAGAAATGTCCATGCTCCACGGTCTTTCGCTAAGCTCTTCGTCTTCACGTACGATTTTTTTTTTGTTTTGATATAATCCATTAATCTAGTCACTTTCTCCCTCTCCCTCTTTTTCCTGCCGCCATACCCTCTAGTACATTCCTCATGATACTGTTCCTTCTTAGCCAGGTCCCAACCAATTTCTCTTCCTCTTCTTAGTAATATGTAAATTATTCGTTTCTCCGCCACCATTTCTAACACCCTATTATTTATTTTTCGATCGATCCAGCTAATTCTTCTCCACACAGTGGCGTATACTGGTTTGAAGGCATGGGCTACCACTGACCTCGTATATTATTATTATTACTATTCATAATAATAATAATAATAATAATAATAATAATATGCATAACAATGAACGAGAAGTGGTTGGTGTGTTTTGTTTGAAGTTTGGTTTGAGATCATTAATATTTTCCACCGTAAATGAAATTCCATCAGACATTTGCGGAGATAACTTTTCGTGGATTGTATTCGTATTTTTCCTAAAGTCACTTCATTCAAGAGTCGCCTCAATTACTGACATTGGTTGTCATTCCGTACCAATCTTCGCAAAAATTCTGAGTATAGCAACGTAACACAAAAATGCAGTCATTATAATTGTTATGTCCAATATCGCTACCTAAATAGCAAATTTTGAGTTGTGTCAACGCAAACTGTTACGGAATGCGCCCGGTTATCCCATACAATATTTTTCGTTCATCAATTTGCATCACGAAATATGTAGGCCTATAGTAATTTTGCTATTTGTTCTTAAATCCATTAGTGTATTGATTTTAGCCTTACAAAAAAACGTTCTATAATCAATTAACATTGTAACAAAAATAAAAATTGATAATTTTGTTCGTAGCATTTCATTTTTCCCGCTAAAATATTACTCACAATGCTCACCAGAGTAATAGAAGTTAACACATTCTCCAATCTACAATACTGTCTGCAGGCCTCATTTCGCGATGGTTGGCGCAAAGTCAACGAATTCAACTCAATACAAATAACGCATTAAGTAATTATAGCAACAATAACAAGAATCGCGAAGTAAAACACAAATTTTGCATTGCGTTGTCGCAAAGCGCTACGAAATGATGCCCCGAAATTCTCAGATAGATCCAAAATGGATGCTATGTCATTGTTCTTAACTTAGATTTAGTCGCCCCGCCCCCAGAAACCGCTCCAAACAGAGGAACCCTGCTTGGTTGCTACCCCGTGCCTCGCTAGTATACATACTCGTATCCGTACGGAGGAACCTACGTGGGCGCGCAAGCAGTTACTTGTTTCTCTCTGCTAACAGACGACGCGGTTTCCCAATTCTCAAATCATCAATATTTACGTAAGGGAGCGGGATTGCGTTCTAAGCGTTAACGGCTGCCTTAGTATCTATTCACGTTTGCAAAAATATATAGAAACTAGTACCACGAAAAGAAGATAATAAACTGTAAACGTATTATTTTAAATTTAATTTATACGTGTTATATTAACTTTCTTTATTAATGTTGCAGGGCTACCGCCGGTAGCCTCGGTTGCCCATAATATACGCCACTGTCTTCATACCCACATTTTGAAAGCTTCCAGGCGTTTTCCATAACTTTTTCGTAATATCCATGTGTCTGCCTCATACAGTACGTTTTATGAGTCTCTTTCTCAACTCTTTATTCAGGGTCCCAAAAAGTAGTATTTTCTTCCTCCTAAAGGCTTCTTTCGCCATTCTATCCTTGTTTTTATTACACGTTCACACTTCATATCTTTACTAATAATACTACCCAGGTATCGAAAAGTAGTCTCCTCTTGTGTAAATAGTTTGTACTTTCGATATTAGGGTTGCCTACGACACGAGACATGAGTTGGTACTGTCTCGCCTCGGGTTGCACACAAGACGAGACAGAACTTTCACATCTTTTCGAGATGACCACGTTTGCCTACGAGACAGAAGCTGAAGCCGTCTCATTTCAAGCGTCGCCCAAGAAAGAAGACGAAACAGAATTTTCCCTGACAATATACAACACAAGCCAAATGCGAATAGAAGCAGATAACTTTCCGAGACGACACATACTAGATATATATGTGAAAATTTCTTCTATATATGTGAGAATTTTATTCACATATTTGAAAGAATTTGCTTCAACCAGTAAAGTAGCCATTTGTAACTATAAGTAAAATATTAATTTACCATTTGTTTATAATGAATAAGACAATAGAAATTTTCAAATCTCTTGTAAAATCTTTCAATGTTCTATGTTAACTAGCAACAAAATTTAACCTATTCCGTAAATATACAGTTATTACGAGTTATATTATGGTTACGGCAGTCGTTTTGAGTGTCAAGAAAATTAATTACACAACGACTGCGGTAACATTAATATTTACGAAATAGTTTAAATTTTGTTATTAGTTAACATGGAATATTGAAAGCTTTCACAAGTGATTTGAAAACTTCTATTGTTTTATTCATTATAAACGTATGATGAATTAATATTTTACTTATAGTTACAAATGGCTACTTTATTAGTTTAAGCAGAAAACAAGAAAGAAATTTAACTCGAAAGGGAAAAGAACCCTGGACCCTTTGCACATGAGTCTCAGATTTTCCTCACTCTGCCACGCCGTCACTTGATAAATTTGCATGTCGTACGATAGATGTGGCGAGTAGAAATATTAAGACGGTTTCTCTCCGTTATTTTTGATCATTGCGCTCTCCCAGTTTGTAATATTAACTCTTTAAATGTGCACTTCCACCCCGTAAAAATGGCACCGATTTTGATTTACCAAAGTCTGCTTTCTCCTTGTAAGAGTTGAGACGAATTCCTTCACAGGAGAAATGCCAACAACACAAAATTATATCATCCGTATCAACCTTCATTCATAACTGTCTGGGAATGTAACGTATTTGGACAAGAATTGATGAATACATAAGTCCTAAACACGTCTTACTGCTTTAGTATGGGCCAAAAATGAGTTCCAAGGAATAGTTCCTAGCTGTACACAAATTGCAAATAGTGATCGAACTTAGAACTCTAGTCACGAAAATGATCCTATTTAAGATGTCACCTCAACTTTCTACCTAGAAAAGGGCGAAACAAAATGTATTACTCTTATCAGCTAACAAATATTTATATTCCATTTCTTGTTGTCACAAAATGGTAATTCTTATCTCTAAATCCATATACATAATAATATTATTGTGTTCAACCTAACCTAACCTAACCTAACCTAAACCTAAGAAACATCTGACATACTATGTCTTTTCTGTTCCTATGAATACCTTCGACTATGTTACTTTTTCTTTCCTTCTGTGGTACTACTACTACTACTACTACTACTACTACTACTACTACTACTACTACTACTACTACTACTAATAATAATAATAATAATAATAATAATAATAATAATAATAATAATAATAATAATGGAATAACAGAATTACAATACCAATTACATAAGCATTACCTTCCCATAGAGAAAAATTAATAATTGCCACGACGGGATTTGAACCCAGGTAGCTGCAATGGGAGCTTCCTGCTTTCACATTTTTAAAAAATAAATCGCCCCAACCGAAGTACCGGTATTGTTCACCACTGACACCTCATGTCCTTTCGACGTATTCCAAACACTACAGGAACACGAACACAGAAATACTGATGACAATTAAAATTCCGACCTTGCTCTTCAGAGGAATTCGAAACCCTAGTGGATTGCGCCTCATGATCAGAAGCCGAACGCCCGGGATCACTCGGGTTGTGCCACTGGCTCAATTTGTCACAAATTCCTCATAAGAATATAAGAAAATAAACTAGTAGTTATGGAACATAAACATAGTACTGTCTATTTCTATACGTGTTGATACAATTCAAAGAATGTGAAAATAATTTCTGTCGTCTCTTCTTCTTTGGAAATTAGAAGTTAGAGTAAAGAAGAAAAATGTAATGTAAATCGGGACCATTCCTGAAACCGGTGACGTACAAGCCTGTAGCCTCAACTTGAAGAACGTTTCTTGATATTTTCCTCATTGAGGAACGTTTATATAACTTGTTTTTGAGTTAAACAAGGTAATCTAGATTAATACACTCACACAAGCATTAATATCTTGTTTACATTTTTTCATGAAAGGATTTTAACTAGGTATTAGTTTGGGTGGAAGGTTAAGTGGTGCGGTAGGTGAGTGGTTAGCGCAATGAAATTGTATTCGGTAGACCTGGGTTCGAATCCCGGCTAGGCTGAAACTTTTTCAAGTGATTCAATTTCAATGCATACAATCAGGTAACAATAAAGATCTTCTCTTCTCTAGAAAGAAAAAGATGTTGGTATAAGGACAATTGGAGAGAAGGTCTGTCGATGGAGACAATGATTTACAAACTTATTTCCAACAGTTGTTCTAGATTTGATATTTTCGTCTACTTTCAAGCATTTTCTGATTCATGCGTGATCAGTGTTTTTATTTCTTTGAATATACAGTATATAATGAAATAATACATTACATACACAGCAATATTGAGATTAATATATTATGTTCATTGGACAACACGCTCTGAACCAGAGAGATTGATCTCAGAATGGAGAAATGTTTCGTGCGCCATCTACTCACAATTTTACTTGCATAAAGACTTGACTCAGTGCTACCAACTGCTGTCAGTGCCGAGAAAAGTTACGTGTAAGTTGGGTTGCAACTGTCCAGGCGTTCTCAAAACTGCAAATGACCTGAACCCCAAGTAATGGAATTATAACAGTCAGGGGTACAGGTACTTATGTGAGTGACTGTACAAAGGTAAGACTGTTATTAATTAATAGATGATATTTGGGTGAACACAACAGCATGTTTAAGGATAAATTGTCATGTATTTTCCAGAAAATTAAAAAAAAAAATGGATTTTTGAGTCGTTAAAAATTATGACGTCATTGCTATTCTGCTGAGTTGATAGTTTCTATTCTGCTGGAGTAGAAAATTAATTTATTTATCTATTTATGTACAGTGTATCAAAATACACATTATTAAGTAGTAGTTTATTTTCTATCGGAATTGCACAAAAATAAATGAATAAATTAAATACGGAGAAGTCCATCGGATCCGGACGCCCCCAAAACTTCCTAACTCGACATACATTTGTTTATTTAGAGAAATGATTGATATACACTAACAATTTTGACCTTATTCATTATCTGTACTATCTCTTTTCTGATACAAGCAAGCTAACTTGATCATGTTTCGTGAGAATATAGGTGTCAATACTTAAAAATTATTTATCTTTTTTTCGGCTATAGATTAACATCCGTTCGATAGTACATAAACATAGTGCCACCCGTCTTCGGTGCCTATCTTTGCCCATTGTAAATTTTAGGAAGTGGAGGGACGCCATAGATGTTTTCTGAAAGTGAGGTCGCCCATTACCCTCGCTTTTACCGCTCCAAACCTCAGACCCCTCCCAGCAAAAATTTCTGGGTGCCCTGCTGGTTGGCTATGATTTTTCTCAAACATGAAAAATTGATGATAGAAGTAGCTTGTTACTTCTCGTGAAGGACAAAGTGTCAATTGTTGCTTCAAAATGTCCCATAAAACAAAGAAGAAAAAACATATACAACAACTGTTTGTTGGGAGCACAAACAGTTAGTAACAACTACAATTTCCGTCATTTAGGAAGTTGTCAGTTGGTGTACAAGCATTTAAAGAAAGGAAAAGAATGGAAGATAATAAACGAAAAATGGAGTCAGAAACAAAAGAAACCATCAGCACCTATTTGATGGCATTTTTTTTTTTTTTTTTTTTTCTGAGAACTTACATAACTCTTTTGACATGGGTGAACATTTGTAAACAAATCTTGTGAGGCTCTCTGGGAAGCAATTCTACCAAGAATTCGTGACCTCCTTTGTGGGTAAAACACGCAACTACATAATCCTCAGTAAATAACGAAAAAAATAAACGGTGTGCGTTGGTGAATTCTCATGACACGACTATCTGAAAACACGTATTGTTCCTCCAGCATCAGAGACGAGGCAGACAGCTTTTCAAAGAATCTTAGAAGGTAGAAAAGCGTTCTGATGCGGGCGACGGCTAAAGAATTTTAAGCTTTAAGCTTTATAACGAAGGTTTCATGGGAAATAATACAACAGCTATGAAACATCTCGTTCTATCTAGACACACAAATACATTTGGAACAGAATCTCTAACACACATCACGAAGTTAGACACTAAAATGAACAATACCCTACCCAATTCTCTTTAATTAAATCACGAATATAATAGCATTCCACAGTGCTATTAAAGAAATTGAGTTCAATATTTCCATCATCTGTCGTTTTTAGCAAATTGATTTGTAGGGGTATTGTTTTGACTTTTCCGTGAAATAAAATAAATTTTAATGGCTTGAGCTTACTAATTTTGTCCTCAAATTCATTTAATTTTCCTTATTTTTGGAAAGTTAAATTTTACTGTAATTTTAATACTTAATAATTAATGTGATTGAAGGAATATTACTTTTACAAGTAGCTATTATTATTATTATTATTATTATTATTATTATTATTATTATTATTATTATTATTATTATTATTATTATTATTATTATTATTATTATTATTATTATTATTATTGTTGTTGTTGTTGTTGTTCCTTTCCAAGTCTCCGGGTAGTGTGACAGGAAAACATGCTCCTGTAAAATTTGACTGGAATACTACATATATTTATCATTCGTACTGCTCTCGCATTTCAATTTAATTGTAAACGAGGTACTTGTTCATTACATGCATGATATCACGTGACACCGCAACTAAATTCCGTTGGCGATTGGTACGCACACAAGTTAAACCTCTCGCGCCCAGATTCGAGTCACTTAATAAATAAATAAATAAATAAATAAATAAATAAATAAATAAATAAATAAATAAATAAATAAATAAATAATAATAATAATAATAATAATAATAATAATAATAATAATAATAATAATAATATTTTCCGATCTCCAGCTTCCTCTTTTAGCACCCAATATTTTCTTGTTTCTCAAATCATCGATCAGTTGTGTTCTTCTTCTTCCTATTCCTCGCTTTCCTTCCATCTTTCCTTCTACGGTCGTATGAAGAAGACAATTTCTTCTCAAAATGTATCCAATCCAATTGGCCTTCCCACGAAGGCTGGTGGCTACAAGTGTCCTCTTCTCTCCTATCCGTTTTAAAACATTTTCGTTTGTTGCTTTCTCTGCGCATTTTATCTTCTCCATCTTCCTCCAACATCAGCTTTCGAAGCTCTCTAAATATTTATTCTTCGTAACTTCCGTAATGTCCAAGTCTCTGAACCATATTCCAATACTCCATACCAGCGTTTCCCAACTGGTGTGCCGCGAGTGGGCCGTTGGTGTGCCGCGAGGAAATTGAAACAAAATTATTAATCCTATAGCAATCAAATTGCAAGACAAAGGAAAAATGTATATTTGTATTTCACATTACTATGAACCTCTACTATGAATCTACAATTTTAAGTTTCATACTGACTTACTTTTCTGTACATTTTTAACGTTGAAAAACGTATCTGTTATCATTGTTATGACCATTATTGCTTCTTTATTGTTGCAGACAATTACGTAACTTGAAATTTTAAAATATCATTCAATCCTTTCGACAAAGCAAACGTGCATACGAATTACCTACATTTGTGTTTTAAAAGTAAGAGATTTGTTTGTTCGTTCATTATTTAGTGATCTTCCTTCTTTGTGAAAGGTTGGATACAGTTTTCGAAAAAACCTGAGTCCTATATTTCATTGCAATTGTTGTCAAGTTTTAAATTAGAATGGAAAATATGCATAATGATTTATCACGGGGGAAAACCAGTGATCGAGCTTTCTTCTCTGTGAGATCAGTAATCACAGAGAAAAAAAAATACTACTGTATTTTATATTTACAAATAATAATAATAATAATAATAATAATAATAATAATAATAATAATAATAATAATAATAATAATAATAATAATAATAATAATAATAATAATAATAATAATATCTATATGAGTGTGCCGCAAGAATTCAAGTTACACCTGTAGTGTGCCGCAAGTTGAAAAAGGTTGGGAAACGCTGCTCCATACATAGTACCTGACCAACTTTTTCCTTAGTCCAAAATTAAGTCTGCTAGTCAAGAGTGATTTTTTTCCTGTTCAATGCTTCTTTGTGTATGACAATTCTGGACCTAATCTCTTTGGTGCAGTAAGAAGCGTTTTTCGTCAAAATACTTTTTGATTCCTAAAGTTCTGTTTGTTCTACTCTGACCCGTAAAGACGCATTTCCACAAAATATTCTCATCATCTTCGATTTTTCGATATTAACTTCCATTCCATTCAGTTTCCCAGTATCAACTGTTTTGTCAATCATCAATGCAAATTCATTTTTAAGAAACGAAGGTACATTTAAGTGCGTTTGAAGAAGTGACTGCAATCAAACCAAAACAAAACAAGAAATAATTTCCTATGTAAATCATTGTTAAGAATAAAATTGGCGGAGGTAGTTCGCATTTGTTAACTATGCAATATCAATATATTAATTAAATCTTCCGAACAACACTTATCCCCATCAGTAACCCATCTTTATGAATAACCTGAATTGAGGAGTTTAATGCAATAAGGGCGTAAGTCTGAAATATGCATTTCAAGTAAAACTATGTTGAAAATTTAAGTAGCGTTTTTTTCTTACATAAAACAATGAAATATGCAACATTTTATTCTGATATTGAGTTTAAATTTTGACAGGAGGCTAAACAAGCATGGTAAAAGCCACTTATGCATTTGATGCAAAAGGAGCGTACAATCGCTTACGCTCTTATTACATCAAACTCCTCAATTACTGAAATACATGTATATACCAATGGTCTAGGTTCTTACATAAATATTTATTCACGAAATCTGGATAGTAACAAAATCCTTTGAGAAAATAGCAATTTTCGACTTTCACTCCACCGTAAATTGTTCTTGTTTTAGGAACAGGAAAAAAAATGTCGACACGCACAAAATCTCCATAAATTTACAATTTGGTGTTGATGAAGTCGTGTGGTGAACGTTCTACGCATCTGCACATGTAGACAAACAAATAAACTAATTTGGTAAATACATAAAATGTCATCAAGAAACCAGTTGTTTCGCCATACAAATGACATCAAGTTTATAAACAAATTGAAAATTTGAACTTTTTTTTAAATGAAGTTCCAGCTACAGCTCACGAGCAGGGCTGGATTTACGGTCTACGGAAACTTAATAAGCAAGGCGAAAAAATAATTGCAAAACTATAATAATAATAATAATAATAATAATAATAATAATAATAATAATAATAATAATAATAATAATAATAATAATAATAATAATAATAATAATAATAATAAAGTTAGAGTAAACGCTCTCCAAGTAATAATTCCTTTAACCGACACATCTAACAAGTCTATTGGCTTCTATCATTGGTGATACTATTGGCTTCAATAAGTTTACTTTTTAAAATTTCCTCAATCGAAGGATTGGTAGAGGTGACTCGGCACGATTAGCTTGCTCGAAATTAAAATCTGACTCGTAGAGACCTTTTCCCTTTCTTTTGTGTATGGGCGAAGGCAACTGGGTCCAAAATCTCGGATGTCCTTAATAATATTCCGCACAGGTTACAGTCAGAGAGTGAACGTAGCAGTTCATGTAAGAAAATGCCTCGGCAATGCTGGTGTTTTTTGTGGAATATGAAGTGAAATCAAACAAGATTTCAAGGAATGGAGAATGCAGTTTCAACAAAATCGATGAACAAAGAAAATATGTTAATGCATTCGAAATTAGGAACTGACTTATCGGACTGCCATGTATTTAGATATGACTGAATGTTATTATCTTTCAACTTATCTCGACCTCGACCTCACTTATCATGGACTCCAAAAACAGAACATTAAGGTAAAGGAGGGGGGGGGGCATTTTTGGGAGCTTATTTGAGTTCACCTTACCTTCACACATACATACCAACGAACAGTTGAAAGTTTCAGGAGGGCTAAAAGTGGTTCGCTACACGCGAGTGGCTAAGCCCCTCCTTGGCCATCCATAGCTACGGATCTGAATGTCAATAAATGGAGAACTTCCACAAGTTCTGTGAGGTTAAAAGGTGCAGAGAACGTGAGATTAAAGTTTCCTTTGAGGTTTGTAGAGTCTTGTCTCTGGTTGTAGCGATTGTCATGAGATCTTGCATTAAAGCAGAAGTACTATCTGGAACCGAAGACAGTTTTGTTGAAATACAGTATCTGGAGCCAAGTATGATCGTGATGTTGAACACAGGTTACAGCACTGGTCATTCAAGGACATTGTTGGACGAAGACTAAACAGTATAACTTTAATTAAAGGAATAAAGGGACATAATCCACGTGGAAAGAAGGGAGAGATCCTGACGTAAGCAATTTGAAGAGAGTTGAAGAGTGATTGGAGAAGAAAGACTTCTTTTGTTGTCGTTAAGTACTCTTCAACTGGGGTGGCTTTTTCTTCCCTTGTTTCTGAGAACAATCGCCCAGCGTCTCACCCCCGACCACCGACTGGAAACAATGCTTAGGGTAAGTCATGACGATAACTTTCGAACAAATGCTGGGAGACGGGGTAGTTTCAAACAGCTACGTGCTTTTTTTAAAGTAACTATTAGAACATATTAAGTGTAATTATGGTCTGGAGTAGGACAAAAGAATTGTGGCTAATCCCTCCTCACGATCTGTCAAAAGAGACAGATGGCTGTTGAGGTTTTGGAAAGAATTCTGACTGGACATTGCCTTTCACGCTCCACGAAACGAAATGTTTCAAACAACACCCAAATTTCAACGCAACCGCAAATACAAGCTATGTGCTCACGAAATACAAACAATATACTCGTACGTAAAATAAAGATTTTTCTGCAATTACATATGCCAACTGCCAAGTGGCAAGATTTCACTGAAAGTTTTGATCTTGATCCACATGAAATTACTGAAGGTACAATGGCCCCACGTATGGTAGTCGCTAACGCTCTCGATTTAGGTGAGAGCGACCCCTGGTTCGATTCTTTGTGGGGACATCGGTCGAAAAGTATAAAAGCTTTTTTTAAGGCCAAGCATTCTAATTGCGTATTTCCTCATTTGCACTAGGTAAATGTTGGGACGGTACCAAACATAATGGTCTCCAGGCCACTTCCTTCCCTCGTGGCAAGAAAGCTTTCAGTCAGTTGGCGCTTGGTTGGCTTTTGGTTTTCTACACTCGCACTTGAAACGCATGCTTTCATACAATCTGCCTTTTGTTGTACTTGCAAGTGATGCTTTACACCCATCGCAAAGTTTTATAGCATCATTGGCCGTTCATTGGCTATTGACTTGACTTGTAAAACGCTTGCGTCACGCTTGAAGGAAACACTGAATGCAAGGTTGCCCCCATGTAACTTCGTTACTGGAATCTAGCTCGCGGCATGCTTTCACGTTTTCCAATCAAGCTGGATGCAAGCTTGGCGGACTTGCAATTCAAGCTTACAGCAAGCGTTTTGCAAGTTGTATCTGTTACTAGGGTTCCTTTCTATTTCTTTCTTCCTTCCCTTAAAAATAGGATGATAAACTGACGGATTTCATTTTCTTTGTTCCTTTCCAAGTCTCCGGGTAGTGTGACAGGAAAACATGTTCCTGTAAAATTTGACTGGAATACTACATATATTTATCATTCGTACTGCTCTCGCATTTCAATTGAATTGTAAACGAGGTACTTGTTCATTACATGCATGATATCACGTGACACCGCAACTAAATTCCGTTGGCGATTGGTACGCACACAAGTTGAACCTCTCGCGCCCAGATTCGAGTCACTTAATTCGAAAGCATGAGCCGTGATAATTATTTGCCGTAGAACAAGTGCGAGACATGTGGGAGTAGTCGTCAAATAATAATGAACCAGCTCAACCTGCTTCCAACGTATGTATAACACATCTCATTCGGGGTTTTTTGAATGTCGTCGTGTTCTATTGTGTTTGTTCGATCTTTCAGAAGCTTCCATTCGCCCGCATGCAGAGGGATTATGAAATATAATACTCCAGACGGGAGATTAAACAGCGGATGTAGGTCGAGCGTCAATTAATTAGGGCAAGCAGTTACGGAAATATGCCATCAGAAACATTTTAGCTGGAAAAATAAAAAGAATTCCTGGAAATCTTCCATGAGAGATATACGTATGTTCACTCAGTTTATTGCCACGTCATTATTACACACATTATTATTATCATTATTGTTATTATTCGCAGCACACTTCTGTTAAGGGTCTTCACTACAGCGAAATTAAACTACCGCTAATTTTAGAGTTTTTCTGTAATATCTTCAAAACAAATAAAAACGTAGTGAAGTAGACAGTGCGATTTTGCATGTGATATTTATACCACAATTCACCTATCTGCTTTTGGTATGTCGCTATTTAGAGAACCCGCAAAAAAAAAAATGCTAAATTTATCTATAGTTGCAAATCGAAAGCAGATAGATCAGTTGTGATAACGGTATCGGATGCAAAATCGTATTGTCTAGCTTACTACGTTTCTGCTTTTTGAATATTTTTTTATTTATTTTGAAGATATTACAGAAAAACTCTAAAATTAACGGTAGTTTAATTTCGCTATAGTGAAGACTCTTAACTTCTCCTGACATACTTCCCCTCTCCTCTACCAAAAGTGAGACTTACTTTAAGCTTACTTCAATGATTGACTGATTCTTTATTATACCTCTTCCCTTTCTTCTGGGTATGAAGTTCATTAAAATTTGTTGTTGTTCTTTAAAATATACACTTTTCGGTTCTAAAGTAAATGTTCTAATTTTTTTTCAGGCCCCTGTAAAATTTCAATCACAATCTATCGTCATCACTCCTTGTTTGTGGACAACTTTTGGCTCTAACAAATAGATTTAATAGTTATTAAATTATAAATCTAAGTTTCTTAATCAATGGGGCAATTACTGAGGCATCACACAATAGGTGAACACAAAGTACGCAGTAATAACAATACTTCGAAGATACGAAACACCTTGACTCGTTAAAATACAACTTCGCCACGAAATCCAACTTTTGATAACAGATCTTTTATCTTTTAATAATACTAAAATAACATGTATACAGGGCGTTACAAAAACGTTATCATAATATTTTGGGAACAGATTTCTCACATTAAAATAAGAAAAAAAAAGTTCATATGGACCTGTACTCAAAAGTGGATATTTCGGAGTTATAGGGTACCGAAAACATGAAGTAATTGAACTTTAAAAGTTCATAGCTTCACTACTATGGGACCTATCGTAGTCGGATCAAGACATCACCAAGGAACTGGTATGTAAACTATCAAAAAATCCATGTTTAAGAATGCTCCAGTACTTCCACACCAATTTTTAGAGAGGTAGGTGGAGAGTGATCAAGTACTCCTAAACACCCTCTCTAAAAATGATTGTACAAATACCGGAGGTTCTGAAAAATTAATATTTGGATAGTTCACTTACGAGTTCCTTAGTGATGTCTTGACTCCATTACGATCAGTAGTATAGTAGTGGAATTATAGACCTTTAAAGTTCATTTTTTTTCACGTTTTTGGCACCCTATAATTCGAAACTATGCACTTCCGACCACAGGTTTATATTAACTTTTTTTTTCTTATTTTGAGTGAGGAAACTATTCCCAAAATACTGTGGCAATTTTTTTTGTAACACGTGTCTGTCGTAAGCATTTCAAATAAAAAGGGTCTCCAAAAGCCACCAAATTTTCTATACAGATATATTTTCACCAGAGCTAATCGTGTACGAAGTCTTTTTCGATTTTGGGATCGGTGGGATCAGTAAAGATCAAAAGTTATGCAATTTTTTCCTGGTGGAAATTTCAAGCATTTTACGTTTTGTAACACCTTGACTGTATGCAACCAACATGACATATTAGAGTGTGGGGTTACATAACAGAATAGGATAAATGCGTTGCTCTTCATTATTGATATTAACACGGCCTTACATAAAATGAAAGGATAAATACGCGTGTGATGGAGTGGCTGTGAAGGCTTCCTTTAAGGATCTTCTTCTTCCTCTCTTTTCATACAGTTTCTGAATTAACACCATCCAATGATGGATGCTTACTGCTAGTAATATATATTTTGAAATTGGCCTTTTTCATTTGTTATTTTTATTCAGATAGGCTCTCGTTTTCTATCGAATTTAAATAATTTTATATTGAACTTTGAGTTTGTCAGTTACTTTTAAAATAACCTAATTGACCTTTGTTTTCATGTTTAAATTTTTTATACCAACCTTTGTTGGAGCTCCCCCGTGGCTAAGCGGTTAACGTATGCACCTTTGGCGTGGGAGACCCGGGCTCGATTCCTGGCAGGAGCTCCTGTGGTTCTGATTCCATATTAATCAGTAGGTCCACGTCTCATATAGCCTCGCTGCTGAAAGAGGCGTTAAACTCAAAAATCAACTCAAATTAACCTCTGTTTTCATATTGACTTTACTTTTAACTTATTTTCTTTAAATTTTGATATTGGTCTTTGTGTTTTAATTGCATTCAAAATCTGAAGTTGATCTTTCTTCTGAACTTACTTTAAGATTTTCAAATTGTCTTTTTATTTCATTATTTAGGCTATTTGTGGAAAATATTACGAATCAGAGACAGGCTGTTAGGCTACAAAGATTGATACGACACGTTAACCGTGAGATAAATTTGATGGTAGTTTCGGTTATAGTTCGATATTGATACTTAAAAAAATAAAAATCCCGACTTGGAATATTACAAATAAATAAACGTGAGTCAACGCTTCGATTCCTGCAGCTGACTTTGACAAAAGAATACTATTGTTATGAGAGATACAGCCCTTTTATAGAAGTAGCTGAAATGAACTAAAATGAGCACAAGGTAAATCCATGGAAAGAGACCTTTTATTGCATGAAACACGAAGAAAGTAAGAGAAAAAAAGATAGCCATTGCAGTATTCGTGATAACTGGAGCATCTTTGCAGCTGATTGGTTGATTGGGTTTGACCCCATTTACTCCAAGAGACCATACGTCATTTCTAAATCGGCACATGAATCGACAGCAGGGGTCAGGAGGTCATCACAAGGAGCATCCATCCGCCGATGGTTATTTGCAGAGGTCACGCGAACAGATTATTTAGAAACGTTCTTTAGCTGCGAGACATAAAGAAACGCGAGGTAAATATCCGTGATCGATAGGGCTGCACGCAAGTCCCGTGGCCTGCCCTCAGCTAAATGTCTTGACCTTTTCCCCACAAAGCAGACGAGAGATTAATCAACGCTAAAATAGACTCAGTCGCTCCACCTGTATTATCACCTGTCTGCAAAGAATATTTTAGGTTCAAACTAGGGATTTGTTTTATTTCTTTGTTTCACATCTACAGTGCTACTTGACTACAATGAATTCTTTTGTTGGTTGGTTTAATTAGTTTAATGTCCTCTTCAGCACCGAGACTATATAAGACGTACAGGTCTTCAGTTTAAGGTACATTCCGAACGATCGTAATGCTTTCAAATTTAAATGCTCTCCGACCAGAAATCGAACCCGGGACCCCGTGCACCATCGCCGAAAACTCTTTGCGTTTAAGTAGTAAGTTTTTTCACGCTTTGAAGGGGCCACGGTGGCTCAGTGGAGAGCGTTCTCGTTTGGTGCGTGGGGTCCCTGGTTCGATGCCATCTCGTACCAAGTGATCTTTGTGATGGAGAAGCACCGTGTGCGTAGGTAGTCCCGTTTTCTTCTATTTTCTTAATTCCACAATTTTATTCATTCTCATTATTATGTCTTCTTTAGCCTACGGGGCATAACAGTGGAGCGTAAAACCGGAAGATTTAATTAATTTATTTTCAGTTTTAATTTATTTGTATTATTATTCTTGGTTCAAAGTAAGTTTGTCTTTTTTTTTAATTGCAAGTACAGTCTGTAGTCATCTATTCCTAGGAAAATATCTTAAGACGTTTTATCTTGAGATAAAAATATTCTTGCATTTAATAGCTTAGAACAGAATAGTTTTATACAGGGTGTCCGAGAAAGAATGTACCGGCACCCTTTTAAAATAAACATTTTCGAGCCTCCTGATGTGATAATAGAATATCTTTTAAATACCAAAAGCAAGGTAGTATATCAAAGCTTTTTTTCCTACCTTACAAAGATTCAATATGGGCACCTTCGTGACACGGCAGATATCTAGTCGATAGTTCATTTCCTCTGATACGCGAATCAACATGTCTCTCGTAACGGAAGCAAAGGCTTCTGTGATCCGTTCTCGCAACCCCATCAGACCTCGAGGCAATGGTGGGACAAAGACGCGTTCTTTGGTAAAAATCCATGAAAAGGAAGTCGCATGGTGACATGTCTGGAGACCTCGGAGGCCATGTCAACAACTCTCATCATCAGGACCAGTGCGATCTATCCAACGCTGTGGAAGATGTTCATTCAGATACCCTCACACGTCGTTATGGAAGTAGGGTGGAGCTCCATCCTGTTGGAAAATGAAATTCGGGAGTGTTCTCCAAGTTCTGGTATCAACCACATCTTGAGCATGTCAATATACGAGTGCCCCGTTAAAGTTCTCTTTGCAAAGAAGAATGGTCCATAAAACTTTGTTTTGGACATGGCAGCAAAGATGTTCAACTTTCGAGAATCTCTGATATGCTGAATGATTGGCCGAGGGTGTACTGAACCCTACATTCGAACATTCTGTCTGCTGGCTTTGCAGTTGATATTTAAGGTCGCATCATCACTGAAGATTACCTTTTCCCTAAAATCATCATTTTTTAGGAATCCTAACATGTCTACAGTGAAGAGAGTGCGAAGTGTTTTGTTATCTTCAGCAGTGGTGCCCCCCCCTTATGTCCATGACGCACCCCCCCAATTGTCTGTCCGTAGGTGTTCTTCCATGAAAAAAAAATCTTCTTTTCGATTAATTTTTACATCCCTCAAACATATTTATATAGATTTTTACCCCCCCCCCAAATATTTCAATGACGCAGTTTGCGTCATAGCCCTCCTCTGTGGGCACCCCTGTCTTCAGTGAGTGCCTGCACAAGTTGCAGCTGGTAAGCCTTGAATTTCAAACGCTTACAAAGAACATCCTATTCTGTTGAACGGGGCACTCACAGTCCGTTTCCAGAACTGCTTTGTGGGGATGCGTTGGAAGAATTGCCGAACTCTATCCACTGTCTCCTCTGAATGCGAAGGACGGTCAATGCTTTTGCTTCTGGATGAGTTGTGCATGCCAAAGGTTAATGGAGTTCTTGTCAGGTTGACCGAACCCAAACTGTAGCCGAAAGATAACGTACGTTAACTTTGTGAATTCCATAGCACAAAATACATTCTGTTGTTGTGCGAGCACTATCTTTAAAAAAAAATGGTGGTCTTGGAAAAAGCGGATATTTCAATCAAAATTTGGAGTAAATAATAGCAATCTTGGTGACTGACACCTCTCTCCACGAACCGGGCACCTAGAAAAGGGTACATCTTTTCCAAACACCCTGTATATTTTCCTTGATATAATGGCAATTAGAGATGCAAGGGCTCGGAAAAAAACCGGCTTTTTTGGAAAAAAACTCGGTTTTTTCTGCTTTGCTTTTTTGCTTCGGAAATTTTGGGCTTTTTTCAAAATACTGCTTTAAATTGATAAAACAGACTTTGTATCGCTTCTCTATAACACAAAAAATCATTTAATTAGTGGTTGATGCTGATAATAATATAAAACATCGAAAATAAACTATGAATTTCGAAAAAATATTTCAAACAATTTTTCTTCAACATATTTACATTATGAATTCCACAGGATTAACCAATGTATATAATAAGAATTTTTTAACCTCCTATATACAAAAGTAAGCAGAGTTGGCAAGAACCGTGGTTGATTTTGAAAATGCCAAAAACCCGTTTTTTGGGGGATGTTTAAACCAGGCTTTTTTGGTTTAAACCAGGCTTTTTGACTTAGATTTTTTGCTTTATGTATTTATATTACATATTCACAGAAATAAGTTTGTTTCGCCTTGATGTTATTATGCAACAGCGGGGTTATGCCGGAAGAACTCACATAAGCTTAAAGAAGTGCGGTCAGTAAATTTCTTAAGTTGAGAATCTCCCGCCCTAGCCATCGGGAAAATCCCGTCATTACTTGAAATGTAAGACAATAACGGGAAAATCCTGTTATTGCTTTGCATGTAAAATTTAAAGGTCAACGTACCATAATCAGTACGCTAAAACTGAGGTATTAAATTACAAATTTAGTACCGGTACGTAGATATCATTGAAAGTCCAATCCAAGCTAATGTTGGAAGCTACGTAGGCAATCGATAAATTTTGCCAATTTCTATCAATATATTTAAGCAATATTGGCTTCTTTATAAAACAACACGCATTTAGGCATGTAGAAATATACAATTTGGTTTGTTTCGTATATTTAGGCTTAACATCCTTACGAAATACCGAGGTTATCAAGGAGAAGACTTTCGCTTAAACTGACATCCGAACCGCTACTTGGGTTACGCATGAAAGAAGGTTTGTGGTTCGACCGAGAATTGAACATGGAACACCTTGATTAAAAGGTGAAAGGGAAATAAAACTATTGCAGGTGGTTTGATATCTGGAAACGTTACCATGAAGTTCACACGATTCGCATTTTTCATTCTTTTTATTTTTGAGGTTTAAACCAGTTATTAAAAAAAAAAAAAAAAAAAGTTGGTGTAAACCAGCCAACCCTAAAGTAAACACTTCTTTTTAAAGAATACACAAATAACTAGCAAAATAATATGTAGTATTTTTACTTCAAAATATTCCATACCCTCTTTTTGAAACAAAATAAAATTAAAATAAAACATAAGAGAAATACTTAGATTTATATGATACACTTAAAGGCTGCACATCTAGAGCTTTTGGTTCTGTATATTCTTGAAATTCTACAGTTAAGTTTTATAGAACCATCATCACAGTTTACCCAATCCTCAAGTTTTCTGAATTTTTAACAAGAGGGATTCAACATATCATTTCGGAACTCCCCCCCCCCAAAAAAAAAAGACTACGGAATATATTTAAGTTAAGATAAATACAACTGCACAACAAACATGACTGAGTGATTAGCTTTTGCGCTTCTATCAGGAAGTCCGGGATTCAACCAGCATTCGACCATTCTGACAAAGCTTTTCTTCATTCCATCTGTTAATGTAGAAATAGTGCGTGTACTGTGAGTTGGGCGACTTCCTTTTTTATTGTTTTTAAATCGTTATTATTACTAATTACCAGCAGTGACGGTTTTGCGAAGGTTAGGGGGGGGCGGTCTTTCGGACTGAAGCCCGTTCCCCAAAGTTACGGAATGTCTGCAACAAACTAAATATCTATTATTTATGCCTTTACTCATAAACTTTAAGCTCCCGTCAAATAAAAATTACGAATGTTTAAAAAATTAAACATTAGTAAGAAATCCTTCCCAAAATACTTTTCTAAATCCGCCACTGATTCTCAGTATAAAATGATTTTTAAAGTTGTATCCGGATGCTAAACATATAAACGAAACGAAATATTAGTTATGCCTGTACTCATAAACTTCAAGCACTTCCCAAATAAAATTAGGACTTTTTAGGAAACGAAACAATCAGAAAAACACTCCTAAAGTACTTTTCTAAATCCGCTACTGATTATTTGTATAAATTGGTATTCAAGGTTGTCTCCGGAAAATTATTGCTAAATCACTTCACAGCTACAGTATAACAGAAATGTGGAAGTACGGCTTGAAGGATATATTGAAAAACGTACGCTTTGACGGATAAATAGAAAAACGGGCAAGTTTAACTTTTGCGCTAGAAGCTAGAGTACTAAAAGCTCTTAGAAATGAAACACGGATGACAAACTAGAGAAGAAAAAAGATGTCGATAACTCAAAAGTTAAAATAAAGTTAAATAGCCTCTAAAATTACCCTTAAATACTACATTCTTCATGTTAGCTTTAATTTGTAAAACATGTGCTCCATCCATCTTGATGGTGAATTTCAGAGCGAAATATCACATTCAGGTCATGGAATTCTTATGTAACTATAGAATCTATCTAACTATAAGAAAGCTATTTAGATAGAAAAATCATGAAGTTGAAAAAAGCCAAAATTCCCAAAATTCTCGTTTTTTCCCAAAAAAGCCGGCTTTTTATGTGAAAAAAACCATCGATTCAAAAAAGCCGGCTTTTTTGCATCTCTAATGGCAATTAATATAAGTGTGTAGTCTACTGATTATGTAAGTTATACAATATAGATATACATTAGAGATGTATGTAGTTTCCATTAGGTTGTTTTCAGTTAGATAAAAGAGTAGACAACAAAATAGTTCAGGAAATTGACTAATTTTTTGTCTTTACTTTTAGCACCTTTTCGCTTCGTTTCTTCCTATGAAAAAAAAAAAAGAAATGAAATCTTTAAGTTTTACGTCCCACGGTTATGCCGGTTAGGCTAAAGGAGACGGTGAAGATGAGAGATGAGTGAAATGGTGGAATGAAGAAAGTGGGAGGAAACGGGAGAACCCCGAGAAAACCCACGAGCACGGTGTCTGTCCACCACAAAGTCCACACGGCGTGAGCTGGGATCGAACCAAGGATCCCAAGCACCGGAGGTGAACGCTCTACCACTGAGCCACCGCGCCCCCCTCTTCCTATGAAGCGTACCTCTAAAAATCTTAACCATGGTTATTAATATAGTTTGAAACCATTTTATCAATTTGTACCTTTCTGCTGGGATTTTGAAAGCACTACTGAAGAAAAAGGTATAAATTTAAAAGGAACGAAAAAATTGGACATAATGTTTCTTTTCCTTTTCTTCAAAATCAAATGTGCACAAATCTTCCAGGAACTAGACTTATTCTTCAGTAAATTTTCAATGATTTTCTCCATAGAATTTGCTTTTCTAAGAAAAGTCAATGCAACTACAACCAAAGCAGTGTTTATGGCATGAAGTGGTCGGCAAATTCCTCTCTCATTCCTCAAACGGCTTTATCGAGATTTGTCGCAGCGAGAGCGGAAATGTACAGCAGGGACCCAAAGGGAGATGACATGGCGTCTCTCTCTCTCTTGCTCTGTTCGCAATCGATTGTCTCCCTCAACATAAATCGTGGTGACCCGTCCAATGCAGACGCCCCCCTCCACTCACTCGGTTTATCCGACCGCAAAATAGAAAATGAGAAAAATCTAAAATTGCTTTCAGTTTCTCAAATCGATGAGATATCACCATAAACGCTACGGAAGCTCAATACTACAGAATATTAATCTCTCCTAGTTACAGGCGGATTTTTACCTTTCCACACAAGCTAATATTTCAGCAAGGAAGGAGGAAACATGGACCATTGTCACAGTTTCACTTATTTATAGAACAGCTTATTGTGTGTGGGTGGAACAATTACAGACGAAACCAAGTGAACGTCGCGAACGACAGGTAAAATCTCTAAATACAGATTTATTTTTTATTATTATTATTGTGACCAAGAGTGCGGTGCATGAGAATCGGCAAATGTCATAGCAGTTCGTAGACCAACTCAGTTAGGCCTGCTACACACTATGAGATAAGTCCTAGGAGGTATCTAAGGAAAAATGTTACGACATAACTCGTACGAAATCCTACCCTTTTGTGCCATACACGTAACTACACTGCACATCCTACTGATATTGATACCAGGCGCTAAAAATATAAAATTGAGAAGATAAATTAGCAAAACATACCTCATCAATCCCTGCACAACTCTTCATTTACATTTTGTCGAGTATTTTTGCTATTTCACCCATATGCGGCTGGCGGGAAGAAAACAAATTTGTTTTCACTTGGTCTCACCTGATGTCGCTTAAAATCGAAATCTTACGAATTCTCTTTCCGAAATAGAGCGTGCTCTACACAAGAGAAATCTCATAGGATCGTTCAGAACACAGGAAATGACATGCGAACTGATGCCATACACGTTGAGATTTTAACTATAGGAAAAATCGTAAGAGATTTCCTAGGAGTTATCTGATAGTGTATAGCAAGCCTTATGGTCCGTAAGAAGTACTGCTGACAGCGAAATCATGTCTTCCTTAATCTAGAAACTTCTTATAAATAATAATAAGGCAGCTGCATTTTACATCGTGAAACGAGGATAGATTTCAAGTATGGAAACTCAATATCAAAAATGGAAGTGAGAGATGTTCCACTTTCGGTTGAAACAGAGGGAAGATATCAGAGATGGAAGTGTTCTTGAGACATAGAATCCATCTCCCATTCGATCCAATCGGCGTTTGTGTGCAGTTCTTCTGTTCCATAACAACCGTCGTCAACAGTGTTGCCTATAAGACAAGACAGAGCACTTGCAATAGAAACAGCTATGCTTCTCGAGACGAGACTGCACTTTAAAGACATCATCCGAGACGAGATAAACTGAAATGTTATCTCGGAGGTATCATTAGTTTTCCGTAAAATTGCAATTGGAATGTTACGTACTTGGTATGTACCTAGCTGAAACTTCGGAAATAACCCTCGTGTTTGGGGTTGAAATCCATCCACAATTACGGGGCAGAGTGGCTCAGTGGTGGAGTGCTTATCTTTGGTGCATGGGGTCCCTAGTTCGGTCCTCGGCCAAGTGAGCTTGCGGTGGGCAACATAGTGACCGTGAGTTTTCTCGAGGTCCTCCCGTTTCCTCTTACTTTCTTATTCCACAAATTATTCAATCATCATTCACTTGCTTTAAACACCTGTCTCCCTTAGCCTAAAGGGAATAATCGTGAGACGTTACACTCAAAAGATTTCATTTGATTTTTTCGATCGACAATTAGAAGCTAGAGTGGATGCTGCAAGCTTGATTTAGAAACAAAAACATTTGCTGACCTCTAAAAAAACACAGCATCATTAGTTAGGGATGGCCACATTTTTTCGAAAAATACTTTCTCGAAAAATGGATTTTTCGAAAACGAAAAACGAAAAACGAAAAATTTTTCGAAAAACGAAAAACGAAAAATTTTTCGAAAAACGAAAAACGAAAAATTTTTCGGAAAACGAAAAACGAAAAATTTTTCGAAAAACGAAAAACGAAAAATTTTTCGAAAAACGATAAACGAAAAATTTTTCGGAAAACGAAAAACGAAAAATTTTTCGAAAAACGAAAAATTTTTCGAAAAACGAAAAACGAAAAATTTTTCGGAAAACGAAAAACGAAAAATTTTTCGGAAACGAAAAACGAAAAATTTTTCGGAAAACGAAAAACGAAAAATTGTTCGGAAAACGAAAAACGAAAAATTTTTCGGAAAACGAAAAACGAAAAAAATCGAAACAGAAGGAGATGGAACACGAAGGGACGAAACGAAACTGATGAGAAATTTGAAGTTGCGAAAGAGCAACATTTCCTTCCCTGCCTGGTTTGATTGAAGTTATAAACAAAAGAAAAGAAACGCATCATTACATACAGATAAGCTTTACTCCCTGACTGAAATTGAATAGTATCTTATTTCGCTGATGCGGCGTGTTCTAATCGTAATACGTGGTAGCTATTTGAGACTGCTTTTAGCTAGCTATCTCGTACTCGCCTTTGTTGATACGGTACGTGGTTTCGTATTCGCTGTGACTGAATATTTTGGTAACAATAAAAGATTGTTGTTTAGAGAAAGGACACGTGTCCTACGATATCAACACTTCTGATATGTTTATTGGCCTAGTGGGAGAAGCATTAGTTCGTTATGAGGAATACCCAACTGAGTTCATTATATCAGTTACCAACGCAGAGCTTGTTTCGAACTATATAAGATAACTGCAAGAAGAGATATTTTCGGGAAGTATTTACAATGGGAAAGTCGAATATATGGGAACATTTCACTCGTGAAAATAATGGTGTTTCTTCAAAATGCAATTACTGTCGAAGTATTATCCACAATCGAAATTCAACGACTGGCTTGTGGTACCATTTAAGATCACGACACGTTGGTGTTATACAGGAAACATCAAGATAGCTGTCACTGGAAGAGATTATTGAGGCCGAGGGTGATCCAGAGATGGAGCCACAAAAGAAACAGAGGTAAGTGATTGTACATTGGTGTCATTTGAATCTTCTAGCCCCCTCCCCGAGTGGGGTAGATAAGATTTATTTAGAGGATACTCGTGTTTGACACTCTTAGAGTAAAAATAAAAAAATAACGTGACAGGAACACACTTAGTGGACTATTTATCTTTACACTCTTGTAACTTTTAGAATAATATAAAAAACGGCTGAAATTTTGTTACAAACTAAGGATGCTACAGTATCACAAACATCCACAAAGATCCAGGCCCGTGCTGGCTTACTAATGAGGGCGGTGGACAAGTCTACCAAGAGGGCGCTCATACAAACGTGATTACGTTATATATATATATATATATATATATATATATATATATATATATATATATATATGTGTGTGTGTGTGTGTGTGTGTGTCTTTTGGAAGATTTAATTCCTGTCTCCAAGATAAAAAGAAAAGTATAGACCAACCTGGGTGTAGAAATGCCTCGGGGCGATGACCATCCGAAAATTTTCGGAAATGCAAAAACAGACATACTCCAGAACAAAATTTCGGATTGAAATTGGGCAAAAGTGAATGTCCATTATTTTTAGTCATAGATTCCATTAGTGTACAATCGGATAAAGTGCAGTGGCGGTGCAAGGGTGGCTCCCAAAGAAACTGGGGGAGCACAGTTGTCTTCAATATTGGGAGACGGGCAGATTTAAGGCTTTTTTTGGTGGCGAAGGGGCAGATGAGACTCAGATGAATCTGCTTTCTGAGGTGAACATGTATATTATATCAGGCGATGTAGATGAAATAGTGGTAAATATCAGTATTACAAATCAGTGCCATGAACTTATTCTGAAATCTGAATACATGCATATTTGTAATTGGTATGCTTCTACTTAGACCGCATTAAATTTTAGGACACTTATTTTATAATAACTTAAATAATGACTTTCCCAAAACTATGAAGAAAGAAAATAAATTATGTATGACGCAAGAATACTATTATTTGAGAAAAATGATGATGATCTCAATAGCATTATAGGAATCGTTACAGGAATTAAATAAATAGACTAACAATAATTAAAGACGAATTTAATGTATTGAAATTGGGGGGCAGGCTCCCCATTTCCTCGGGATTTATGCCCTATCTACAGCTGATACAATTTTCCAGCATGAGGAGAGGCACATATCCTTTTCTGACACTTATTGCAATTTGTGTCCAAGTAACGGGAGCTGAATTAATACAGATTGGTGTGACGTAAATACGCCAGGATACGAAGTTCAGTTTGAAATATGAAAGAATACGATTCTTTTTTTAAAATGAAACAAGCCAAGAGACATCAATTTCATCTCACTTTCCTTTGTGGCAGTCGGACACAAATCATCACATTTCTCCCCCAAAAACACATTTCAAATCGAATTATTGAGGGGACAGTCCCCCGTAGTTCCAAGGTTGGGGACATGTCCCCCTCATCCTCTCGGGATTTGCGCCAATGACTATATGAATTTACTATATAGAACTGATATACAGAAGGACAATTAAAACCACTTCCCTCTAACGTGGTGTTTCGTAGGGTGCTGTATGCGCGGGACGCACTGCACCCTTTACGGGTTCTTCACCCACAGTAACAGCATGTATTCATTTTATAGAACTAAGCCATACAGAAAAATAAATAAAACCGTTTATCTTTGATGTTGTTTTGCAAGGGTGCCTTGACGGGTTCTTTTCCAACGATAACAGTATGTATATTGTATAGAACTGTGCCATACAGAAGCACTAGCGGATCCAGAGGTATCGTTTGGAGGTGCGGTTCGCTTTCTGGAAGATGAGATAGCCTAAAAGTGACCAGAATTTTAATTTGCAAAAATTGGGACACATATGAATCCGGGGCTGGAGAGGAGGGGGGGGCGTAAACCTGATTCTCAGATTATATTTTGTGACCCGATTTTTATTATTATTATTATTATTATTATTATTATTATTATTATTATTATTATTATTATTATTATTATTATTATTATTACTATTATTATTATTATGAAAGTATATTCTTTCTCTAGAGTTAAATTAAATACGAACTTCCGTTTCGGAGGCGTGGCGGTATCATAATTCACTTCACACTTAGTCACCACAATATATCAGATGCACTGTCTTGCACAGTACTTACACAAAGTACTATATTGACGATTGCATTTATATGTCACCTGTTATCTGCCACGAGCCTCTCCCATATCTCCTCTGTGTATATAAATATAGCTTCCCTTTGTTTCACTAAAGTGATCGCAAGAAAACATGAAGTTTGATATAACTATCAATTTCATTATCCAATAGAATGCTTTGACGTTCGTCGACCCCTATCCATGACATTTTTTTTCACTGTTTCTCTGATCTGATCTTTGATCTATGGCGCTATGGAAAGAACATTTCCTGAGGGCTAGATGTTGGATTTCCGTTACGTTTCGTTTTGCTAAACTCAATATTTCACCATGATTTCAGTTTATCAACATTATTGACATTTTCTTAAGTGCGCGTTAAGATTGCGGCTACATAAGTCGTACCAAAATCTTCTGATGTATCAAAGATGAAGAAAACATTTCTATGATTGGTATAGAACCCAGGATTCACGAGGAGTTGGGGAGTCATTGATAAGCCTTGACGTTATGTGTGCATGGAATAGTTCATTTCTCAAGAAAAGCTCCCAACTATACAATTGATGCATTTAAAGATGAATGTGTAAGGAATTCAATTTCTGGTACATTCAGGAATTTTTAACTTAAGCAGGAGAGAGCAAGAAGACAAATATAGGATACTATTACAAAAGTGTAGACTTCTATACATAGGGTATTTTGATTTGTTGCTTGAGCTTAACGTTCCATGGTAGTGACATGACGGCTAAAGGAGACGTGCACTTATTGATTGTAATGGAATCCGAACCACATTTTTCGTTGAAATGTACCCTCAACGGGAATCAAACTGGGGACTTTAAACACCGTATAGGGCAGCCCTGGCCACGGCGAGCAGATAGTGGAAATTCTCCTCGTGAACGCTCACGAGCATTCTACGAGCAAATACCGTTGTTCGTGCTTCGTGAATCTTCGGGTTTTGTCCTTAGAGGAGCGGAAGTGTTGTCAACCTTGGCGGTAATCACTAGCTTACCAAATAAAAAAAAAGTATGTATGGTAACTGATTGCCATTTAGTGTTTTTTACAATGTGGTAACCGTTAACTATAGACAACACAAACTGGTAACAGCAATCAAATGATAAACTATATACGTTCCTTTTCTTCTTTTTTCTTTCCTTTTGTTAAAGAAGGATGTAGTGGAACCAAACCATCGCTTACATTTATAAAAATTTGCCAGTTTGCCCAATGGAAAACCAGTTTTCAATATATATATATATATATATATATATATATATATATATATATATATATATATATATATATATATATATATATATATATATATATATATATATATATATATATATATATATATATATATATATATTATCAAGTTCTTAATCCGAGTGTGGGTATGTTGTTTCGCTTTTTAGGAAAAGAGATAATCTGTTGATACGAAAAAAAAATACTGTAGCACTTGTTTGTAGGCTAATTATCTAAGTATTATCTCCAGAAAATTAGCTTATGCATGTATGTGTGTACGAATAGGCTTAGCAAGGAGTTGGTTGTGGAGATTAGAAGCCACTATTACACTATCAATAGGAAGAATAGTATTTCTTACTCCACTTTTAAAGTGGGGCCGCGGTGGCTCAGAGGTAGAACGTTCACATCTGGTGCTTGGAGTCCCGGGTTCGATCCCAGCCCCCGCCAAGTGAACTTTGCGGTGGGCAAACACCGTGTGCGTGGGTTTTCTCGGGGTTCTCCCATTTCCTCCCACTTTCTTCATTCTATCATTTCATTCATTACTCATCATCACCGTCTCCTTTAGCCTAACCGGTATAACCGTGGGACGTAAAACCCAAAGATTTCATTTCATTTTTTCCACTTTTAATGTTACTTTGATCGCAAAGAATCAAACAAAATATTAAGAGAGCCAAAGAGATTTTCCATTTTTAAGAGTGACCATTAGTGGGTACCATTAGTTTTTTTTTTTTTTTTTTTTTTTAACAAAAAGTGTCTTTTTAATAAGGAAAAATATATTGTCCCTGGCTGGTTGCTTGCCGGTAGCTTGTTAAAAGTGAAAAAGAATGTTAAATCATATCAACGACTGAAGCTACACGCTTGTCTTTCTTCGATAGTTACTGACTGGTTTTGAAAGTCACGATGTTGTAGGCCTACTATAACATCGTAAACTTGGAAAGGAACGTTCCAACTGAATGATACGAACAATTATTCCCAATGTCTTGAACATGAAACGTGGATTGCACGGATAACGCTTAAAGTGGGCTGGACTGCACTGGAATTTCCTTCCGGCAAATTAGTGTTTGGTCGGAACTCAGTTCTTCTGTGTAATTGTCTCTTAACAACATTTGAACATTTCTTTTAGATAATAATATCTAACTAACTCTATGGCCTATGGAACCCGAAGGTTCAATGCGGCGTTTACAACATATTTCCAACTGTTCCTAACTTCTGTCCTTAGCCAACTGGATCCAGTTTCTACTCTGTACTCTTATTTCTGCAAGATCCATCTTAATATTGTCTTCCCATCTACGTCTAGGTCTTCCTAGTGGTCTTCTTTCAATTGGGTTTTCAGTTAAAATTATGAAAGCGTTTCTAATTTCTTCCATTCTGGCTACACGGAATGGCCACCTGAGCCTTCTACACTTAATGACCCTAACAATGTTAAGTGAGCGGTATAAACTATGCAATTCCTCGTTATGAATTTCCTCCAATCCCCATTTTCATCCGTCTTTGGTCCGAATACTACTACTACTACTACTACTACTACTACTACTACTACTACTAATAATAATAATAATAATAATAATAATAATAATAATAAAAATAATAATACTTATTATTATTATTATTATTATTATTATTATTATTATTATTATTATTATTATTATTATTATTATTATTATTATTTTCAACCTTCCGTCGTTCTGTTATCAATCTAGCAACGAAAGGCGTTCACAACTTAGCAAACGTGAAGCGAGTGACAAGTTACAGACCGAGTGCTAATGTAATACAATGTAACGAATTGTGTAAGCAAGCTAAAAAAGGCCTGAAACAATTCGTTTCCGATTTTTGCAGTCGTTTTTACGTCTGTAAGCTGACATGTTTAATATTAGTTTCTTTCTTTCTTTTTCATTTGTTAGTTACTTCAACGCTAACTGTAACCTCTATCATGCGTCTTCCTGAATCAAAAAACGTACCAATTTTGTTTCCTACAGTGTTTTCGCGTCACTGCTTTCGAAATGGGGAGGGGGAGAGCACACCTGCACATTTCACGCTTGCGTCTGCTCAATGCTTCAACATCGTGCGAATTTGTGACCAAGCTTGGCCGTAGGTTTTTTACCATCATGTGTGGTTGGCAACACTTATCGGATGCAGTGGAAGGGGCGGAGCTACCAACACCTGTGCTCACCTGTTCTTATCTCCGCTCGTTGTCGCTCACGCTTCGGCTCCGGGAGCCAATTCATGGGCAGGCCTGGTATAGGGTATTTTGTCCGAATACTCTGCTTTTGCAGTGGTATAATTGAGTATGTAAAAAAAAAAAAAAAAAAAAAAAAAGACCAGACGAGGAAGAGGATGTTGGAAAGTGGCTCTATTAATTAATTTCTTAAAAGCAGCATTTAGAAACGTATGCCTACAACAACAATAAAATTATATTATAGTAGCCTTTACCTAGGTGGGATTTCGCTCCCAGACCCCCAATTTGTTCGGAATACGGCCCTGTACAATGTAGAAAATGCTTCTACGTGTATTGTGGCACAATATTTTGCGTTCTCCCTTCTGTGTCTTACATATACATATAATTGAATCGAACTAAAACGCTGTCACGAAATTCAAACACCTCGCAAGGCATTTTAGTCAACCCTCACCTATTTTTTTTTTTTTTTTTTTTTTTTTTTTTTGCCTTTCTACTGTACGTTAAGTGGCAAAAAATGCTCAAATACATGTTTCATTATTTTAAATGAATAATCAAATTAGCAACTTTCATGTCTCTAGCCGTAAGGAATCCCGAAATATAGGCATCTTATAATAATAATAATAATAATAATAATAATAATAATAATAATAATAATACAAAACGCTGAAATATATATTGAATTGTTTTAAGTGAGAAGTCCATATATCTAATTCCATGTTTCTAACCTTCAAAGATTCTTAGATATTGATATCTTATTATGATAATTGCAATCCCCGCCCCCTTTTCTTTACACCTCTTTTCCCCATTTTACTGAAGTATCAAAAAATGTTGAAACTCATTATTTTAAATGAGAAATCAAAATCGAAATTTCAGTTTTCTAACCTTAAGGGATTCGGAGAGATGATCATCTTATTAAAATAATTCCCACCCCATTCCCCCTTCCTTTTTTTGAATTTCCCAAAAATCCTTCCTTAGTGATACCTTAGATCGAAAATCTTATCTACTGTCCGAATTTCAAGTTTCTAGCTTAAGCGGTTTGGCCTGTGCGAAGATCAGGACGACTTCTTTATATATGATTGCAATAACAGCTTGTAGCTTGTATTATTTCCTAAGAAAAGATGAAATGTCATTAAAAGTCACAATGAATGTTTCCGTGTTGAACCCTAAAAGTCACAGTTCTTTGTTGATGTAGTAGCTAGCGAACATACCTTTGATAATTGATGCATGAGGTTCTGTGGTTTGATACAAGGTAAGTGAACATAGAACGCACTGCAGTGGTTCAGATCCAACTTTAAACTCTAGTTCTCGTTCTGTAAAGCATCGCTTTTGACAAACGACATAAATACATATCAATCAATCAACCAACCGAAAAGTCTCCTTTTAGATTCAGAGAGCTTTTCGGTAAGGAGCGCTGAATATTCTATATTTCTCTTTATTCAAAGTAAACGTAATTGAAGATTCGGGTTTTGAATCACACATCATTTTTTTCTAGGATATAGTTTTAAAATATACATTTTTAGTTCAAAGAGTGATCCATCTTTCCTTCTTCCTACAGCTGTTCGTTCAACGAATAAATCATTCTCGCTCGTTTGCGGCTTATGGTGACAGTCTCAAGGAACTAGAGACAGAAGTATTCACAATTCAAATATGTCTGTATTAAGTACCATACATTTTGATTAGACTCTGCTAGGCTTGTCACACAGATTGGATCGGCCAGATTGAAAAGACAATATTTTTATTTCCGAAAGTAAACTGGAAGTAAAATACCTTTGGGGGAGCGGTCGCCCCCTCTGCCCCCACGTGGTCGTGGATCCACCAATATACAGAAGAATAAATTAAACTTTTATCTTTGATGTTGTTTTGCAAGGGTGCCTTACGTAAAAGGCGCACTGTACTCTTCACGGTTTCTTTACCCACAGTAACAGTAAGTATTTATTGTATAGAACTGTGTCATACCGCAGAATAAAATAAACCGTTTATCTTTGATTTGGTTTCACAAGGGCGCCTTACATAAAGGGCGCATTGTAACCTTCATGGGTTTTTTACCAACAGTAACAGTATGTATTCATTGTACAAAATTGTGCCATACAGAAGAATAAATAAAACTGTTTATTTTTTATGTAGTTCGCGAGGGCGTCTTATGTAAAGAACGCGCTGTATTCACCACCAGTTCTTTAGCAATAATAAATGTAAGAATTTATTAGATCTATATATATAAAAAAGTTGTACCTTTATTTATAATGAGATGTTTGGGAGGGCGCACCGGGACATGTCCCGGTGTCCCGGTGGGCCAGCACGGGCCTTTAAAGATCCAAATGTTTTAGGCTTCTATAATAGTAATAAATAATAACTTGGACGGGGCATGCACATCCACAGCACATTAGCACATTACATACTATGATCATGATATGATTTATTTCAAATAAATAGGTACAAAGTTGTCATCATAGGTATTCTGCCATTATTGGCAAGTCACTTGCCGCAACTGAGAAGCTTCCATGCTCCTTAGTCTTCACGTAAGGGATTGAAAATTTGACTTTTTTTCCAGAAAGATTTTATTTCGATAACTGCTTGGATGAGTATCATATCCAACAACATAGAAGGTTTTCAACGGACGTAAAGATCATAATGCAGTTTACAGCAATTTGATATCTCAAACTGATCTGGAGATGTGATACACATTGGTAAAGTTTGCAACACTGGTTAAAATTATGTAATTGCAAGAATTTATTGTAATTACAAGTACCAAAATCTGTTTCTGTAATGTTATAAAAGCAAAGAGAATCAAGATACATTACGAACAATCCCCAAATACGTCATTTTTAGGAGTATCACTATCAGTATTCACGTTTTTCATATCTCCTGAACGATTTGAGATATCAAATTGCTGTAACGGCTCCGAGAAGTTTACGTCTTTTGAGAATCACCTACGTGATTAGACGTTCTGTTTATGTAAGAAATTTTTCGAAAAAAGTCTAATTTTTAATTTCTTGTATTCATTCGAAATAAGCCATGGTCATAGTATTCGACACTAAGGTATTTCGGGTTTGCATTTCACTGTCCGTCTCACTTCTATTCATAGACAGATCCAGGGGGGAACGGTTATTCACCTCCCTGAGTTTCACAATCACCAGTGCTGCAAAAGTCGGTGAGAGAGAAAACAGAATCTTTCACTACCTTCTATCCTCACCGTTGAATTCGTCCTGAATCCGCCTCTGCTTTTATTAATACTATTATCAGGTTTCTAAAGTTTAGATGCTTGTCATATTGCAGCGTCCTTAATTTGCAACACTGAATAACAAATTTGTGTTGTAAGGTTTCGTTTAATATTTAGATTTGAGATATGTAATAACATGGCATAGTGGCGTTAAAAATATAACTTTATATTATGTTGGCAACACTATTAATTTGTTGGTACTGCAGAGTTTATTAGACAGAGTTCCCTTGTCGTTATTTGCATCTTACAAAATTCCAGCCATTTTTGTCAATTAGTTTCAAAATTACATGGGCGTATCAAGATAAATGGCCCATCTCAAATTTTTATACTATAAAGTGGAGAAGTTCCATATAATATAAGCCTAATTAATCATTTTTTTTCTTTCTTTAAATGTAAAATCTCAAATGATTGTTGTGTTTTCTTCTTTTAAAGAGACTCAAAATATTTTTCAAGTGAAAAGAAAACATATAAATAGAAGATTCGCAATCTAGTTTTTATTTTAAGCTCAACACCTTGCAAATGTGTTCCGATGATGATGAGGATATTGGTTTTAGTTTAGCGTCCTACTCAGCTATAGAGACGTGAACTCAGCATAACATGAGATACAAACCACTTAAGCTCCAGGCTGGAATCGAACCCGGTCTCCCGAACCGAAAACGCATACGCTAAACATATAGTCACGAGGGACCTCGAATGGGGCTGCGTAACTAAGTGAGATGCTGATGAGCAAAATAATGGATGAAATGGTGCAACGCTATGAAATGAGGAAACGGGAGAACCCCGAGAAAACCCACGAGCACGGTGTTTGTCCACCACAAGGTCCACACGGTGCGAGCTGGGATCGAACCAGGGACCCCAAGCACCGGAGGTGAACGCTCTACCACTGAGCCACCGCGCCCCCATAGGAAATTGTTCAAGGTTATGTACATACAAAGCTCAAGCGACTGAGACATTTTCTCAGGTCAACATGTTCTCTCAAATTATGAAGTATTGACTGTATCCTATCGTCAACTTTCATATACATGGCTTTTCCGTTCTTTTGAGTAATGCTCAGCATTTCCATTCTTCTGAAAACATGATTACATATAGAATCTTCCCTCAATAGTCTTCACAAGATTGGAAATGTGCAGGGGTTCTGGATAATATTTTGTTTAAGCATTTGTGTCAGTCTTCTACTGCTTTATTTGTTCGATTCCTGTGACTGCTACAATTCCAACTTTCCGGAGAAAAATTTCGATTTTCCAGCCATTGCTCCTAATCATTGAAGACTTCGACTCTTCGTCTAACCGGACAGCCTCCATGTTGATCAACAAACCATCAGAAATATACTCTACGGGTACTAGTGCCAGTGTTGGACACATCCGGACGTGACTGCGAATCTCTTTAATCTTGAGATTAGGGATGGCCACATTTTTTCGAAAAATACTTTTTCGAAAACTAAAAACGAAAAACGAAATTTTATTCGAAAAACGAAAAATTTTTCGAAAAACGAAAAACGAAAAATTTTTCGAAAAACGAAAAACGAAAAATTTTTCGAAAAACGAAAAACGAAAATTTTTTCGAAAAACGAAAAACGAAAAATTTTTCGAAAAACGAAAAACGAAAAATTTTTCGAAAAACGAAAAACGAAAAATTTTTCGGAAAACGAAAAACGAAAATTTTTTCGGAAAACGAAAAACGAAAAATTTTTCGAAAAAACGAAAAACGAAAAATTTTTCGAAAAAGCGAAAAACGAAAAATTTTTCGAAAAAGCGAAAAACGAAAAATGAAATTTCCGAAAATCGAAAAACAGATTTTTCGAAAAAGGCCATCCCTATCATTAGTTAATAATAAATTTTTAGTGAATATTTAAGTAATTCCACGGTGCTAATATACGAGGCAACCAAGAGAGAAATTCCTCAAATACTTAACAAACTATAATGCACTGTATCTGGAAACTATTAATTTTCAGAATTGCAAGGCAACAAAAAAATCTTATTTTTTCCCATTCCTTTGTCTATATTGAAAAGGAAAGATGTTTTCAGTTTAACATTTCTTTGCCACTTTCCAGCAGTATAAGATTATACGACACGTGCAGTCAGACTAGTGCTCTCAAACGGGTCGGGTCGAATTGTCGGGTCGGGTCGGGTCGATCTTCAACCCGACCCGACCCGACCCGTTGAGAGCACTAAGTCAGGCACACAAGCAGGAGAGGAGACCAAAATTTTTGGAGGACTCCACATTCAATATGAGGATAAATAGTACTAACATTAGTAAAAACACCTTTGAAATTAGACTAAATTTACGAAATACACCCTCCGTGCAGTTACAGCAAAAGTCGGGTCCCAACGACACGAGCTCTCACCGAAAATCGAACCATGAACTCCCACATTGAACACGTGAATGCTAAGCATTAATCCGCGATGGGGCTCGCAGTTTAAAAAGCAAACCGCCTTAACTTTTACAGCGCATATGAAAATGTAGAGAGAAAAAATGGTCGTTGATGACACTGCTCTATTCAAAAACAATGACGAGAAAGGAAATGTAGATATGTTAAATGTCTGGATAGCAACGCCCCCTGTGAGTGATGAAACTCCCCTCCATCTATTTATGGAAACCATCCGCGTCCAGTAGTTTGATGTCATTGCCAAGTGCAGGGGTCAACTCGTGAGCAGGGAAGAAATTGAGACCTCGTTATGTCAAGAACAACAAGTATCATACTTCATCCTTGCTTTTTCATAAACCATTTCTCAACTGACGTGGACCAGTTACTGTTGCTGAACACTAAGAAAAACCCACAAACATTTTACAATATTTATTTCATTTAGAGCAAAGAAGATTTCTGCTTGGTTTGTTTGTTTCTTCACCTTTAATTCCCTTTTCAACACCGAGGCTATCTGAGATGCGGACCTACAGTTTAAAATGGAATTCGAACCAGTGTTAAAATGTTAAAACTTCCCCACCGGGAATCGAACCTAGGACACCTGCATCAAAGCCGGATGCACCTGCTACCTATTAGACCAGCAGAGAGGACAGAAGGCGTTTGGTTTGCAATGTCATGAGCAGTGAAAATGGTGGCGAGCGATGCTAATATTTATTTATCACATTAATGAAATATTCAAACTGGAAAGGCTTCACGATTCTCCAGCTACAGGAATTTAAATCTGTTTTTCAATATCACTATGAAACTATATATAGAAAATCGAAAGCACTAACAAAAGACAGTATCATACAGTGTTCGTAGGTTTCTTTAAGAAACTTCCCCTGGACTAACTAACACACAAGTTTCCCTAGTTTGTTGAGTATCCAATTCCTATGATAGAAATTATGTGATAAGTTTAATTTAGCTATATTAGCGGAAGTGCCAATAATATTTGTTTTACTCATTTGCTTTTTCCTACTATTGTTTTTACTTTTCCATTTTTTGTAATACTCACAAATGTACCTAGTCAACAATGGATACAAATTACACTACTTTGAACTAGGGATGGCCAGAATCGGTTCCTGGTGAAACCAGTTTTCGGTTCTGAACGGATCCGGTTCTAGAAGATCCGGTTCCGGAACCGGTTTTTCGAATCCAGGTCTGGCACCGGTTCTTCAGATCCAGGTCTATAACCGGTTCTTCGGATCCAGGTCTGGGACCGGTTCTTCAGATCCAGGTCTATAACCGGTTCTTCGGATCCAGGTCTGGAACCGGTTCTTCAGATCCAGGTCTGGAACCGGTTCCTAAGATCCGGTTCTGGAACCGGGTTTTCGGATCCAGGTCCAGAACCGGTTCTGAAAACCGGATCTCCGAGAACCGGTTCCGCCGGAACCGGAACTTTGTGGCCATCCCTACTTTGAACACACACACACGATCACAGTCAGTGTTTCTTCCAGACCTGCTTTTTGGGGGCACTGCGCCCCCGGAGCAGACCAAAATAATGCGTTTATAATATAATAATAAACAGAATAGTATCAGCAGTGCCCCCCGAAATACTGAGTGTGCCCCCAGGAATATTATTTCTGAAAGAAACACTGATCACAGCACTGTATTGCTATTGGTTTCTTTCTGAAAAGAAAGAAAAAATTAAGGATTTATATGGCCAATCAGTCACCCGAGAATTTCCCTGGATTTTCAAGTTTTATTAAAAATTCCATTTTTCCTAAATTTACCTACGAAATTTCCCAAGATTTGGTAAATGTCCCTCTACGAACACTGGTCTCATAGCATTTGGCCAGATTCTTCTTAACTAGCAGAAGCTATTCTGAGACAAGGGGAAAAAATTAGATCGAAAATATTTAGGATAAATGTGCTCAAGCAACGATTATGTCCTCAATGAAATTATTCAGATGAATATTATGTCTCTTATTATCAATGCGATGTCTCCTAATAAAACTATTGAGAACCATTGAAACCATCTATCGCCTCTTTCATCATATACGGTGGCAACCGACACAATTATGTTATCACGGATTTTACTCAATTTCTTGGAAGTTTTATAATATTTTATGTATTTAACTCATTGCAAATACTAAGCAACATTGATGTATTACTTTACTTAATTTCATATATTTCTGTCTTAAATTCTACTGGCACATATAGTCAAATACATCATGAAATTTCTACTCCATAATTATGTATTGCATATTGAACATAGGCTAATAAGTTTACACCTAATTACAGGTTCAAAACTATACAGACATAGTTACAATTCATGAATATTTGTGGTATAGGAAAGAATCTTATCAAGTTTTCTTACTTTGATGTTACATACACAAATCATATCGAAATATTTCTCTTGTTGTTGTTGATATGCAATTTAACGTCCGTTTCAGCACCGAGGCTATATAAGACGGAATCTACTGATTAACGTGGAATCCGAACCACATGAGCTCCCGCCGGAAATCGAACCCGGATCTCCCACGCCAATATATTTCTTTTGTTGGGAACTTCCATAACAAAGAGACGAACGAATTCCTCTCTTATTCATGCTCTCAGTGCAAGGGAGATTTGGGGTTTCAACACTCTCCCTCCGTAAACAAGGTATTATGGAAAAAAATAAACATTCATTATATTTTAACAAAAGAGACACTGACCAAAGCTTAAAATTTTACTTTATTTTAAATTATAATTTGTAACTGTTTCGGATATCTAGCATATCCTTCTTCAGACACGTTCGAAATTAATGAAGAAGCTTTGGTCAGTGTCTCTTTTGTTAAAACAATTAATCCAAAGCCATGAATAGTCTTACTATTCATTATATTAAGATACCTATAAAAAATACGGGTGTTCTGAAAGAAGGAGCGTCATTTGGGAAGGGCAGAGGGAAATTGCCTCCCTCCTGAGTTTAAGAAACACATGACTGTACACTAATATACTAAAAGAACCTGAAACTCTTATGTTGATGGCAGGGGCGTCATTTCAGACTTCGCTTGGGGGGGGGGGCAAGAGTATAACCGGCATAAGGCTTTCACGTTTTGTACTAGTATATTAGTAGACAATCGATTAAAGTATATGTATTCCTCAATCTCTTGGGGGGTCAATTGCCCCCTCCTGCCCTCCCCAAATGACGCCCCTGGTTGATGGGCAATTTTGGCCTCCTCCTCCAAAATCTGAAATGACGCTAGTGCCAGTGCTTGAATTCCTCCTTCCTTTGCGTACGCCACTGCATGTCCTGTCGAGGTTCAAAATTTGAGTTTACCTGAAGGTTTCCTACAATGACCGAAGTGATGCACAACTTGGCGGTATGTCATAGAAGCTCGGCATAGGTTTTATGAAGCTTAAAAAAAATTCCGTCACTTGAAAACTAGATATCGATTACAATGTCTGTCGGTGAAACATTAATATATACTATATCACCTCTGATATTTTTCCCTCTACGTTGGGTTTCACAATGTAAAACACTGACATACAACAGCTTCTTGAACTTATAGCGCGGTTCATCTTCAAATGATGCTATGAAATGAGACTTCTACAGCGGAGCACTTTTATTTTACAATTTTTGTTACATTTCAATCCAGATGTTCCCAATCCCAATCCTCAATTGCTTTACAAAGTTAGCAATGACGACTGTTGAGTCTGATGTTCCACTGCTCGCACCCAACCCACAAGTCTTAACGATAGGAATTATATACTAGGAAAGGCTTATTGTCAGTGGCACGATATTTTATTGTAAGTCCGGAAACTTTTTTGAATACCATGATACAACGATAATTAACATTTTTAATATTAATTGTGGTAATGTTAGTACTTACTTTATCAGTGCACCACGACTTCCGACGATGGAGGTCTGAATCCTGCAAAGAAAAAGATAAATGATTTTAGCAATGAATCTATTGCAAATTCTCATTATGTATGTAAGCATTAAGCATTTTATATATTTCTGCAAATGGTAAGATTACGATCTAATTTTGTTTACAAATGACGTGTTCAGACTATGGCAGTGTTGTCACGTAAAATGGTAATGCTTGCACGTAAAAATTTTTGCACGTACACAAGTTTTTTTCAACAAAACAAAAATGATAATTTGAATGTAATAATTTTTGTGTGAGAGCAGTCATGTATATAATTTAAGTTATTTTGCGTTGAATATGTAAAACTATGTAGCATGTTAATTGTTCCTTATGAAAAAGAATTTTAAATATTAAAACATATTTTAAAAACCATTAACAGTGTAGAAGCTACAGCTTTTCTTCTCTAAAGCCCTACAGAGTTATAACACAGGTGTCCATAAAAATACTATCATGGTTTAAAGTGGTATATTACGTCGCTTTGGATAGCCGTATTTAAATGGAATTGGTGACGTTTGAAAGAAAAAATCAAATATTTTTTGCTAACTATACTATACCTCATATACAAAGACTGCATACAAATGTCCCCCGCACTTGTTCCACAATTCCCGCATTTACAGACAGTTTCACTGAATAATGACCTTTCCTTTCATGACATATGCAGCCACGACCCACAAAATCACGCTACCACTTCAAAATTAATGTGTGTGTAGGAGCCTGATGTTGAAACCTTCGCCTAAAAGCAAGCCGAACCTGCACCAGAGCAAAACTACTATCTGAACACTTCAAAAATACATGTTTCAGAATCCTGCGGTACTCATGCAACAATTTTTATAGACGTAGTTTTGCTACGGGTATGTAATTTGAAGTACTCACCAACTACCTCTATAAATCTTGACCCGACTACAGTAGGTCACATAGTATTGAAGCTATGAACCTTAAAAGTTCAGTTTTTCATGTTTTCGGTAGCCTCTAACTTCGAAAGGAAGCATTTGTGCACCCAGGTTGGTCTATAATTTTCGTCTTATCTTGGTGTCAGGAATCACCTCCCAAATGTCGGTGTTGTTTTGAAACACCCTGTATTTTGTAAAGTGAATCAGAAAATTACTTAAGTCTCCCCTTCCAACGTTCTTTCAATCAATAACATCACGTAAACGCAACAGCAGCGTCTCCACAAAAGAGATGCAGTAAATAATCATATAGCAAATGTAAAGGGTGCTTCTCCCTTCCACATAGCAGAGACATTTCCTGGACAGTACAAGATTATCATGATGCCGACTGGCAAAAAGGGAACATAATACGGGAATCAAAATGTTCCAGAAACGATATTTCCTGAAGAAATGTATGAACTCTTTCTGAAATAATCAGAGGACAACTTTGGAACATCATATTCAAAACGAACAAAATTATGATATATAAGCATTTCCATTATAGTTTACACACGAACAAAACTAACTTTTTCCTGCAAGGTTAAGATCTTAGAGCAACATTGTTGGACACAAGAGAAAATCGCCCTCTTTGCGCTTTCAGGCAACAATGATAGAACGTGAACACCTTTATAGTGATGAGAGGATTCGACTTATTTTCAAGTTTTGCGTCTGTTCACATTTTCATTGCTAATGAGAAAAGTTGGTTTAATCTGTACTTACACTATATCTTTAAAGTTCCAAAAGACGTTCCATGCTTTGTCCCATTCAGAACACGCCAAAGTATACCCAGGTGATGTACAGTAGAGAAAGGACTTTTAACATCACGCCTCTTTTACCTTTGTGTCCAAGCTTTCCCTGAATGCCCAGTTTATACAAGCTGAAAGAACCTCTGAGCCGAGAAAACAGGGGATCATTGTTTTTCTAGATACCATACTCTAGAAAGTGTGGAGTTTATATTTGTAAATAATTCTTCATCTTAATATTATTGCAGTGATAATTTTCCAAGGAGATAAAACAGATCCTGCTGTAAGCGCAAAGAAAAGATATTTCCGTAATCGTAAAAGTATAGTTGTATAAATATTTTCTCGCTATAGGCCTACCATTTGATTTTCAGCGTTTCTTTCTGCTGCAACGCTATATGAGGCGTAGGCCTACTGATTAGGGATGGCCACATTTTTTCGAAAAATACTTTTTCGAAAAATGAATTTTTCGAAAACGAAAAATGAAAAACGAAAAACGATTTTTTTCTAAAAACGGAAAACGAAAAAAATTCGAAAAAACGAAAAACGAAGCATTTTTCGAAAAAGGAAGAATTTTTCGAAAAACGAAATTTTTTCGAAAAACGAAAAACGAAAATTTTTTTGATTTTTTTCGAAAAACAAAAAACGAAATTTCCGAAAATCGAAAAACAGATTTTTCGAAAAAGGCCATCCCTACTACTGATTAACGTGGAATCCGAACCACATGAGCTCCCGCAGGAAATCGAACCCGGGTCTCCCACGCCAAAGGCGCATAAGCTAACCGCTACGTCACGAGGGAGCTCTTGCTATACCATTAACAGATTTGTCAAGTATGATTATGATTATTCTTTTTGAGACTCAAAAATGTCTTTTTTAAGGTCTGTCATATTGTAATCCTATGGAAATGTATCTGTACGCTGCCTATACCGAACGCAGGGCCATCTTTTATTTACATTTTAACTCGTATAATAAAATAAACACGTTCACTTTTAATTTAGTAAGTAGATGATGGTACGATAGAAAATCCTGTCACAATAACAGTAGAGTGTGTGTGTGTCGCGATGTAAGTTGCTGTGTAAGGAATACTAAGTGTACCAGGAGGTCGATCTGCATATATGTGGAGTGATTACCATATGATGACAGAAACATTCTTCACATGTAAACAAATGAATTGTAATGAATATTGATTTGGGTACAAGCGACGTGGTTAGCTAATCGGTGTTAGGAAATAAGCAGTAGATTACAATCACATACAATATATACGTTTCGTCATTAAAATTGTTGCTTTATGTTAGGAGACCTACGAAATTAAAACACCGCTAATTTTACAGTAATTATGTGATATCTTCAAATAGATAAAAGATGTCGAAATGTGGAACAAAAGCGCGCTAGACAATATTATTTTCCATGAGGTACCGTTATCACGAGCCACCTTGTAGCTTTCCATTTGCAGCCATTTAGAAACGCGAAAATAAATGCCGATTTTCTAAATGGCTGGAAATCGAAAGCAGATATATATGAGTCGTGATAACGGTATCTCATGTAAAATAAAATTGTCTAGGGAGCTGTTGTTCCACTTTTTGATTATCTTTTATCTGTTTGAAGATATCACACAATTACTGTAAAATTAGCGGTGTTCTAATTTCACCATGATGAGGCCTTTTGAAGTGGGTTGGGTTTTAGTTTTTTGGGTCCTTATGCAACACCCACGTTAAGAAGGACGTGAACCATCAATCACAACCGGGGCTTTTGGCGGGAGCACAAACCCTCATTCAAGATCAATCTCTACAGTTTTAAGTCGTTCCCCACCACACTATGTCGCCTTGAAGACAGTTGGATTACCACAGGACCACTGCACCCATTTAGGCTATTTTAAAGTCGTGTAGAGTCTCGGGTTCGAATCATCCTAGCCGAGATCCTAGGCCAGTCATCCTAGCCGAGACTTTCCAATGTTCCTCAGTTCCACTGGGTAAATGGCAGGATCTTATTTACATATAATGCACCTTGGCAATTTCTTTCATTTTCTTTTTCAACGAACTCGAACTTTAAAAGTTCGCTAGTGAATTCTCTGAGTGTGTGTGTGTCTGTCTGTCTATCTGTCATCTGTCTGTCTGTTATTTGCGATTTTTTCAATTTTGAACCCTTTATTCGATAGAGCATCAAAGACTATCTGAGAAAGTGATGGAATTTATCGGGTCACTCTTACCGTTTCCGAGATATTGGCCAAAAATGGCCGATATCTGGAAATTTAAGGAGGCATATCTTGGGAACCATAAGTTATAGAGAGATGATACTGGTGTTGATCAATACTTAAGAGGATGGTGAATATTTTGGTTCCAAACAGTAACCGGTGGCCACTGGACAACTGGCCACCGTTCCCCAGATATTTGCCAAAAAAGTTCGAATTATAGGTAAGTTAAGGAGCCATATCTCGGAAACCGTGTCATAGAGAGATGATATTTGGGAATTTTTGCGAGAAACAAAAGGTGCGGATAAAATTACGTATTTACTTTTACATGTAGGAACAATCACAGTTATTTATTGATGATTCCAATCTGAAACTTTGAAAACTGAAGATTTTTTTTTTTAAGCGAACACCTGTGCTAGCATTAAGAGATTGTTGCTGAGAAGCCTGTCTGAAGGTGATGAAGTGAATATGTCCTACCTAAATATGGTTAAGGCGACGGCAATGAACATATGAACTGAATATGTGACCTCTGCCGAGTCAACAGTGAACGTTTATTGATCAATGGCAGTGACCCACATCAAGCAACAGAATCGAAATTTGATATGCAAACCACACACTCGAGTATCGTCGCTTGGCAACGCGTCTACCACTTCCGACGGAAGAGGACCCTTTTAGCTCCTCCCCCTTCATTCACAGCTAGAGCAGAATCAGTCCCGAAGGAGTCATTTACAACTAGACTATTCCATGCTTACAATGTTAGCTATTTATCTTCGCCTAAACAGCATCCCACTGCAGCTGATTTGAGGTAACGATGAGGGTTCTAATGAAATGTACCTAATAGTCAACGAGGTACAATGGCGTCGCCACAACTCTTCTTTCCGTGGGGGATCTTCTTTACTGCTTATTTTGTATACTATATTTACCTAGACCAGGCTTTCTCAAGCTGAGGGTCGCGACCTCTACGGGGGCCGCGAGAAGGTTTCATGGGGGCCTTGAAGATAAGCGGAAGAGATGAATATGATTAGAATCTAATACCGGAAAATATTTTAAAATATATATTATTTTGAATTTTGTTCTGATAGGCATATTTTTATTTTCATACATACTGGTAAGAACAACAAAAAGTGTGTCTAGTAAACACTTTCAACGGGTTCAGAATTGTTTAAAAATCAATTTAAATGAAAGAGGTACGATATGAAACTAATGCAAACTGCATATTGAAATACCAGAAAAATACAAATGCAACAAAACCTGCATATTAAAATACAATTAAAATTGAAAGCTAATAAGACACCAGAGCATGGTGTGATTTCATTAGTGCGGCAATGTCTGGTTCAATCTTCGTGACGCACATTATCAAGTCATTCGAAATATTCAATAACTTTTTTAACAACTGTCCAACTTTTTAAACCAAAATTAGAAACCACTTTATTTTTTTATCATATGGCTCAAAATTAAGTGAGTTATGAAGTTTTAAAATTTTCAAACGGCCTCCATTTTGAAACAGTATGACGGATTGGATTCGATATTTGTAATAAGAATAAATTGACCAAATTTGGTTTTAATCCATTCGCTTTTAGGGAAGCTACTGCATCCACTGTACAAGAAATGGAGTCCACTATTATAGAAATAGATGAATATCGTGAGACCTCTGCAATAGGTATACTCCCACACAAGCTTATTACAAACCAAAAATTATAAGGGGGTTGCTAGCAAGAGGATGTGATAAAATGGGTATCGTGATAGGAATTAAGTTGAGAACCACTGATCTAGACAACTGAATGTTTCAATGTCGGTTTGAACTTGACAGTGTTAAAAGAAGTTTAACATAAAGATGAAAAGTATGAAGTTTGCTTAAGTTGGCCATCCCTATGGTTTGAACCAATGCAGTGAAATTAATAATGCTGCCCACGAGAGACGAGACGGTCTCGTCTCGTAAACTTTCTAGAAGTCTCATCTTGTCTAGCAGGATTTTTTCTCGTCTCATTTTGGAAAATTATGCATAAAATCAGGATTAAAGGGGGGCTTATTGGGACTGTAGCCCCGCGCCTCTAGATGGACAGAGGCCTCCACTTTGATGAAAATCTCAACTGGCTGTCTAAAAAGAATCATACAAGATACATTCATCACCATAAAATAGAATATGACCAAAAATATGAAAGATATTCACATTACTTTCCTACTGTACTTGCACAGAAATGTAGTAGGCAAGTGAGCAAGGGCTTACTTTTTTTTTTTTTTTTTTTTTTGCCCCAGGCTTCCAAATGGATTAATCCAGCTCTGCCACAAAAAGTATGCCATCTTGTACTTAATTCTATCTAGAAGTATTTGGAATCAGTCTGTGTCCAAGGAGGTCCCCGAAGGGTGTGCTATTATAATATTTAATTCATATCGTTTATTGGAATCTTTAAATGTTGATAAAGGTTTCATTATCTTCGTAGAATCACTTTACCAATTTATGGTTTTATCCTATGAATTAGGCAACATTAAAACAACGTTTCAAATCTAAGATTTGAATGAACTAACATGATTCACGAGACTCGTCTCAAATGATGTTTCTTGTGTCATCTCGAATTTGGAAAAGTAATTTTCTTATCGTGGGCAACACTAGAAATTAAGCAGAAATGCTCCTAGACCCTCTGGAAATAACTAGAGTACTACAAAACGAATATAAAATAATTTCAATATATATACATATTTCCTTTTCTCTAGTATCGGCTCTTGAGGGAAGTCACAACTGTAAATACAGTTAAGAATTAATTATATTAAATTATTATTAACAAAGACTAATGCTTAAGAGATAATGATAATTTTATATTTCATGTCGTCTTGTTAGTCACTATTGACAGCTTCACCCTTAATAGATGTCGTCGTGCTCATATAGCATTAATTTTCATGTTACAAAAAAAAAAAAAAAAAATCTTATTTGTTAAGTTTCCCGAAATTAACCAATAGAATTTATCCTTAAGCAATTCACTTTCTTCAGCTCTTTGTGAACTGTAAATTGATGTGAGTTTCATCTTTGAACAAATTTTTAAACAGTTTAAACAATCAAAGTGAAACGATAAAAAAAAAAAAAAAAAAAAAAAAACACCCAATGCCCGACCCTCATATATGTTGAAAATTTAATCGAGATTGGTTGGATGATTCAAAAGTTATTAGGTTTTATTAGTTTTTATTTATAGGTACCCCTCCTCTCCCCTTTTCCTAGAATCTACCATTAAAGTAAAATTACAAAACTGTTTCCAGATCAAAACCTCATGTATCTTGAAAATTTGTTGAAATTGTTCGGATAGTTCAAGAGTTATTAAGCTACAAAAATAGTCACTTTCAGCCTTCAATGAATTGATTTTTATATATCTCTCCCCTCCTTCTACTCCCCTACGTTGCTCCGTCAAATTTAAATCACAAAATCGATCCGAGGCCTCAACCTCATCTATGTTGAAAATTTGATCAACATCGGTCGTTTGGTTCGGAAGTTAAGTTTTAATTATTGTTTATACCCCCTCCCCCATTCCTCAGTTCTACCTTTAAAGTGAATAGCCTAAAACCAGCCCAGCCTCGAACCTCATCCATGTTACAAATTTGATCGAGATCGGTCGGGCGGTTCAGGAGATTTATAGTCACAAATATAGTGATTTTCAATTTTACACATATAGATTTTTTTCTAAAATTACACTTCTTGTCATTCAAACAATGACTAAAATTCGACGTTACGATTTGTGTCATTGGTTTTATTCTCAAAATATCTCCATAGATAACGCTAACTTTTGTCACAAAAAGTATGATTCTATCGTTCTTACTTCAAAAATATAATCGATCAAAATTTGGGTTGCATTTCTTTTGAGACACTCATTACCTTAATGTTATATAGAATTAATTATTTGTTTTTATCGTAATCGGTGTGAGATCAGTTTACCAAAATATCGAGTTTCTTAGGTCATAGGGTAAGTATATTACGTAGTACTGACATTCAGCAGAAAATCAGCTATTTTAACCTGTTCTCTTCTTGTTTACGGAACATCATTCGCTGTAAATTCTTGTCGAAAGTACGGCATAATCGGGCTAATCGCATTCATGTGCTGCCCTCTACCTACAGAACTTTAAAATAGTCTCGCATAATAGTTTAAAACGTTCTCAACAGATGGAGCTAAGCAGCGGATAACTTTTTAAACTTTTTTCTCTTTTTTCTGACGTCAGCTGCTGGAGAAATTTCTTCTGCATCACCAACCTTGAACTTGAAAGAACACACGAGATAATTTATGGTACTGCATGTACGATTTATCACAAGGAAACAAAACTCAATTTATTTCTGCAAAATGAAACGGATTTTCTTGAAATATTGTTTAGCTCTATAATTCTACGTAGAATTATTGTATAGGCCTATGTAGAATTTATTTTATTTACTAAATGCGTACTATATTATAACGAACAATAAATGTTGTTATACATAATCAACTAATGCCAATTCACTGCTAGATAAAGGCCTCCCAAACTTTTCCACAGCCATGTTTCCCTCCTAACTAGTTTCCTATAAACGGTACATATGTTGATTTGATTGTAATCCTTCATAATGATAACGAATGAAATGCTGGAATGAAGAAAGTGGAACACCTCCGAGAAAACTCACGCACTACACAGCCTATTTTGCGCGACCTGGGATGGAGCTCAGGGGCGGATCCAGGATGGACTTCTGGGGGGGGGCGGTAGGTTGTAATATTGGTACTTAGAGCTACTTTTAAGAACTCCAAACTCTGGAATGCTTTCAACTTATATATAAAATTAAAAACTTTCCTTTTTCTGGGGGGGGAGCAATTGCCCCGATTGCCCCCTGGATCCGCCACTGATGGAGCTAGTGACTGCATGTATCACTGAGGTGAGCGCCGAACCATTGAGCCACCGTGGCCTGTACTCTATCACTTATTATTATTTTTATCTCGCCTTTCCACACGACCTCTGGCACCGCTAATGCAAGGTTCCCAAGCTTTTCCACTTGCGCACCACTTGTCCACCTATTAATACTACACTGAGAAAAAAGGACTACGATTTCCGTGTGGATATATCGTATTTACGCGGGGGCGCTCCTTAAGTAATGTAATTTCATGTATAAAAGTACAGCAGATGGGAACGCCATGCCAAGTCTGGAGTTCGGCGTCGAACTAGACTCGCTGTGATTGGATAATTCTATTCACATGATTGATTTCGTGTTAAAAACTATTACTCTCGTAAGGTAGGGAGTCAAAGATTTAAAAAGAACCAAGAGGGGACAGTCGTAGGAAGGTGGTAACAATATTATATACCTAAGTTACCACCGTCGGAATGGGTATGGCGTTAATTCTAGATTTGAAATGGTAGTCCCACAATACAAAATTTTCGCTGGACGGTGGTGTAGATCGTACTACGGATGAAACAACATTACTTAATCTGGTGACGCGCGTAACCTGGTAAAAACAGCATTTACATGCCGACTGGATTATGCATTTTTCTCCGTGTACTATAAATCGTACGTACCACTTACAGGAGCTTGCGTATAACCATTGGTACGCGTACCTCAGGTTGAGAAACTCTGTGCTAGTGTATCGAGTCCATCGTACCCCCATCCCGCACTTAGGAGTGTCCAGTATACATAAGGGAACACGAGCCTTCTGAAATATAATCTAACTATATTTAGAGTCCTCATGGTGAGGGAACGCTGGATTCTGCGCACTTTTAATCGTTTGAAAGAGAAAAGAGAAGCAATTAAACAAGGGAGAAAGACGTTTATATGGAAACATAACATCCGGTCGAGTGATTACTACACCAATCAACAAACGACCAATTCTCGTTCAAATATGGTGAAGAGACATTCAGCTACGCCACTGTCGATGCATCTGTGTTTATGCTCAACATCTTTTGAGGAAAGCTAGTTTAATAAACAAAATGACGGGGCGTCTACAGTTGGGTTATTCAACTCAAAACATAGGGGCTCGAACAAAAAGCACATGCTCCGCCTTGAGGTAGGTTGGATGTGATTCACATTCATTCAAACAAAATGTTTGCATCTTGTCGTCATTTCTTTTCATTAATTTTTTTATTTGATTTGATTTTTGCGTCTCTTTCAGCAGCGGGGGCTATTTGAGATTTGGATCTACAGTTTAACGTGCGATTCGAATGACATGAGCTCCAGACGGGAATTGAAACCGGGTCTTGCACTCCACAAGAAAGTACGCTAACCGTTTTGCAGGAAGGGCGTTCTCTTTTCACTAAGGATCTCAATACTCACACCTCTGCTTTTCCACATTTTTCTCAAAATATTGTGAAAGTAATAAAAAATAATACTGTAGTACTAAATATTATGCATGTGGCTATTAGGAGTAAGTGTGTCAGTGTTAGTGTTGCTCGTGTCACCCTCAATAGAAGACAAATAACGATCTCCTAGTTAATAGCTTACATTTACAGAAAACGAAACGATCTGTTGCAGCAAAATGAACACTGGTAATAAACGTCTTGCTTTTCACTGTCATAAAGATTCATTTCTTGTCGATTTTTCAGACTACGCATTAGAATTTATCCTCAAGCATAAAATTTTGGGACACTCATTGACAGGAGCGGATCCAGAATATGATCAAGGGAGGAGCTAAACCATATTTTGCCGTTTTATCCAGGGTAAAGCAGGATTGAAGCCCATTTTATCCTGTGTATACCTGAGCGTCAATGGGGGCTATAGCCCCTATAGTCCCCTCCTTGGATCCGCCTCTGTGTATATATATTACCTTTGGGTTATTATTATTATTATTATTATTATTATTATTATTATTATTATTATTATTATTATTATTATTTTAGGATTGGGCCTGGAAATGTTTCTTCCTCTTTTCTCGATCTTCAACTTCCTCAATATTTCCTTCTATTTTTCAAATCATCAATCACTTGTGTTGTTCCTCCTGTTCCTCGCCTTTCTTCCATTTTTCCTTCTATGGCTGTATGAAGAAGACAATTTCTTCGCAAAATGTGTCCAACTTTGGGTAATATTAAACAAAATTAAACTTTCAGAATTAAAATAATTCTTTTGGGCTACATCTAATTAACCATCCTATATATTGTCGACAAGCAAATAACTATAATAGTTAACAACAACAATAATAATAATCTAATAATAAAAAAATATTAGTTAGTAATAATAAAATAAACTTCACGATCACTTTAATCTTAATATGTGGCGGAATTATTGTACACCACTAAATTTAGCTTTTTAAAAGAGATCGATTTTTGCTCGATTTTTTAATTTTCTTCAAAACTATGCTACTGTACGAGCTCCTAGGTTCGATTTCCGCTGCGAGAATTGTTTTGAACTTGAAACGCATTACGCTAGTGGTTCGGATCCTACCTTAAAATGTAGTCCTACGTTTCATGTAGCCTCCGTGCTCGAAAAGGCGCTAAACTTCACAATGCAACCGACGAATCGAAAATTACACATAAGGAGCAGAATAAGTTTATTCAGGTGAATAAGATGTATTGGCTGGTATTTCTGTCTTATCTCAAGTTAGATGCTAATAATATTAGGGTGCGCTATGAACAATATCGTTTTAAGTAACTAGTGGTAGAGCGTTCACCTCTAGTGCCTGGGGTCCCTGGTTCGATCCTAGCTCGCGCCAAGTGGGCTTTGTGCTGGACAAGCACTATGTTTGTGGGTTTTGTCGTGATTTTCCTGTTTCCTCCCACTTTCTTCACTCCACCATTTCATTCCTCATCATCATCGTCTCCTTTAGCCCACATGGCATAATCGTGGGGCGTAAAACTCAAAGATTTCATTTTATTTCATTTCCGTTTTAAGTACAGTAGCTACTTTATAATACTGCAGAATTAGGTTTACAATTAAAAAAAAAACTCGATTTTTTAAATTTTCCCCAAAACTACGCCAGTGTACGAGCTCCCAGGTTCGATTTTCGCTGCGAGAATTGTTTTGAAATTGAAACGCATTACGCTAGTGGTTCGGACCCTACCTTAAAATGTAGGCCTACGTTTCATATAGCCTCCGAGCTGGAAATAAGTCTCCAAATCAAACATGGTGACGCATGTTTAGAGGATGAAGTGTACATGAACGAAAGTGCTGTGTCGTTGAAAATCAGCGCCCAGGGCGAGAGTGTACGACGGCGCGCCCGTACATATGAGTGAGGTCGACAGACCAGTCACGAAGTGCCACCATGTTTGGCGCAAAGCGTGATAAAATTTTCAAAAATAAACCCTGCTTTTACTTGATTTTGAGCACTTTTTATTACTTTTTATCTTTTCATTTTATACACGGGTGGAGCGCTTTTAGCAAGCGTCTAGGAATGCAAAAAGCATAAATCTGACCCTGGTCAAATTAAATATTAGATTGACAAATATTGCTTTTGATTTAAAATATTCCAAGTAATTTTTCCTCTCTCTTTCATTTTTCCTTCTTTTCTTTTCTTTTTTCCTCCCAAATTTTGCGTCCCCTTATTTCGGCCCCCCACGGCACGGCACTGTGAATGAAGATCGTTTGAAAAACATTGAAATTATTTTTTTTATATACTTTGTAGAAAGTTTTACACAAGAAAATTATAAACATTCCTTGATTTCGGGACATTGTCAGTTCAATTACACTTGTTTGTCTCAGCAAGCGTCTCTAGTGGTTCCAATTCTCAATTCATGTGTGCGTGTGTTTATGTGTTGTGGTGTGTCATTCAAGGGAGTAGGTCAAGGGATACAGGGAAGGGCAGAGCAGAGGAAATTTGTCACAAGTCACGGTCTATGGTGATGGAGTCACGGACCCCGACAGCCAGCAAGACATGAGCGGTCATCTACAGATGCATCTCTCTGAATCATTTATACTCGACCTGCCTTACTTAGCTATGACCCTCTGACGACGGAAAAAGAAACTTTTCTCTGGAACTTCGCTCTCCGTTAGAGGATGATACATCTTTTAAGGACTCGCTACGGATATCAATAACAATCTACAATTTATTTATTTCACTTAAATATTTGCTAACACAGTGCTCAGGATGTAACAGAAGAGAGCTAAAAATAAAATAGAGTATATTTCATTTACTCTGCCGACAGGAGATAAGCTCCTGCCGACATGAGATATAAATTTGCTAAATTGCATATTTTATTATCATTATTATTAACTCTTCATGTCAACAATAAATTTATTCCTGTGTTTCGAAAATAAATTTTAAGAGATCATAGCTTTGCACATACATTAGAGATTTCCTTCAGCTCGTGAAATTTAGAAATTGTTTATCTGTCCACGTGAATAAAATTACTGTACACGGCACAGAAGTGAATATTAAAAATAAAATAATTGTCAACTACAGTCGACTTCCAAAAGAGATCCAATATTCTAACAAGTCGTAGAATTATCATTCCTTGTTTTAATAAGTGAATAAGGAGAAGATGGAACCTACTTTTGAGGTCTGAATCCAGAGACCGACTCATAATTCTGTATATGATGTTTGACTGACTGTAGTATTTGTAATTGTGGACAAAAAGTTTCGATATGGCAACACTGTGTAGCCTGAGAATGGGAATAACAGTCACTGGACTTAGAACCATTAGTGTATTCCAGACAATGCGAAAGTGGCTGAACGAAACATTCCTGAATCGCTGCATCGGTCAACGTGGAGTGGCCAGGTCGATCTCCCGACTTGCCACCACCTGCTTTTTTCTTATGGGGTGTTTTAAGGGACGAAGTGTGACCAACATGACATACGCAATTTGGCAGAACTACAGGAAGCTATCATAGAAGAGTTCCACACGGTATTAGTACGAGTCTGTCAAACCGCTTGTGACAACGTTACTCTTCGTCTCGAGGCATGTATCGATTTGGATGGTGTATTGGTTAACCATGCCATGGAGAACAGAGAATAAAATTCTTGAAAGGAAAAGTATGGGAGTAATGCGTTTATGTTCAAGTTATGTTGCTTGTTTCTTTACCGCAGTTTTTGAAACACCATATACATAATAATGGGCTACCCTATATATCAAAAATAATTTTCAATATTACTTACAATTTTTGCTCTATTGCGATGAACATTGAAACAAAAAATGATATAGAGAGGTGAGGATGACGATGGACGCTGAATCGCTTCTCGCTTTCCCTTGCCCTTTATGCTCTTGCACTGAGAAAAATCCGTTCTCCGGACAGCTGTATATTGTACAAATATACGGTATCCTCTTGCTTACTATAGAAATTAGTACGGAGCATACGTTATCCGTATGTTACATAGGCACTGCCCTTAGATGTTACAACATGCCGTTGCAGGATGTCTGACATGTAACAGTTTTCCGTATATCACATGCATATACTTATGTTACCTTCATCGGCTATATGTTATATACGTCCATTTGTATGTGAGATCCTGACCGCCTATATTGTTTCATACAGAAAGTATGTATAGATGAAACACTTATACGGAAAGTATTATAAAACATGCGTTTTCAGTTATACGTCTGTTGTACGTTGTAAAAAAAAAAAAAAAAAAAAAAAACCTCATGTAACCTATCTTTCTAAGTACGCCACCTACATTTTTCTTTCTCAGTGTGATACCGTTCGATAGACGGACGGACGAATATATCCGTTCTAGAAGATTTTCCACATTTGTGCTTAGTATAGTTCAAAAACGTCAAAGGATAATTACGATGCTATACTTCTACGTAAGGGACATTTCATTCATTTGTTTTTAATGCAAAATGAGTTGTTTCATTGACTCATTGAATCTTAACATCCATTCTCAGTAACAAGGATATCTGAGTGAACAACTTATTTCTTTAAATTCGATTCAAATTACTATACGTTCTTCTCTCCGAGGCTTATTACACTCAGTACTGAACTCAGACTCACATAGACAAAAAGAACGTGCATTACTCAATTGACCAAGAGAAGGTCACTCCAAAAATGTGATGGTACGCGAATTCCATCTGCAAGTAATTACACAATGAGCATAGCCTTCATATCAATTGCTAGGGCAAGTGATTCCTCGTGTTCGTGCCTTCTTCTTTCTGCGACTTTCAAATACTGAAATTCAAACGCCTCGAATAGACATTTTAATAAATCACCCTCCCCTTTTGACTTCATTCAAGGTCAAACATCTAAAAACACTAATACATATGTTTAACGATTTTAAATAAAAAGTCTATATACTAAACGTCATGTCTCTAATCCTGAGAGATTCCGAAATATGAACACCTTGTTATAATAACTGTAAATCTCAGTTCCCCCCCTCCACGTCGAGTTCCTAAAAAAATAAAAAAATCTTCCATAGCGGAACCTTACGTAACAAATCCTAAACTGTACTGTCTAAATTACAGGTTCCTAGTATAACCAGTGGCGGATCTAGAAAATAAAAACTGAGGAGGGGGCGGTCAGAACCCAGACTATAAAAGGTATATCACGACTTTACTATAAGGTTTCAAAAATTTATAAAAATAATTGAATCACTAATTGGAAAAAGGGAATAAGTGCATCAGACCTAAGTTTTCAATAACACTAAAACACCTTCTCGAGGCGTTGTTTGTATTTGTTTCAAAAAGTGTATAATTGATTACTTGTAGCAAAACAACTAACAAACACTAAGACAACAAGAAGAATATTGTATTGCAGCACTATAATTGATTAGAAAAGCTTAAAAATGGAAAAAAATATTCCCTTTTTCCAATCAGTTAAAGTTGGACGCAATTGTAATTGTGTGTAACGTATGTAATGTGCAGTTTATGATAGAGAGCTATGAAAATGTACATGTTGAATGCAATGTTGTATGTTAATCTTGGATAAATGTATTCGAACTATCACGCATGTTAGGTTTCTAACACTTTAATTGCCACCGTTCGTTTTTCTGTACAGCACATGTTATTCGTACAGCAACAAAAGTAATACAATAGACAACTGACGTTGTCACAGTAGAATGGGTTTACATAGGGTCCTGTCTGTCTGAATCTTCCTCTTCTACAGTTTCTTGGTCAGTGGTTTTCCATGAACAAATCATCCTATAAAACTGTTTGTATTGGTCAGGTATGTATTTGATGATTTGTGAAGAATCGTTGATCTTTATCTGATTGATCGAGACTTGCCAATCGTATGCCTTTGACGTTGGAAGTGGAACGTTTGTGACATTACTTTTGAGTAATCGAAAAATATCAGTTCTTAGCCCATTGATAAACTTATGAGCTTACACATAACCTGGAGATTTTGTTTTGTAAACAGTGTCTCTGTTTACTTAGTTGGAATTTCACTGTTTTGTCCACATTGCTACCTGAAGATTTCTTGTAAAACGGTTACCACCAATGTTTAAAATCTAAGATTTCTTCATTGACAACTTCGCAAACCTGAAATGGAGTATCAGTATTTCTTGCATTCGCAATCATGAGGTTATACTGCGCTGGTAAATAAATCCGTTTGTGTCGTTTGAGTTCTGGTTTGATTAGAGCAAAATTTCGGTCACATAGTAAAAACTGTGACCTCTGACAGGCAAATATTGCTGTATAGTGTTGAACCGTTATGACACGGTTAGGCTGGAAAGCATCCATGTCATCGAAAGATTGCAGTTTTGACTACCACTTGTATCACTGAAAACATGTAAATCTGTAACTGATTGAGGCAAAAAGTTCTGTATAGATTGTGCAATGCGAAAAGAAGGCGAAGTATCGTAACGCCAGCAGAGGGCTCTGGTGGTTGTCTACTTACACACAGTCTCACAGTTGTGATGGTGTTCTGTAGTGACTGGAAGAAGGAAATAAGAAACGTAGTTATTCCCTTTTTCTAATCAGCGAGAGATTTTGTCTTCTACATTGATCATATAGAGTTGCCCAAACATTCCTATTTTCTAGTCAACGATGTAACTATCTTAAAGGAACACATCTGCAGGTTAAAATCGCAAAAAAATGTACTTATTCCCTTTTTCCAATCAGTGGTTCAATTATTTTATTATTTTATTTTTGTTACCCAAAAAACTGGAGGGAGGAGGCTTAGTCCCCCCAGCCCCTGGCTATATCCGCCTCAGTTTGGCCTCAGCCTGTCACTCATTCATTCAGTTAATCAGCCTGAATTCCTTGTTTTGTACAGAGAGATTAAACAAAAAGACCGGACAATATATATCTATTTGCAGTTAATAAACGCCACGAACGACTCCTTTAGTATCTTATACAAAGGGAACACGTAAAGCATGTTAAATAGACATTCTCTTTCACTTTGAATGCACTAATTTTAAGAATTTATCTCTAATTGTTTCTACTTTTGATTTTTTTTTTGGGGGGGGGGAAGATTGACAGAGTGGTAGAGAGTTTATTTCTGGCGCGTGGAGTTCCTGATTCGATCCCCGCCCAAGTAACTTTCTGTTGGACAACATCATATCCCTGAGTTTTCTCGTGGTATTCCCGTTTTTCTCCCACATTCTCATTCCACCAATTCTTCAATCATCATTCACTTGCCTTAATCATAGCAGGCCCGTAGCCAGCCCAAAAATTTAGAGGGGGCCCGGCTGAAGTTAGGGGGGACGATCCAACCATATCATAGTTCATCAACATATTATAGTTCTTTTGCAAGCCTACTGTAAAACTTTTAGGGGGCCAGCAAAAATTTAGGGGGGCCCGCCCCCCTAGACCCCCTGGATACGGGCCTGAATCATAGTCTCCCTTAGCCTAAATAGCATAATCATGGGACGTTAAACGGCACTGGCATCTCTGGAATGTAAAATTTGGGGGGGGGGGGCATCAAAGAAAGTGATTTAAATGGTACTCCTAGCCCAACCTGTTTATTAACTTCGATTCCATTTGTTACCTTTCTGCTTACCTTCACGGACCCCCTAAGGTATATCAAGAGCTCGATTACAATCGTTTCATAGCCTGAATATTATACCGTATTTAAATATTGTTTATATGATATTCTATCGTTAGTAAATAAATTAAATTAGAATAAAATATTGAATGTTTTGTACTTCAAAATATTGGGGGACGCGTCCCCCTCGTCCCCCCGCCAGAGACGCCCATGTTAAACGGAAAGATTTCATTTTCATTTTTCTACTTTTGCTTTGTTGTCGTTTCTAAAAATTTCTTCGTTACAGACAAAAAGGCGGTGATCTCTCTCGAACTCTACTAGCGTAACAGAAAAATGAAGTAATTTCAATTTTTCCATTCAGCTACTATGAAGATTATATGATGTTGGAACTGATGATACAAATCGCAAAGACCTGATTGTGAAATTACCCTTCACAAAACTCCATTCTTGTTGGACGTCACACTCTGAGCGTCTACCTTCGACAAGCTGATGTTGTGCTCAAAGAGCTTTTGTTGGGGAAAGTGTCTTCGGCAAAAACCCTTTCTCCTTCGTCTCCTCAGAGGAACTTTCTAATTAGCATCTTCTCTTCTCCAAGAGATGCACTTAAATATCCCACGTGGATACTCAGCCTCCTTACGCACGATATTTTATTTCATACTTTTAGTAGCTGTAGCGCGTAAATGAATTAATATTATGTTACGCTTTGGAGACTTCTCACATGCTAAAAAAATACATAAATTGACTGCAACATTTTACATTGTACTTTAATATTTTAAGTATACATACATACTATTTTCTTTTCTAAATAAAAATAAAATCCGATCAAGGTAAACACTTAAATGTTCCAGTTCCGGCAATACATCAAACACATAATGACATACTGCCGGAACCATTAAGCTGATTATTAACATAAATGTTCTCTTTACTCAGATTTAGTACCAAAGCTAAAATAAGCAACGTTTTGTATTTTTAGAATACTTCTTATGAGGCTATTTTTCTGTTTCTTCCTCTTTTGTTTGTTTGAGTCATAAATTCGATCTCAAATTTTGTACAGACACGTAAACCTAATGACAATACCGTATTTTCATCAAATTTTCGCTGTAGCTTATCGTATCTCGACGTTATTATTCTCTGTTTCACATAAAAGGATAGGAAAAAGAAGAAGTTTTTCCCCCCACCACGCTCAAGTACAGGTGAATGTTGGTGTTCCGTCTTTCACCATCAGCCCCCGCACACGGAGGTATAGAGTGTATCTAAATATGTCTAGGCCTAAATAATAAATTACAACTTTCATAATAACACTGCGTATTTTAAAACACTTAATTACATTTACCTGCATTAGTGAGTAAGTAGCACATGTGTCATTTTAATGGAAATTTTATTGAACAGTTGTATTGTTTATTTTCCTTCTTTTTTGGCAGTCGGGGTTATGACATAATGTTGGAATGGCAAGGGATGTCAGGGTTGGTAATTCAATTGGTATTTACTGCTTTGATACATTAATTTCATAATATAAAATCGGAAACCAAGTGCAATATGTATGGGTAAATTATCAGTGCGTTAAGATAATAACAATAGAACCTGAAATAATAATAATAATAATAATAATAATAATAATAATAATAATAATAATAATAATAATAATAATAATAATAATAATAATAATAATAATAATACACTTCTTGTTTCCTCTCTTATATACATGCGTTCTTACATTAAAAAGAACCAGAAGAGAAATAACCATATGTATACAAACAGATAATAGTGAATAAATGCGTCTCGCCCCGGGCGCCTCAACTCAGGCAAATGCCCTGGTTTCTATTGATTATTTTTCAATGAAATCATTTTCCTACGTTTTTTTCTTCGTAAGTACACCTGATGTGATGGTGGCAAAGTATCTTATTTTGTTTGTTGTTTATTAATACGCGGCGATAAATGTACGGTAAAGCATCATACATACAAGATTCATCAACATTGAAGTCTTCTGAGTTTATTAAGGGGGAAAATTTGTTATGGTGGACTTAGAAACACAATCCCAGATTGATTGAAGCCTGACACGAAGTAGTAACTACAGATGCTATGTAATTTGAACAGGCCCATGTCTGAGTCTGCCGTTTCAAGCTAAATTATAATATTGGAGCTTAACCATCATACTGAATTTGACACCCCTAAAATCCCCTAAAATTTGGCGCCTTGTGCGGTTGCAATCCTCACCCGGCCCTTTCGTTGGCCTTGAGTTTAGCCAATTGATAATAGAGGAAATTGACTTTTGAATTGTTACTTGACTATTTTAACAAAAACGGAGTTGTCAACAGTCCTGACGACCGTTGAGGGGGAGGCAGGGTAACAGAAATTTGGAAATGAAATTAAATCTTTGAGTTTTACGTATCGCAGTTATGCCGGGTAGGCTAAAGGAGACTGTGATGACGAGAATGAATGAAACAGTGGCAAGAAAAAAGTAGGAGGAAACAGGAGAACTCCGAGAAAATCTGCAAAAACAGTGCTTGTCCACCACAAAGCCCACTAAGCACGAGGTGGGATCGAACCAGGGCCTTATGCCCCAGAGGTAAACGCTCTACCACGGAGCCACCACGGCCCCAACAAAAGTTTTTAGTTCTCACAGAACTCTTGTCTGGAGGTCAATGCAATTATTGGGTGCTATACATACTTGAATTTCATTATTTTCAACAGTCTATCGAGAGTTGAGTGAGAAAAGCAGGGCAGTTCATCATCGGTATTTATAGCTATCAGAATTTTATTTAACGTTGGCAATTCATTACGGGAAAAGACCTCATGTACCTTTGATCGAATTGCCGATTTCGTGAAGTCGTCATAGTTTTCCGAGAGGGGAAATACTTGTACGCGTATTTTTGAGACTTCTTAATTTATTTTCATTAAATTTAGCCTCCCGCCTACTTCTACAAACAGTTGCCTTTCCTATATTTGTCTGTTTCCAAGTCATGTCGGCGAATTCTTCAACAGTTAAACTAGGGTGTTGTTCTCTTAAAGCATGGAAGATATTCAAAATGCAACGCTTCTCACCACTTCGTAACGCTGTCCCGGGCTCATGTTTTATCGCAGAACTACTGCAAGCATCATGAATTGTCGCTTCACAAAGCACTAAATACGCAATTATTTACAATTTAATATGCACTAAAATTTGTTTCAGATAATATAAACTATACAAAACATAATGGATACAAAATACAATTTAATATGCACTAATTTCACACGACACTATATATAATATAGTTACCACACACGCTAAATTCATACAATATTTGCACAGGTCGATAGTCTGCGCACTCGATACTCAGACAGCCAGAAGACTACCTTTCTTGAAATTGTAAATAAAGACAGAATGTCGACAGGATTGGTTTGCTTTTTCTCCCGATTCTTAAGTGAAACAATTATGGAAATTAACTTTATAACGAATTAGTTCTTATTTCTAGAAATGCAATTTAATAAACAGGACTAAAACCAAAACTTTAATACATAAATAGTAAAAAATACTTTTCTTAAAGACAAAAATTAAAAACAGTAATAGTTTGTTATTCGGAGTTGACAGGTAAAAACAGCAGTGCTTTCTCACCATCAGGTGCGAGCGAATTGACGTACGAATTTAGTGTGTACACGATTCTGTTT